>NC_133155.1:34231080-34584226 GCF_048418815.1 Hemitrygon akajei
ACAGTCACTCACAGTGCGCAAATGTCATATGCAGTGTGCGCAGTCACTCACCGTGCGCAATGTTGAATGCTGTGTCCGCAGTCCTTCACTGGGCACAATGTCGTCGACTGTTTCCACAGTCATTCACTGTGCCCAATGTCGTAAAATGTGTCCGCAGTCACTCACTGTTTCAAATGTCGTACACTGTCTCTGCAGTCACTCAGCGTGCGTAATGTTGTACGCTGTGTCCGCGTTCACTCACCATGCACAACGTCGTACACTGTGTCCACAGTCATTCACCGTGCACAAGCTCGTAGACTGTGTCCCCAGTCATTCTCCATTAACAATGTCGTACACTGTGTCTGCAGCCATTCACCGTGCACAATGACATACACTGTGTCCGCATTCATTCACCGTACCCAATGTCGAACACTGTGTCCGCAGTCACTCACCGTTCATAAAGTCGTACACTGTGTCTGCAGTCATTCACCGTGCACAATGTTGTACACAGTGTCCGCAGTCATTCACCGTGCACAATGACATACACTGTGCCCGCAGACATTCACCGCACACAATGAAGTACACTGTGTCTGCAGACATTCACCGTGGACAAAGTTGAACAGAGATTCCGCAATCATTCACCGTGCACAATGTTGTACACAGTGTCCGCAGTCATTCACCGCGCACAATGACATACACTGTGCCCGCAGACATCCACCGCACACAATGAAGTACACTGTGTCCGCAGTCATTCACCATGCACAAGCTCGTAGACTGTGTCCACAGTCATTCTCCATTAACAATGTCGTACACAGTGTCCGCAGTCATTCACTGGGCACAATGTCGTCGACTGTTTCCACAGTCATTCACTAGGCACAATGTTGTCCACTGTGTCCGCAGTCACTCACTGTGCCCAATGTCGTACACTGTGTCGGCAGTCACTCACTGTGCGCAATGTCATACAGTGTCTGCAGACATTCACCGTGCACAAAGTCGAACACAGAGTCCGCAGTCATTCACCGTGCGCAAAGTCGTACATTGCATCTGCAGACACTCACTGTTTGGAATGTCCTACGCTGTGTCTGCAGTCACTCACCGTGCACAATGGCATACGTTGTCTCAGCAGTCACTCATAGTGCGCAATGTCGTACGCTGTGTCCTCATTCACTCACCGTGCGCAATGTTGAATGCTGTGTCTGCAGTCACTCACAGCTCACAATGTCGTACACTGTGTATGCAGTCCTTCATTGTGCACAATGTCGTACACTGTGTCCACAGTCATTCACCTTACACAATGTCGAACACAGAGTCCGCAGTCATTCTCCGTGTGCAATGCCGTACACTGTGTCCGCAGTAACTCACTGGGCACAAGGATGTCCACTGTCTACGCAGTCAACGACTATGTCGAATGTCGTACACTGTGTCTGCAGCCAATCACCGTGCACAATGTTGTACCCAGTGTCCACAGCCATTCACCACGCACAAAGACGTACACTGTGTCAGCAGACATTCACTACGCACAAAGACGTACACTGTGTCAGCAGACATTCACCGTGCACAAAGTCGAACACAGATTCCGCAATCATTCACCGTGCACAATGTCGTACACTGTGTCCGCAGTCATTCACCTTGCACAAGCTCGTAGACTGTGTCCACAGTCATTCTCCATTAACAATGTCGTACACAGTGTCCGCAGTCATTCACTGTGCGCAATGTCTTATACTGTATCCGCAGTCATTCAGCATGCGCAATGTCGTACACTGTGTCCGCAGTCACTCACCGTGCGCAATGTCGTACACAGTGTCCGTAGTCATTCACTGTGCGCAATGTCGTACACTGTGTCTGCAGCCATTCAGCGTGCACAATGTTGTACACTGTGTCCGCAGTCATTAACTGTGCACAATGCCGTACAGTGTCCGCAGCCATTCACCGTGCACAATGTCGAACACTGTGTCCGCAGTCACTCACCGTTCACAAAGTCGTACACTGTGTCTGCAGTCATTCACCGTGCACAATGTTGTACACAGTGTCCACAGTCATTCACCGCGCACAATGACGTACACTGTGTCCGCAGACATTCACCGCGCACAATGCCGTACACTGTGTCCGCAGTCATTCACTGTGCGCAATGTTGTACACTGTGTCCGCAGCCATTCAGCGTGCACAATGTCGTACACTGTGTCCGCAGTCATTCACTGTGCACAATGCCGTACACTGTGTCCGCAGCCATTCACCGTACACAATGACATACACTGTGTCCGCATTCATTCACCGTACCCAATGTCGAACACTGTGTCCGCAGTCACTCACCGTTCACAAACTCGTACACTGTGTCTGCAGTCATTCACCGTGCACAATGTTGTACACAGTGTCCGCAGTCATTCACCGCGCACAATGACGTACACTGTGTCCGCAGACATTCCCCGCGCACAATGAAGTACACTGTGTCTGCAGACATTCACCGTGGACAAAGTTGAACATTGATTCCGCAATCATTCACCGTGCACAATGTCGTACACTGTGTCCGCAGTCATTCACCATGCACAAGCTCGTAGAATGTGTCCACAGTCATTCTCCATTAACAATGTCGTACACAGTGTCCGCAGTCATTCACTGTGCACAATGTCTTACACTGTGTCCGCAGTCATTCAGCGTACGCAATGTCGTACACTGTGTCCGCAGTCACTCACTGTGCGCAATATCATACACAGTGTCCGCAGTCATTCACTGTGCGCAATGTCGTACACAGTGTCCACAGTCATTCACCGTGCACAAGCTCGTAGACTGTGTCCACAGTCATTCTCCACTAACAATGTCTTACACTGTGTCCGCAGTCATTCACCACGCGCAATGTCTTACACTGTGTCCGCAGTCATTCAGCGTACGCAATGTCGTACACTGTGTCCGCAGTCACTCACTGTGCGCAATGTCGTACACAGTGTCCGCAGTCATTCATTGTGCGCAATGTCGTACACTGTGTCCACAGTCATTCAGCGTGTGCAATGTCGTACACTGTGTCCTTAGTCACTCACTGTGCGCAATGTCATACATTGTGTCCAGTCCTTCACTGTGCGCAATGTAGTACACTGTCTCCAGTCCTTTACCGTTCGCAAAGTCATCCACTGTGTCCGCAGACATTCACTGTTTTGAATGTTGCACACTGTGTCCGCAGTCATTCACCTTACACAATGTCGAACACAGAGTCCGCAGTCCTTCACTGGGCACAATGTCATCCGCTGTTTCCACTGTCATTCACTGTGCACGACGTTGTCCACTGTGTCCGCAGTCATTGACTGTGTCGAATGTCGTACACTCTGACTGTAGTCATTCACCGTGCATGATGTTGTACTCTGTGTCCACAGTCATTCACCGTGCACAAGCTCGTAGACTGTGTCCCCAGTCATTCTCCATTAACAATGTCGTACACAGTGTCCTCTGTCATTCAGCGTGTGCAATTTTGTATACTGTGTCTGCAGTCATTCAGCGTGCACAATTGTCGAACACTGTCCGCAGTCACTCACCGTGCACAATGTCGTACACTGTTTCTGTAGTCATTCACCGTGCACAATGTTGTACACTGTGTCCGCAGACTTTCACCGTGCACAAAGTCGAACACAGAGTCCACAGTCATTCACCTTACACAATGTCGAACACAGAATCCGCAGTCATTCTCCGTGTGCAATGCCGTACACTGTGTCCGCAGTAACTCACTGGGCACAAGGATGTCCACTGTGTACGCAGTCAACGACTATGTCGAATGTCGTACGCTGTGTCTGCAGCCAATCACCATGCACAATGTTGTACCCAGTGTCCACAGCCATTCACCGCGCACAAAGACGTACACTGTGTCCGCAGACATTCACCGTGCACAAAGTCGAACACAGAGTCCGCAGTCATTCACCGTGCACAAGCTCGTAGACTGTGTCCACAGTCATTCTCCATTAACAATGTCGTACACTGTGTCCGCAGTCATTCACCGTGCACATAGTCGTTCACTGTGTCCACAGTCCTTCACTGGGCACAATGTCGTCCACTGTTTCCACTGTCATTCACTGGGCACGACGTTGTCCACTGTGTCCGCAGTCATTGACTGTGTTGAATGTCGTACACTGTGACTGTAGTCATTCATCGTGCATGATGTTGTACACTGTGTCCGCAGACATTCACCGTGCACAAAGTCGAACAGAGTCCGCAGTCATTCACCGTGCACAACGTTGTACTTTGCATCTGCAGACATTCACTGTTTCGAATGTCGTACGCTGTGTCTGCAGTCACTCACCGTGCACAATGGCGTACGCTGTCTCCGCAGTCACTCATAGTGCGAAATGACGTACGCTGTGTCCTCATTCACTCACGGTGCGCAATGTTGTACACTGTGTCCACAGTCATTCAACGTGCACAAGCTCGTAGACTGTGTCCCCAGTCATTCTCCATTAACAATGTCGTACACAGTGTCCGCAGACATTCAGCGTGTGCAATTTTGTATACTGTGTCTGCAGTCATTCACCGTGCACAATTGTCGAACACTGTGTCCGCAGTCACTCACCATGCACAATGTCGTACACTGTGTCTGTAGTCATTCACTGTACACAATGTTGTACACTGTGTCCGCAGACATTCACCGTGCACAAAGTCGAACACAGACTCCTACAGTCATTCATCGTGCACAAAGTCGTACATTGCGTCTGCAGACATTCACTATTTCGAATGTCGTACGCTGTGTCTGCAGTCACTCACCGTGCACAACGGCATACACTGTCTCCACAGTCACTCATAGTGCGCAATGTCGTACGCTGTGTCCTCATTCACTCACTGTGCGCAATGTTGAATGCTGTGTCTGCAGTCACTCACAGCTCGCAATGTCATACACTGTGTATGCAGTCCTTCATTGTGCACAATGTCGTACACTGTGTCCACAGTCATTCACCTTACACAATGTCGAACACAGAATCCGCAGTCATTCTCCGTGTGCAATGCCGTACACTGTGTCCGCAGTAACTCACTGGGCACAAGGATATCCACTGTGTACGCAGTCAACGACTATGTCGAATGTCGTACACTGTGTCTGCAGCCAATCACCGTGCACAATGGTGTACCCAGTGTCCACAGCCATTCACCGCGCACAATGACGTATACTGTGTCCGCATACATTCACCATGCACAATGAAGTACACTGTGTCCGCAGACATTCACCGTGGACAATGTTGAACACAGATTCCGCAATCATTCACCATGCACAATGTCGTACACAGTGTCCGCAGTCATTCACTGTGCGCAATGTCTTACACTGTGTCCGCAGTCATTCAGTGCGCACAATGTCCTACACTGTGTCTGCAGTCACTGTGCGCAATGTTGTACACTGTGTCCTCAGTCATTCAGCGTGCGCAATGTCGTACACTGTGTCCAGTCCTTCACTGTGCGCAATGTAGTACACTGTCTCCAGTCCTTTACCGTGCGCAAAGTCGTCCACTGTGTACGCAGTCATTGACTGTGTCGAATGTCGTACACCGTGTCCACAGCCATTCACTGTGCACAATGACGTACACTGTGTCCGCAGTCATTCACCGTGCACATAGTCGTTCACTGTGTCCACAGTCCTTCACTGGGCACAATGTCGTCCGCTGTTTCCACAGTCATTCACTGTGCACGACATTGTCCACTGTGTCCGCAGACATTCACTGTTTCGAATTGTTGTACACTGTGTCCGCAGTCATTCACCTTACACAATGTCGAACACAGAGTCCGCAGTCCTTCGCTGGGCACAATGTCGTCCGCTGTTTCCACTGTCATTCACTGGGCACGACGTTGTCCACTGTGTCCGCAGTCATTGACTGTGTCGAATGTCGTACACTCTGACTGTAGTCATTCACCGTGCACGATGTTGTACACTGTGTCCACATTCATTCACCATGCACAAGCTCGTAGACTGTGTCCCCAGTCATTCTCCATTAACAATGTCGTACACAGTGTCCTCTGTCATTCACCGTGTGCAATTTTGTATACTGTGTCTGCAGTCATTCACCGTGCACAATTGTCGAACACTGTCCGCAGTCACTCACCGTGCACAATGTCGTACACTGTTTCTGTAGTCATTCACCGTGCACAATGTTGTACACTGTGTCCGCAGTCATTCACCGTGCACAATGACATACACTGTGTCCGCATTCATTCACCGTACCCAATGTCGAACACTGTGTCCGCAGTCACTCACCGTTCATAAAGTCGTACACAGTGTCCGCAGTCATTCACCGTGCACAATGACATACACTGTGCCCGCAGACATTCACCGCGCACAATGAAGTACACTGTGTCTGCAGACATTCACCGTGGACAAAGTTGAACAGAGATTCCGCAATCATTCACCGTGCACAATGACATACACTGTGCCCGCAGACATTCACCGTGCACAATGACATACACTGTGTCCGCATTCATTCACCGTACCCAATGTCGAACACTGTGTCCGCAGTCACTCACCGTTCATAAAGTCGTACACTGTGTCTGCAGTCATTCACCGTGCACAATGTTGTACACAGTGTCCGCAGTCATTCACTGTGTGCAATGTAGTACACTGTCTCCAGTCCTTTACCGTGCGCAATGTCGTACACTGTTTCTGCAGTCCTTCGGCGTGTACAGACTCATACACTGTGTCCGCAGTCTTTCACCGTGCATAATGTTGTCCACTGTGTCCGCAGTCATTCACTGTTTCGAATGTCGTAAACTGTGTCTGCTGTCTTTCACTGTGCATAATGTCGTACACTGTTTCCCCAGTCCTTCATTGTGCACAATGTCGTCCACTGTTTCCGCAGAACTTTATTGAATACAATGTCGTACACTGTGTCTGCCGTCATTCACCGTGCGCAATGTCATACACTGTGTCCGCAGTCATTCAACGTGCACAATGTTGTACACTGTGTCCGCAGTCATTCACCATGTACAATGTCGTACACTGTGTCCACAGTCACTCACCGTGCGCAATGTCATACACTGTTTCTGCAGTCCTTCAGCATGTACAGCCTCGTACACTTTGTCTGCAGTCATTCACCTTGCGCAATGTCGTCCACTGTGTCCGCAGTCTTTCACTGTGTTGAATGTCGTAAACTGTGTCTGCTGTCTTTCACTGTACACAATGTCGTACACTGTTTCCCCAGTCCTTCATTGTGCACAACGTCGTACACTGTGTCCGCAGTCATTCACCGTGCGCAATGTCATACACTCTGTTCGCAGTCATTCAACGTGCACAATGTCATACACTGTGTCCGCAGTCATTCAACGTGCACAATGTCGTACACTGTGTCCGCAGTCCTTCAGCATGTACAGACTCGTACACTTTGTCTGCAGTCATTCAGCTTGAGTAATGTCGTACACTGTGTCCACAGTCCTTCTTTGTGCACAATGTCATCCACTGTGTCCGCAGTCTTTCACTGTGTCGAATGTCGTAAACTGTGTCTGCTGTCTTTCACTGTACACAATGTCGTACACTGTTTCCCCAGTCCTTCATTGTGCACAATGTCGTACACTGTGTCCGCAGTCATTCACCGTGCGCAATGTAATACACTGTGTCGCAGTCATTCACCATTCACAATGTCGTACACTCTGTTCGCAGTCATTCAACGTGCACAATGTCGTACACTGGGTCCGCAGTCATTCAACGTGCACAATGTCGTACACTGTGTCCGCAATCATTCACCGTGCGCAATGTCATACACTGTGTTGCAGTCTTTGAATGTCCACAATATCGTACTCTATTTCCGCAGTCATTCACCATGCACAATGTCGTACACTGTGTCCACAGTCATTCACCGAGCGCAATGTCGTACACTGTGTCCGCAGTCATTCAACATGCACAATGTCATACACTTTGTCCGCTGTCATTCACCGTGCACAGTGTCGTACACTGTGTCCACAGTCACTCACCGTGTACAATGCCGTGCACTGTTTCTGCAGTCATTCAACATGCACTATGTTGTACACTGTGTCAGCAGTCATTCACCATGTACAATGTCATACACTGTTTCTGCAGTCCGTCAGCCTGTACAGACTCGTACACTTAGTCTGCAGTCATTCACCTTGCGTAATTTCATACACTGTGTCCACAGTCCTTCTTTGTGCACAATGTCGTCCACTGTTTCCGCAGACCTTCATTGAGCACAATGTCGTACACTGTGTCCGCAGTCTTTCACTGTTTCGAATGTCGTAAACTGTGTCTGCTGTCTTTCACTGTGCATAATGTCGTACACTGTTTCCCCAGTCCTTCATTGTGCACAATGTCGTACACTGTGTCCGCAGTCATTCACCGTGCTCAATGTAATACACTGTGTCGCAGTCATTCACCATTCACAATGTCGTACACTCTGTTCGCAGTCATTCAACGTGCACAATGTCATACACTGTGTCCGCCGTCATTCACCGTGCGCAATGTCGTACACTCTGTCCGCAGTCATTCAACGTGCACAATGTTGTACACTGTGTCCGCAGTCATTCACCCTGTATAATGTCGTACACTGTCCACAGTCACTCACCGTGCGCGATGTCATACACTGTTTCAGCAGTCCTTCAGCATGTACAGACTCGTACACTTTGTCTGCAGTCATTCAGCTTGAGTAATGTCGTACACTGTGTCCACAGTCCTTCTTTGTGCACAATGTCGTCCACTGTGTCCGCAGTCTTTCACTGTGTCGAATGTCGTAAACAGTGTCTGCTGTCTTTCACTGTACACAATGTCGTACACTGTGTCCGCAGTCATTCACCGTGCTCAATGTCGTACACTGTTTCTGTAGTCATTCACCGTGCACAATGTTGTACACTGTGTCCACACACATTCACCGTGCACAAAGTCGAACACAGACTCCTGCAGTCATTCACCGTGCGCAAAGTCGTACATTGCATCTGCAGACATTCACTGTTTCGAATGTCGTACGCTGTGTCTGCAGTCACTCACCGTGCACAATGGCATACGTTGTCTCAGCAGTCACTCATAGTGCGCAATGTCGTACGCTGTGTCCTCATTCACTCACCGTGCGCAATGTTGAATGCTGTGTCTGCAGTCACTCACAGCTCGCAATGTCGTACACTGTGTATGCAGTCCTTCATTGTGCACAATGTCGTACACTGTGCCCACAGTCATTCACCTTACACAATGTCGAACACAGAATCCGCAGTCATTCTCCGTGTGCAATGCCGTACACTGTGTCCGCAGTAACTCACTGGGCACAAGGATATCCACTGTGTACGCAGTCAACGACTATGTCGAATGTCGTACACTGTGTCTGCAGCCAATCACCGTGCACAATGGTGTACCCAGTGTCCACAGCCATTCACCGCGCACAATGACGTACACTGTGTCCGCATACATTCACCAGGCACAATGAAGTACACTGTGTCCGCAGACATTCACCGTGGACAATGTTGAACACAGATTCCGCAATCATTCACCATGCACAATGTCGTACACAGTGTCCGCAGTCATTCACTGTGTGCAATGTCTTACACTGTGTCCGCAGTCATTCAGTGCGCACAATGTCCTACACTGTGTCTGCAGTCACTGTGCGCAATGTTGTACACTGTGTCCTCAGTCATTCAGCGTGCGCAATGTCATACACTGTGTCCAGTCCTTCACTGTGCGCAATGTAGTACACTGTCTCCAGTCCTTTACCGTGCGCAAAGTCGTCCACTGTGTACGCAGTCATTGACTGTGTCGAATGTCGTACACCGTGTCCACAGCCATTCACTGTGCACAATGACGTACACTGTGTCCGCAGTCATTCACCGTGCACATAGTCGTTCACTGTGTCCACAGTCCTTCACTGGGCACAATGTCGTCCGCTGTTTCCACTGTCATTCACTGTGCACGACATTGTCCACTGTGTCCGCATACATTCACTGTTTCGAATTGTTGTACACTGTGTCCGCAGTCATTCACCTTACACAATGTCGAACACAGAGTCCGCAGTCCTTCGCTGGGCACAATGTCGTCCGCTGTTTCCACTGTCATTCACTGGGCACGACGTTGTCCACTGTGTCCGCAGTCATTGACTGTGTCGAATGTCGTACACTCTGACTGTAGTCATTCACCGTGCACGATGTTGTACACTGTGTCCACAGTCATTCACCATGCACAAGCTCGTAGACTGTGTCCCCAGTCTTTCTCCATTAACAATGTCGTACACAGTGTCCTCTGTCATTCACCGTGTGCAATTTTGTATACTGTGTCTGCAGTCATTCACCGTGCACAATTGTCGAACACTGTCCGCAGTCACTCACCGTGCACAATGTCGTACACTGTTTCTGTAGTCATTCACCGTGCACAATGATGTACACTGTGTCCGCAGACATTCACCGTGCACAAAGTCGAACACAGAGTCCGAGGTCATTCACCGTGCACAATGTCGTACACTGTGTCAGCAGTCATTCACCATGTACAATGTCATACACTGTGTCCGCTGTCATTCACCGTGCGCAATGTCATACACTTTATCCGCAGTCATTCAACGTGCACAATGTCGTACACTGTGTCTGCAGTCATTCAACATGCACAATGTCGTACACTGTGTCAGCAGTCATTCACCATGTACAATGTCGAACACTGTGTCCGCAGTCATTCAACGTGCACAATGTCGTACACTGTGTCTGCAGTCATTCAACATGAACAATGTCGTACACTGTGTCAGCAGACATTCACCATGTACAATGTCGAACACTGTTTCCGCAGTCATTCAACGTGCATAATGTCGTGCACTGTGTCCGCAGTCATTCAGCATGTACAGACTCGTACACTTTGTCTGCAGTCATTCACCTTGCGTAATGTGGTACACTGTGTCCACAGTCCTTCTTTGTGCACAATGTCGTCCACTGTGTCCGCAGTCTTTCACTGTGTCGAATGTCGTAAACTGTGTCTGCTGTCTTTCACTGTACACAATGTCGTACACTGTTTCCCCAGTCCTTCATTGTGCACAATGTCGTACACTGTGTCCGCAGTCATTCACCGTGCTCAATGTCGTACACTGTTTCTGTAGTCATTCACCGTGCACAATGTTGTACACTGTGTCCGCAGACATTCACCGTGCACAAAGTCGAACACAGACTCCTGCAGTCATTCACCGTGCGCAAAGTCGTACATTGCATCTGCAGACATTCACTGTTTCGAATGTCGTACGCTGTGTCTGCAGTCACTCACCGTGCACAATGGCATACGTTGTCTCAGCAGTCACTCATAGTGCGCAATGTCGTACACTGTGTCCTCATTCACTCACCGTGCGCAATGTTGAATGCTGTGTCTGCAGTCACTCACAGCTCGCAATGTCGTACACTGTGTATGCAGTCCTTCATTGTGCACAATGTCGTACACTGTGTCCACAGTCATTCACCTTACACAATGTCGAACACAGAATCCGCAGTCATTCTCCATGTGCAATGCCGTACACTGTGTCCGCAGTAACTCACTGGGCACAAGGATATCCACTGTGTACGCAGTCAACGACTATGTCGAATGTCGTACACTGTGTCTGCAGCCAATCACCGTGCACAATGGTGTACCCAGTGTCCACAGCCATTCACCGCGCACAATGACGTACACTGTGTCCGCAGACATTCACCACGCACAATGAAGTACACTGTGTCCGCAGACATTCACCGTGGACAATGTTGAACACAGATTCCGCAATCATTCACCATGCACAATGTCGTACATAGTGTCCGCAGTCATTCACTGTGCGCAATGTCTTACACTGTGTCCGCAGTCATTCAGTGCGCACAATGTCCTACACTGTGTCTGCAGTCACTGTGCGCAATGTCGTACACTGTGTATGCAGTCCTTCATTGTGCACAATGTCGTACACTGTGCCCACAGTCATTCACCTTACACAATGTCGAACACAGAATCCGCAGTCATTCTCCGTGTGCAATGCCGTACACTGTGTCCGCAGTAACTCACTGGGCACAAGGATATCCACTGTGTACGCAGTCAACGACTATGTCGAATGTCGTACACTGTGTCTGCAGCCAATCACCGTGCACAATGGTTTACCCAGTGTCCACAGCCATTCACCGCGCACAATGACGTACACTGTGTCCGCATACATTCACCATGCACAATGAAGTTCACTGTGTCCGCAGACATTCACCGTGGACAATGTTGAACACAGATTCCGCAATCATTCACCATGCACAATGTCGTACACAGTGTCCGCAGTCATTCACTGTGTGCAAAGTCTTACACTGTGTCCGCAGTCATTCAGTGCGCACAATGTCCTACACTGTGTCTGCAGTCACTGTGCGCAATGTTGTACACAGTGTCCTCAGTCATTCAGCGTGCGCAATGTCATACACTGTGTCCAGTCCTTCACTGTGCGCAATGTAGTACACTGTCTCCAGTCCTTTACCGTGCGCAAAGTCGTCCACTGTGTACGCAGTCATTGACTGTGTCGAATGTCGTACACCGTGTCCACAGCCATTCACTGTGCACAATGACGTACACTGTGTCCGCAGTCATTCACCGTGCACATAGTCGTTCACTGTGTCCACAGTCCTTCACTGGGCACAATGTCGTCCGCTGTTTCCACTGTCATTCACTGTGCACGACATTGTCCACTGTGTCCGCATACATTCACTGTTTCGAATTGTTGTACACTGTGTCCGCAGTCATTCACCTTACACAATGTCGAACACAGAGTCCGCAGTCCTTCGCTGGGCACAATGTCGTCCGCTGTTTCCACTGTCATTCACTGGGCACGACGTTGTCCACTGTGTCCGCAGTCATTGACTGTGACGAATGTCGTACACTCTGACTGTAGTCATTCACCGTGCACGATGTTGTACACTGTGTCCACAGTCATTCACCATGCACAAGCTCGTAGACTGTGTCCCCAGTCATTCTCCATTAACAATGTCGTACTCAGTGTCCTCTGTCATTCACCGTGTGCAATTTTGTATACTGTGTCTGCAGTCATTCACCGTGCACAATTGTCGAACACTGTCCGCAGTCACTCACCGTGCACAATGTCGTACACTGTTTCTGTAGTCATTCACCGTGCACAATGTTGTACACTGTGTCCGCAGACATTCACCGTGCACAAAGTCGAACACAGAGTCCGAGGTCATTCACCGTGCACAATGTCGTACACTGTGTCCGCAGTCATTCACCGTGCACAATGACATACACTGTGTCCGCATTCATTCACCGTACCCAATGTCGAACACTGTGTCCGCAGTCACTCACCGTTCATAAAGTCGTACACAGTGTCCGCAGTCATTCACCGTGCACAATGACATACACTGTGCCCGCAGACATTCACCGCGCACAATGAAGTACACTGTGTCTGCAGACATTCACCGTGGACAAAGTTGAACAGAGATTCCGCAATCATTCACCGTGCACAATGACATACACTGTGCCCGCAGACATTCACCGTGCACAATGACATACACTGTGTCCGCATTCATTCACCGTACCCAATGTCGAACACTGTGTCCGCAGTCACTCACCGTTCATAAAGTCGTACACTGTGTCTGCAGTCATTCACCGTGCACAATGTTGTACACAGTGTCCGCAGTCATTCACTGTGTGCAATGTAGTACACTGTCTCCAGTCCTTTACCGTGCGCAATGTCGTACACTGTTTCTGCAGTCCTTCGGCGTGTACAGACTCATACACTGTGTCCGCAGTCTTTCACCGTGCATAATGTTGTCCACTGTGTCCGCAGTCATTCACTGTTTCGAATGTCGTAAACTGTGTCTGCTGTCTTTCACTGTGCATAATGTCGTACACTGTTTCCCCAGTCCTTCATTGTGCACAATGTCGTCCACTGTTTCCGCAGAACTTTATTGAATACAATGTCGTACACTGTGTCTGCCGTCATTCACCGTGCGCAATGTCATACACTGTGTCCGCAGTCATTCAACGTGCACAATGTTGTACACTGTGTCCGCAGTCATTCACCATGTACAATGTCGTACACTGTGTCCACAGTCACTCACCGTGCGCAATGTCATACACTGTTTCTGCAGTCCTTCAGCATGTACAGCCTCGTACACTTTGTCTGCAGTCATTCACCTTGCGCAATGTCGTCCACTGTGTCCGCAGTCTTTCACTGTGTTGAATGTCGTAAACTGTGTCTGCTGTCTTTCACTGTACACAATGTCGTACACTGTTTCCCCAGTCCTTCATTGTGCACAACGTCGTACACTGTGTCCGCAGTCATTCACCGTGCGCAATGTCATACACTCTGTTCGCAGTCATTCAACGTGCACAATGTCATACACTGTGTCCGCAGTCATTCAACGTGCACAATGTCGTACACTGTGTCCGCAGTCCTTCAGCATGTACAGACTCGTACACTTTGTCTGCAGTCATTCAGCTTGAGTAATGTCGTACACTGTGTCCACAGTCCTTCTTTGTGCACAATGTCATCCACTGTGTCCGCAGTCTTTCACTGTGTCGAATGTCGTAAACTGTGTCTGCTGTCTTTCACTGTACACAATGTCGTACACTGTTTCCCCAGTCCTTCATTGTGCACAATGTCGTACACTGTGTCCGCAGTCATTCACCGTGCGCAATGTAATACACTGTGTCGCAGTCATTCACCATTCACAATGTCGTACACTCTGTTCGCAGTCATTCAACGTGCACAATGTCGTACACTGGGTCCGCAGTCATTCAACGTGCACAATGTCGTACACTGTGTCCGCAATCATTCACCGTGCGCAATGTCATACACTGTGTTGCAGTCTTTGAATGTCCACAATATCGTACTCTATTTCCGCAGTCATTCACCATGCACAATGTCGTACACTGTGTCCACAGTCATTCACCGAGCGCAATGTCGTACACTGTGTCCGCAGTCATTCAACATGCACAATGTCATACACTTTGTCCGCTGTCATTCACCGTGCACAGTGTCGTACACTGTGTCCACAGTCACTCACCGTGTACAATGCCGTGCACTGTTTCTGCAGTCATTCAACATGCACTATGTTGTACACTGTGTCAGCAGTCATTCACCATGTACAATGTCATACACTGTTTCTGCAGTCCGTCAGCCTGTACAGACTCGTACACTTAGTCTGCAGTCATTCACCTTGCGTAATTTCATACACTGTGTCCACAGTCCTTCTTTGTGCACAATGTCGTCCACTGTTTCCGCAGACCTTCATTGAGCACAATGTCGTACACTGTGTCCGCAGTCTTTCACTGTTTCGAATGTCGTAAACTGTGTCTGCTGTCTTTCACTGTGCATAATGTCGTACACTGTTTCCCCAGTCCTTCATTGTGCACAATGTCGTACACTGTGTCCGCAGTCATTCACCGTGCTCAATGTAATACACTGTGTCGCAGTCATTCACCATTCACAATGTCGTACACTCTGTTCGCAGTCATTCAACGTGCACAATGTCATACACTGTGTCCGCCGTCATTCACCGTGCGCAATGTCGTACACTCTGTCCGCAGTCATTCAACGTGCACAATGTTGTACACTGTGTCCGCAGTCATTCACCCTGTATAATGTCGTACACTGTCCACAGTCACTCACCGTGCGCGATGTCATACACTGTTTCAGCAGTCCTTCAGCATGTACAGACTCGTACACTTTGTCTGCAGTCATTCAGCTTGAGTAATGTCGTACACTGTGTCCACAGTCCTTCTTTGTGCACAATGTCGTCCACTGTGTCCGCAGTCTTTCACTGTGTCGAATGTCGTAAACAGTGTCTGCTGTCTTTCACTGTACACAATGTCGTACACTGTGTCCGCAGTCATTCACCGTGCTCAATGTCGTACACTGTTTCTGTAGTCATTCACCGTGCACAATGTTGTACACTGTGTCCACACACATTCACCGTGCACAAAGTCGAACACAGACTCCTGCAGTCATTCACCGTGCGCAAAGTCGTACATTGCATCTGCAGACATTCACTGTTTCGAATGTCGTACGCTGTGTCTGCAGTCACTCACCGTGCACAATGGCATACGTTGTCTCAGCAGTCACTCATAGTGCGCAATGTCGTACGCTGTGTCCTCATTCACTCACCGTGCGCAATGTTGAATGCTGTGTCTGCAGTCACTCACAGCTCGCAATGTCGTACACTGTGTATGCAGTCCTTCATTGTGCACAATGTCGTACACTGTGCCCACAGTCATTCACCTTACACAATGTCGAACACAGAATCCGCAGTCATTCTCCGTGTGCAATGCCGTACACTGTGTCCGCAGTAACTCACTGGGCACAAGGATATCCACTGTGTACGCAGTCAACGACTATGTCGAATGTCGTACACTGTGTCTGCAGCCAATCACCGTGCACAATGGTGTACCCAGTGTCCACAGCCATTCACCGCGCACAATGACGTACACTGTGTCCGCATACATTCACCAGGCACAATGAAGTACACTGTGTCCGCAGACATTCACCGTGGACAATGTTGAACACAGATTCCGCAATCATTCACCATGCACAATGTCGTACACAGTGTCCGCAGTCATTCACTGTGTGCAATGTCTTACACTGTGTCCGCAGTCATTCAGTGCGCACAATGTCCTACACTGTGTCTGCAGTCACTGTGCGCAATGTTGTACACTGTGTCCTCAGTCATTCAGCGTGCGCAATGTCATACACTGTGTCCAGTCCTTCACTGTGCGCAATGTAGTACACTGTCTCCAGTCCTTTACCGTGCGCAAAGTCGTCCACTGTGTACGCAGTCATTGACTGTGTCGAATGTCGTACACCGTGTCCACAGCCATTCACTGTGCACAATGACGTACACTGTGTCCGCAGTCATTCACCGTGCACATAGTCGTTCACTGTGTCCACAGTCCTTCACTGGGCACAATGTCGTCCGCTGTTTCCACTGTCATTCACTGTGCACGACATTGTCCACTGTGTCCGCATACATTCACTGTTTCGAATTGTTGTACACTGTGTCCGCAGTCATTCACCTTACACAATGTCGAACACAGAGTCCGCAGTCCTTCGCTGGGCACAATGTCGTCCGCTGTTTCCACTGTCATTCACTGGGCACGACGTTGTCCACTGTGTCCGCAGTCATTGACTGTGTCGAATGTCGTACACTCTGACTGTAGTCATTCACCGTGCACGATGTTGTACACTGTGTCCACAGTCATTCACCATGCACAAGCTCGTAGACTGTGTCCCCAGTCTTTCTCCATTAACAATGTCGTACACAGTGTCCTCTGTCATTCACCGTGTGCAATTTTGTATACTGTGTCTGCAGTCATTCACCGTGCACAATTGTCGAACACTGTCCGCAGTCACTCACCGTGCACAATGTCGTACACTGTTTCTGTAGTCATTCACCGTGCACAATGATGTACACTGTGTCCGCAGACATTCACCGTGCACAAAGTCGAACACAGAGTCCGAGGTCATTCACCGTGCACAATGTCGTACACTGTGTCAGCAGTCATTCACCATGTACAATGTCATACACTGTGTCCGCTGTCATTCACCGTGCGCAATGTCATACACTTTATCCGCAGTCATTCAACGTGCACAATGTCGTACACTGTGTCTGCAGTCATTCAACATGCACAATGTCGTACACTGTGTCAGCAGTCATTCACCATGTACAATGTCGAACACTGTGTCCGCAGTCATTCAACGTGCACAATGTCGTACACTGTGTCTGCAGTCATTCAACATGAACAATGTCGTACACTGTGTCAGCAGACATTCACCATGTACAATGTCGAACACTGTTTCCGCAGTCATTCAACGTGCATAATGTCGTGCACTGTGTCCGCAGTCATTCAGCATGTACAGACTCGTACACTTTGTCTGCAGTCATTCACCTTGCGTAATGTGGTACACTGTGTCCACAGTCCTTCTTTGTGCACAATGTCGTCCACTGTGTCCGCAGTCTTTCACTGTGTCGAATGTCGTAAACTGTGTCTGCTGTCTTTCACTGTACACAATGTCGTACACTGTTTCCCCAGTCCTTCATTGTGCACAATGTCGTACACTGTGTCCGCAGTCATTCACCGTGCTCAATGTCGTACACTGTTTCTGTAGTCATTCACCGTGCACAATGTTGTACACTGTGTCCGCAGACATTCACCGTGCACAAAGTCGAACACAGACTCCTGCAGTCATTCACCGTGCGCAAAGTCGTACATTGCATCTGCAGACATTCACTGTTTCGAATGTCGTACGCTGTGTCTGCAGTCACTCACCGTGCACAATGGCATACGTTGTCTCAGCAGTCACTCATAGTGCGCAATGTCGTACACTGTGTCCTCATTCACTCACCGTGCGCAATGTTGAATGCTGTGTCTGCAGTCACTCACAGCTCGCAATGTCGTACACTGTGTATGCAGTCCTTCATTGTGCACAATGTCGTACACTGTGTCCACAGTCATTCACCTTACACAATGTCGAACACAGAATCCGCAGTCATTCTCCATGTGCAATGCCGTACACTGTGTCCGCAGTAACTCACTGGGCACAAGGATATCCACTGTGTACGCAGTCAACGACTATGTCGAATGTCGTACACTGTGTCTGCAGCCAATCACCGTGCACAATGGTGTACCCAGTGTCCACAGCCATTCACCGCGCACAATGACGTACACTGTGTCCGCAGACATTCACCACGCACAATGAAGTACACTGTGTCCGCAGACATTCACCGTGGACAATGTTGAACACAGATTCCGCAATCATTCACCATGCACAATGTCGTACATAGTGTCCGCAGTCATTCACTGTGCGCAATGTCTTACACTGTGTCCGCAGTCATTCAGTGCGCACAATGTCCTACACTGTGTCTGCAGTCACTGTGCGCAATGTCGTACACTGTGTATGCAGTCCTTCATTGTGCACAATGTCGTACACTGTGCCCACAGTCATTCACCTTACACAATGTCGAACACAGAATCCGCAGTCATTCTCCGTGTGCAATGCCGTACACTGTGTCCGCAGTAACTCACTGGGCACAAGGATATCCACTGTGTACGCAGTCAACGACTATGTCGAATGTCGTACACTGTGTCTGCAGCCAATCACCGTGCACAATGGTTTACCCAGTGTCCACAGCCATTCACCGCGCACAATGACGTACACTGTGTCCGCATACATTCACCATGCACAATGAAGTTCACTGTGTCCGCAGACATTCACCGTGGACAATGTTGAACACAGATTCCGCAATCATTCACCATGCACAATGTCGTACACAGTGTCCGCAGTCATTCACTGTGTGCAAAGTCTTACACTGTGTCCGCAGTCATTCAGTGCGCACAATGTCCTACACTGTGTCTGCAGTCACTGTGCGCAATGTTGTACACAGTGTCCTCAGTCATTCAGCGTGCGCAATGTCATACACTGTGTCCAGTCCTTCACTGTGCGCAATGTAGTACACTGTCTCCAGTCCTTTACCGTGCGCAAAGTCGTCCACTGTGTACGCAGTCATTGACTGTGTCGAATGTCGTACACCGTGTCCACAGCCATTCACTGTGCACAATGACGTACACTGTGTCCGCAGTCATTCACCGTGCACATAGTCGTTCACTGTGTCCACAGTCCTTCACTGGGCACAATGTCGTCCGCTGTTTCCACTGTCATTCACTGTGCACGACATTGTCCACTGTGTCCGCATACATTCACTGTTTCGAATTGTTGTACACTGTGTCCGCAGTCATTCACCTTACACAATGTCGAACACAGAGTCCGCAGTCCTTCGCTGGGCACAATGTCGTCCGCTGTTTCCACTGTCATTCACTGGGCACGACGTTGTCCACTGTGTCCGCAGTCATTGACTGTGACGAATGTCGTACACTCTGACTGTAGTCATTCACCGTGCACGATGTTGTACACTGTGTCCACAGTCATTCACCATGCACAAGCTCGTAGACTGTGTCCCCAGTCATTCTCCATTAACAATGTCGTACTCAGTGTCCTCTGTCATTCACCGTGTGCAATTTTGTATACTGTGTCTGCAGTCATTCACCGTGCACAATTGTCGAACACTGTCCGCAGTCACTCACCGTGCACAATGTCGTACACTGTTTCTGTAGTCATTCACCGTGCACAATGTTGTACACTGTGTCCGCAGACATTCACCGTGCACAAAGTCGAACACAGAGTCCGAGGTCATTCACCGTGCACAATGTCGTACACTGTGTCAGCAGTCATTCACCATGTACAATGTCATACACTGTGTCCGCTGTCATTCACCGTGCGCAATGTCATACACTTTATCCGCAGTCATTCAACGTGCACAATGTCGTACACTGTGTCTGCAGTCATTCAACATGCACAATGTCGTACACTGTGTCAGCAGTCATTCACCATGTACAATGTCGAACACTGTTTCCGCAGTCATTCAACGTGCATAATGTCGTGCACTGTGTCCGCAGTCATTCAGCATGTACAGACTCGTACACTTTGTCTGCAGTCATTCACCTTGCGTAATGTGGTACACTGTGTCCACAGTCCTTCTTTGTGCACAATGTCGTCCACTGTGTCCGCAGTCTTTCACTGTGTCGAATGTCGTAAACTGTGTCTGCTGTCTTTCACTGTACACAATGTCGTACACTGTTTCCCCAGTCCTTCATTGTGCACAATGTCGTACACTGTGTCCGCAGTCATTCACCGTGCTCAATGTCGTACACTGTTTCTGTAGTCATTCACCGTGCACAATGTTGTACACTGTGTCCGCAGACATTCACCGTGCACAAAGTCGAACACAGACTCCTGCAGTCATTCACCGTGCGCAAAGTCGTACATTGCATCTGCAGACATTCACTGTTTCGAATGTCGTACGCTGTGTCTGCAGTCACTCACCGTGCACAATGGCATACGTTGTCTCAGCAGTCACTCATAGTGCGCAATGTCGTACGCTGTGTCCTCATTCACTCACCGTGCGCAATGTTGAATGCTGTGTCTGCAGTCACTCACAGCTCGCAATGTCGTACACTGTGTATGCAGTCCTTCATTGTGCACAATGTCGTACACTGTGTCCACAGTCATTCACCTTACACAATGTCGAACACAGAATCCGCAGTCATTCTCCATGTGCAATGCCGTACACTGTGTCCGCAGTAACTCACTGGGCACAAGGATATCCACTGTGTACGCAGTCAACGACTATGTCGAATGTCGTACACTGTGTCTGCAGCCAATAACCGTGCACAATGGTGTACCCAGTGTCCACAGCCATTCACCGCGCACAATGACGTACACTGTGTCCGCATACATTCACCAGGCACAATGAAGTACACTGTGTCCGCAGACATTCACCGTGGACAATGTTGAACACAGATTCCGCAATCATTCACCATGCACAATGTCGTACACAGTGTCCGCAGTCATTCACTGTGTGCAATGTCTTACACTGTGTCCGCAGTCATTCAGTGCGCACAATGTCCTACACTGTGTCTGCAGTCACTGTGCGCAATGTTGTACACTGTGTCCTCAGTCATTCAGCGTGCGCAATGTCATACACTGTGTCCAGTCCTTCACTGTGCGCAATGTAGTACACTGTCTCCAGTCCTTTACCGTGCGCAAAGTCGTCCACTGTGTACGCAGTCATTGACTGTGTCGAATGTCGTACACCGTGTCCACAGCCATTCACTGTGCACAATGACGTACACTGTGTCCGCAGTCATTCACCGTGCACATAGTCGTTCACTGTGTCCACAGTCCTTCACTGGGCACAATGTCGTCCGCTGTTTCCACTGTCATTCACTGTGCACGACATTGTCCACTGTGTCCGCATACATTCACTGTTTCGAATTGTTGTACACTGTGTCCGCAGTCATTCACCTTACACAATGTCGAACACAGAGTCCGCAGTCCTTCGCTGGGCACAATGTCGTCCGCTGTTTCCACTGTCATTCACTGGGCACGACGTTGTCCACTGTGTCCGCAGTCATTGACTGTGTCGAATGTCGTACACTCTGACTGTAGTCATTCACCGTGCACGATGTTGTACACTGTGTCCACAGTCATTCACCATGCACAAGCTCGTAGACTGTGTCCCCAGTCTTTCTCCATTAACAATGTCGTACACAGTGTCCTCTGTCATTCACCGTGTGCAATTTTGTATACTGTGTCTGCAGTCATTCACCGTGCACAATTGTCGAACACTGTCCGCAGTCACTCACCGTGCACAATGTCGTACACTGTTTCTGTAGTCATTCACCGTGCACAATGATGTACACTGTGTCCGCAGACATTCACCGTGCACAAAGTCGAACACAGAGTCCGAGGTCATTCACCGTGCACAATGTCGTACACTGTGTCAGCAGTCATTCACCATGTACAATGTCATACACTGTGTCCGCTGTCATTCACCGTGCGCAATGTCATACACTTTATCCGCAGTCATTCAACGTGCACAATGTCGTACACTGGGTCTGCAGTCATTCAACATGCACAATGTCGTACACTGTGTCAGCAGTCATTCACCATGTACAATGTCGAACACTGTGTCCGCAGTCATTCAACGTGCACAATGTCGTACACTGTGTCTGCAGTCATTCAACATGAACAATGTCGTACACTGTGTCAGCAGACATTCACCATGTACAATGTCGAACACTGTTTCCGCAGTCATTCAACGTGCATAATGTCGTGCACTGTGTCCGCAGTCATTCAGCATGTACAGACTCGTACACTTTGTCTGCAGTCATTCACCTTGCGTAATGTGGTACACTGTGTCCACAGTCCTTCTTTGTGCACAATGTCGTCCACTGTGTCCGCAGTCTTTCACTGTGTCGAATGTCGTAAACTGTGTCTGCTGTCTTTCACTGTACACAATGTCGTACACTGTTTCCCCAGTCCTTCATTGTGCACAATGTCGTACACTGTGTCCGCAGTCATTCACCGTGCTCAATGTCGTACACTGTTTCTGTAGTCATTCACCGTGCACAATGTTGTACACTGTGTCCGCAGACATTCACCGTGCACAAAGTCGAACACAGACTCCTGCAGTCATTCACCGTGCGCAAAGTCGTACATTGCATCTGCAGACATTCACTGTTTCGAATGTCGTACGCTGTGTCTGCAGTCACTCACCATGCACAATGGCATACATTGTCTCAGCAGTCACTCATAGTGCGCAATGTCGTACACTGTGTCCTCATTCACTCACCGTGCGCAATGTTGAATGCTGTGTCTGCAGTCACTCACAGCTCGCAATGTCGTACACTGTGTATGCAGTCCTTCATTGTGCACAATGTCGTACACTGTGTCCACAGTCATTCACCTTACACAATGTCGAACACAGAATCCGCAGTCATTCTCCATGTGCAATGCCGTACACTGTGTCCGCAGTAACTCACTGGGCACAAGGATATCCACTGTGTACGCAGTCAACGACTATGTCGAATGTCGTACACTGTGTCTGCAGCCAATCACCGTGCACAATGGTGTACCCAGTGTCCACAGCCATTCACCGCGCACAATGACGTACACTGTGTCCGCAGACATTCACCACGCACAATGAAGTACACTGTGTCCGCAGACATTCACCGTGGACAATGTTGAACACAGATTCCGCAATCATTCACCATGCACAATGTCGTACATAGTGTCCGCAGTCATTCACTGTGCGCAATGTCTTACACTGTGTCCGCAGTCATTCAGTGCGCACAATGTCCTACACTGTGTCTGCAGTCACTGTGCGCAATGTCGTACACTGTGTCCTCAGTCATTCAGCGTGCGCAATGTCGTACACTGTGTCCAGTCCTTCACTGTGCGCAATGTAGTACACTGTCTCCAGTCCTTTACCGTGCGCAAAGTCGTCCACTGTGTACACAGTCATTGACTGTGTCGAATGTCGTACACCGTGTCCACAGCCATTCACTGTGCACAATGACGTACACTGTGTCCGCAGTCATTCACCGTGCACATAGTCGTTCACTGTGTCCACAGTCCTTCACTGGGCACAATGTCGTCCGCTGTTTCCACTGTCATTCACTGTGCACGACATTGTCCACTGTGTCCGCAGACATTCACTGTTTCGAATTGTTGTACACTGTGTCCGCAGTCATTCACCTTACACAATGTCGAACACAGAGTCCGCAGTCCTTCGCTGGGCACAATGTCGTCCGCTGTTTCCACTGTCATTCACTGGGCACGACGTTGTCCACTGTGTCCGCAGTCATTGACTGTGTCGAATGTTGTACACTCTGACTGTAGTCATTCACCGTGCACGATGTTGTACACTGTGTCCACAGTCATTCACCATGCACAAGCTCGTAGACTGTGTCCCCAGTCATTCTCCATTAACAATGTCGTACACTGTGTCTGCAGTCATTCAACATGAACAATGTCGTACACTGTGTCAGCAGTCATTCACCATGTACAATGTCATACACTGTGTCCGCTGTCATTCACCGTGCGCAATGTCATACACTTTATCCGCAGTCATTCAACGTGCACAATGTCGTACACTGTGTCTGCAGTCATTCAACATGCACAATGTCGTACACTGTGTCAGCAGTCATTCACCATGTACAATGTCGAACACTGTGTCCGCAGTCATTCAACGTGCACAATGTCGTACACTGTGTCTGCAGTCATTCAACATGAACAATGTCGTACACTGTGTCAGCAGTCATTCACCATGTACAATGTCGAACACTGTTTCCGCAGTCATTCAACGTGCATAATGTCGTGCACTGTGTCCGCAGTCATTCAGCATGTACAGACTCGTACACTGTGTCCACAGTCCTTCTTTGTGCACAATGTCGTCCACTGTGTCCGCAGTCTTTCACTGTGTCGAATGTCGTAAACTGTGTCTGCTGTCTTTCACTGTACACAATGTCGTACACTGTTTCCCCAGTCCTTCATTGTGCACAATGTCGTACACTGTGTCCGCAGTCATTCACCGTGCTCAATGTCGTACACTGTTTCTGTAGTCATTCACCGTGCACAATGTTGTACACTCAGTCCGCATTCATTCACCATGCACAATGTCGTACACTCTGTTCGCAGTCATTCAACGTGCAGAATGTCGTACACTGTGTGCTCAGTCATTCAACGTGCACAATGTCGTACACTGTGTCCGCAGTCATTCCCCGTGTACAATGTGGAAAACTTTGTCCACAATCATTCACCATGCACAATGTCATACACTGTGTCCTCAGTCATTCAACGTGCACAATGTCGTACACTGTGTCCACAGTCATTCACCGTGTACAATGTCGAACACTGTGTCCGCAATCATTCACCATGCACAATGTCATACACTTTGTCCGCTGTCATTCACCGTCAACAGTGTCATACACTGTGTCCGCAGTCACTCACCATGCGCAATGTTGTACACTGTTTCTGCAGTCCTTCAGCGTGTACAGACTCGTACACTGTGTCAGCAGTCTTTCACCGTGCATAATGTTGTCCACTGTGTCCGCAGTCATTCACTGTTTCGAATGTTGTAAACTGTGTCTGCTGTCTTTCACTGTACACAATGTCGTACACTGTTTCCCCAGTCCTTCATTGTGCACAATCTCGTAAACTGTGTCCGCAGTCATTCACCGTGTACAGTTTCGAACACTGTGTCCGCAGTCATTCAACGTTCGCGATGTCGTACACTGTGTCCGCAGACATTCAACGTGCCCAATGTCGTGCAAAGTGTCCGCAGTCATTCACCGTGTACAATGTCGTACACTGTGTCCGCAGACATTCAACGTGAACAAACTCGTAGACTGTGTCCGCAGTTATTCACCATGTACAATGTCGAACACTGTGTCCGCAATCATTCGCCATGCACAATGTCATAAACTTTGTCTGCTGTCATTCACCGTGCACGGTTTCGTACACTGTATCCGCAGTCACTCACCGTGCGCAATGTCGTACACTGTTTCTGCAGTCCTTCAGCGTGTACACACTCATAGACTGTGTCCGCTGTCATTCACCGTGCGCAATGTCGTCCACTGTTTACGCAGCCATTCACTGGGTACAATGTCTTCCACTGTGTCTGCAGTCATTCACTGTGTCGAATGTCGTAAACTGTGTTTGCTGTCTTTAACTGTACACAATGTCGTACACTGTTTCCCCAGTCCTTCATTGTGCACAATGTCGTAAACTGTGTCTGCTGTCTTTCCCCGTGCACAATGTCGTACACTGTGTCCGCAGTCCTTCTTTGTGCACAATGTCGTCCACTGTTTCCGCAGACCTTCATTGAGCACAATGTCGTACACTGTGTCAGCAGTCTTTCACCATGCATAATGTTGTCCACTGTGTTCGCAGTCATTCACTGTTTTGAATGTCGTAAACTGTGTCTGCTGTCTTTCACTGTACACAATGACGTTCACTGTTTCCCCAGTCCTTCATTGTGCACATGTCGTACACTGTGTCCGCAGTCATTCACCGTGCACAATGTCGTACACTGTGCCCGCAGTCATTCACCGTGTACAATGTCGAACACGGTCTCTGCAGTGATTCAACGTGCACAATGTCGTACACAGTTTACGCAGCCATTTATTGGGCACAATGTCTTCCACTGTATCCGCAATCATTCACCATGCACAATGTCATAAACTTTGTCTGCTGTCATTCACCGTGCGCAATGTCGTCCACTGTGTCCGCAGTCATTCACTGTGTCGAATGTCGTAAACTGTGTCTGCTGTCTTTCCCCGTGCACAATGTCGTACACTGTGTCCGCAGTCATTCACCGTGTACAATTTCGAACACTATGTCCGCAGTCATTCAACGTGCACAGTGTCGTACACAGTGTCCGCAGTCAATCACCGTGTGCAATGTCGTACACTGTGTCCGCAGACATTCACCGTGAACAAACTTGTAGACTGTGTCTGCAGACATTCAACGTGCACAGTCATACACTGTGTCCGCAGTCATTCACCATGTACAATGTCGAACACTGTGTCCACAGTCACTCACCGTGCGCAATGTCGTACACTGTTTCTGCAGTCATACAACGTGCACAATGTCGTACACTGTCTCTGCAGTCATACAACGTGCACAATGTCGTACACTGTGTCCGCAGTCATTCACCATGTACAATGTCGAACACTGTGTCCACAGTCACTCACCGTGCGCAATGTCGTACACTGTTTCTGCAGCCCTTCAGCGTGCATAATGTTGTCCACTGTGTTCGCAGTCATTCACTGTTTCGAATGTCGTAAACTGTTTCTGCTGTCTTTCACTGTACACAATGTCGTACACTGTTTCCCCAGTCCTTCATTGTGCACAATGTCGTACACTGTGTCCGCAGTCATTCACCGTGAGCAATGTCATACACTGTCGCAGTCTTTGAATGTCCACAATGTCATACACTATTTCCGCAGTCATTCACCATGCACAATGTCGTACACTGTGTTCTCAGTCATTCACCGTGAGCAATGTCATACAGAGTGTCGCAGTCTTTGAATGTCCACAACGTCGTACACTATTTCCGCAGTCATTCACTGTGCGCAATGTCATACACTGTGTCGGAGTCATTCACCATGCACAATGTCGTTCACTCTGTTTGCAGTCATTCAACGTGCACAATGTTGTACACTGTGTCGCAGTCATTCACCATGCACAATGTCGTACACTCTGTTCGCAGTCATTCAACGTGCAGAATGTCGTACACTGTGTCCTCAGTCATTCAACGCGCACAATGTCGTACACTGTTTCCCCAGTCCTTCATTGTGCACAATGTCGAACACTGTGTCCGCAGTCATTCACTGTAACGAATGAAGTAAACTGTGTCTGCTGCCTTTCACTGTCCACAATGTCGTGCACACTGTCCGCAGTCATTCACCGTGCGCAATGTTGTACACTGTGTCCACAGACATTCACCGTGAGCAAACTCGTAGACTGTGTCCGCAGACATTCAACGTGCACAATGTCGTACACTGTGTCCGCAGTCATTCACCATGCACAATGTCGAACACTGTGTCCGCAGTCACTCACCGTGCGCAATGTCGAACACTGTTTCTGCAGTCCTCCGGCGTGTATAGACTCATACACTTTGTCTGCAGTCATTCACCTTGCGTAATGTGGTACACAGTGTCCGCAGTCCTTCTTTGTGCACAATGACGTCCACTGTTTCCGCCGACCTACATTGAGCACAATGTCGTACACTGTGTCCGCAATCTTTCACCTTCAATAATGTTTTCCACTGTGTTCGCAGTCATTCACTGTTTCGAATGTCGTAAACTGTGTCTGCAGTCTTTAACTGTACACAATGTCTTACACTGTGTCCGCAGTCATTCACCGTGACCAATGTCATACACAGTGTCGCAGTCTATGAATGTCCACAACGTCGTACACTATTTCCGCAGTCATTCACCATGCACAATGTCATACACTATTTCCGCAGTCATTCACCGTGCGCAATGTCATACACTGTGTCGCAGTCATTCACCATGCACAATGTCGTACACTCTGTTTGCAGTCATTCAACGTGCACAATGTCGTACACTGTGTCGCAGTCATTCACCATGCACAATGTAGTACACTCTGTTTGCAGTCATTCAACGTGCACAATGTCGTACACTGTGTCCGCAGTCATTCAACGTGCACAATGTCATAAACTTTGTCTGCTGTCATTCACCGTGCGCAATGTCGTCCACTGTGTCCGCAGTCATTCACTGTGTCGAATGTCGTAAACTGTGTCTGCTGTCTTTCCCCGTGCACAATGTTGTACACTGTGTCGCAGTCATTCACCATGCACAATGTCGTACACTCTGTTCGCAGTCATTCAACGTGCAGAATGTCGTACACTGTGTCCTCAGTCATTCAACGCGCACAATGTCGTACACTGTTTCCCCAGTCCTTCATTGTGCACAATGTCGAACACTGTGTCCGCAGTCATTCACTGTAACGAATGAAGTAAACTGTGTCTGCTGCCTTTCACTGTCCACAATGTCGTGCACACTGTCCGCAGTCATTCACCGTGCGCAATGTTGTACACTGTGTCCACAGACATTCACCGTGAGCAAACTCGTAGACTGTGTCCGCAGACATTCAACGTGCACAATGTCGTACACTGTGTCCGCAGTCATTCACCATGCACAATGTCGAACACTGTGTCCGCAGTCACTCACCGTGCGCAATGTCGAACACTGTTTCTGCAGTCCTCCGGCGTGTATAGACTCATACACTTTGTCTGCAGTCATTCACCTTGCGTAATGTGGTACACAGTGTCCGCAGTCCTTCTTTGTGCACAATGACGTCCACTGTTTCCGCCGACCT
Source organism: Hemitrygon akajei (assembly GCF_048418815.1). Lineage (NCBI taxonomy): Eukaryota > Metazoa > Chordata > Chondrichthyes > Myliobatiformes > Dasyatidae > Hemitrygon > Hemitrygon akajei. The sequence goes on from NC_133155.1 coordinate 34,260,219, forward strand.
ACATTGAGCACAATGTCGTACACTGTGTCCGCAATCTTTCACCTTCAATAATGTTTTCCACTGTGTTCGCAGTCATTCACTGTTTCGAATGTCGTAAACTGTGTCTGCAGTCTTTAACTGTACACAATGTCTTACACTGTGTCCGCAGTCATTCACCGTGACCAATGTCATACACAGTGTCGCAGTCTATGAATGTCCACAACGTCGTACACTATTTCCGCAGTCATTCACCATGCACAATGTCATACACTATTTCCGCAGTCATTCACCGTGCGCAATGTCATACACTGTGTCGCAGTCATTCACCATGCACAATGTCGTACACTCTGTTTGCAGTCATTCAACGTGCACAATGTCGTACACTGTGTCGCAGTCATTCACCATGCACAATGTAGTACACTCTGTTTGCAGTCATTCAACGTGCACAATGTCGTACACTGTGTCCGCAGTCATTCAACGTGCACAATCTTGTACACTCTGTCCGCAGTCATTCACCATGCACAATGTCGTACACTCTGTTCGCAGTCATTCACCGTGTACAATGTCATACACTGTGTCCTCAGTCATTCAACGTGCACAATGTCGTACACTGTGTCCACAGTCATTCACCGTGTACAATTTCGAACACTGTGTCCGCAGTCATTCAACGTGCACAATGTCGTGCACAGTGTCCGCAGTCATTCACCGTGCGCAATGTCTTACACTGTGTCCGCAGTCATTCAACGTGCACAATGTTGTACACTCAGTCCGCATTCATTCACCATGCACAATGTCGTACACTCTGTTCGCAGTCATTCAACGTGCAGAATGTCGTACACTGTGTCCTCAGTCATTCAACGCGCACAATGTCGTACACTGTTTCCCCAGTCCTTCATTGTGCACAATGTCGAACACTGTGTCCGCAGTCATTCACTGTAACGAATGAAGTAAACTGTGTCTGCTGCCTTTCACTGTCCACAATGTCGTGCACACTGTCCGCAGTCATTCACCGTACGCAATGTTGTACCCTGTGTCCACAGACATTCACCGTGAGCAAACTCGTAGACTGTGTCCGCAGACATTCAACGTGCAGAATATCGTACAATGTGTTCGCAGTCAATCAACGTGCACAATGTCGTACACTGTGTCCGCAGTCATTCAATGTGCACAATGCCGTACACTGTGTCTGCAGTCATTCACCATGAACAATTTCGAACAATGTGTCCGCAGTCATTCACCATGCACAATGTCATACACTTTGTCCGCTGTCATTCACCGTGCACAGTGTCGTACACTGTGTCCACAGTCACTCACGGTGCGCAATGTCGTACACGGTTTCTGCAGTCCTTCAGCGTGTACAGACTCGTACACTTTGTCTGCAGTCATTCACCTTGCGTAATGTCGTACACTGTGTCCGCAGTCCTTCTTTGTGCACAATGTCGTACACTGTGTCAGCAGGCTTTCACCATGCATAATGTTGTCCACTGTGTTCGCAGTCATTCACTGTTTTGAATGTCGTAAACTGTGTCTGCTGTCTTTCACTGTACACAATGTCGTACACTGATTCCCCAGTCCTTCATTGTGCACATGTCGTACACTGTGACCGCAATCATTCACCGTGCACAATGTCGTACACTGTGCCCGCAGTCATTCACCGTGTACAATGTCGAACACTGTCTCCGCAGTGATTCAACGTGCACAATGTCATGCACAGTGTCCGCAGTCATTCACCATGCACAATGTCATACACTTTGTCCACTGTCATTCACCATGTACAATGTCGTACACTGTGTCCGCTGTCATTCACCGTGCGCAATGTTGTCCACAGTTTACGCAGCCATTTATTGGGCACAATGTCTTCCACTGTATCCGCAGTGATTCACTGTGTCGAATGTCGTAAAATGTGTCTGCCGTCTTTCCCCGTGCACAATTTCGAACACTGTGTCCGCAGTCCTTCATTGTTCACAATGTCGTACACTGTGTCCGCAGTCATTCACCGTGTACAATGTCAAACACTGTGTCCGCAGTCATTCAACGTGCCCAACGTCGTGCAAAGTGTCCGCAGTCATTCACCGTGCGCAATATCGTACACTGTGTCCGCTGACATTCACCGTGAACAAACTCGTAGACTGTGTCCGCAGTCATTCACCATGCACAATGTCATTCACTGTGTCCGCAGTCATTCACCATGTACAATGTCGAACACTGCGTCAGCAATAATTCACCATGCACAATGTCATAAACTTTGTCCACTGTCATTCACCGTGGACAGTGTCGTACACTGTGTCCGCAGTCACTCACCGTGCGCAATGTCGTAGACTGTTTCCGCAGTCCTTCAGCGTGTACACACTCGTACACTGTGTCCGCAGTCTTTCACCGTGCATAATGTTGTCCACTGTGTCCGCAGTCATTCACTGTTTCGAATGTTGTAAACTGTGTCTGCTGTCTTTCACTGTACACAATGTCGTACACTGTTTCTCCAGTCCTTCATTGTGCACAATGTCGTACACTGTGTCCACAGTCATTCAACATACACAATGCCGTACACTGTGTCTGCAGTCATTCACCATGTACAATTTCGAACAATGTGTCCGCAGTCATTCAACGTTCACAATGTCGTACACTGTGTCCGCAGTCATTCACCATGCACAATGTCATACACTTTGTCCGCTGTCATTCACCGTGCACAGTGTCGTACACTGTGTCCACAGTCACTCACGGTGCGCAATGTCGTACACGGTTTCTGCAGTCCTTCAGCGTGTACAGACTCGTACACTTTGTCTGCAGTCATTCACCTTGCGTAATGTCGTACACTGTGTCCGCAGTCCTTCTTTGTGCACAATGTCGTACACTGTGTCAGCAGGCTTTCACCATGCATAATGTTGTCCACTGTGTTCGCAGTCATTCACTGTTTTGAATGTCGTAAACTGTGTCTGCTGTCTTTCACTGTACACAATGTCGTACACTGATTCCCCAGTCCTTCATTGTGCACATGTCGTACACTGTGTCCGCAGTCATTCACCGTGCACAATGTCGTACACTGTGCCCGCAGTCATTCACCGTGTACAATGTCGAACACTGTCTCCGCAGTGATTCAACGTGCACAATGTCATGCACAGTGTCCGCAGTCATTCACCATGCACAATGTCATACACTTTGTCCACTGTCATTCACCATGTACAATGTCGTACACTGTGTCCGCTGTCATTCACCGTGCGCAATGTTGTCCACAGTTTACGCAGCCATTTATTGGGCACAATGTCTTCCACTGTATCCGCAGTGATTCACTGTGTCGAATGTCGTAAAATGTGTCTGCTGTCTTTCCCCGTGCACAATTTCGAACACTGTGTCCGCAGTCCTTCATTGTTCACAATGTCGTACACTGTGTCCGCAGTCATTCACCGTGTACAATGTCAAACACTGTGTCCGCAGTCATTCAACGTGCCCAACGTCGTGCAAAGTGTCCGCAGTCATTCACCGTGCGCAATATCGTACACTGTGTCCGCTGACATTCACCGTGAACAAACTCGTAGACTGTGTCCGCAGTCATTCACCATGCACAATGTCATTCACTGTGTCCGCAGTCATTCACCATGTACAATGTCGAACACTGCGTCAGCAATAATTCACCATGCACAATGTCATAAACTTTGTCCACTGTCATTCACCGTGGACAGTGTCGTACACTGTGTCCGCAGTCACTCACCGTGCGCAATGTCGTAGACTGTTTCCGCAGTCCTTCAGCGTGTACACACTCGTACACTGTGTCCGCAGTCTTTCACCGTGCATAATGTTGTCCACTGTGTCCGCAGTCATTCACTGTTTTGAATGTCGTAAACTGTGTCTGCTGTCTTTCACTGTACACAATGTCATACACTGTGTCCGCAGTCACTCACCGTGCGCAATGTCGAACACTGTTTCTGCAGTCCTCCGGCGTGTATAGACTCATACACTTTGTCTGCAGTCATTCACCTTGCGTAATGTGGTACACAGTGTCCGCAGTCCTTCTTTGTGCACAATGACGTCCACTGTTTCCGCCGACCTACATTGAGCACAATGTCGTACACTGTGTCCGCAATCTTTCACCTTCAATAATGTTTTCCACTGTGTTCGCAGTCATTCACTGTTTCGAATGTCGTAAACTGTGTCTGCAGTCTTTAACTGTACACAATGTCTTACACTGTGTCCGCAGTCATTCACCGTGACCAATGTCATACACAGTGTCGCAGTCTATGAATGTCCACAACGTCGTACACTATTTCCGCAGTCATTCACCATGCACAATGTCATACACTATTTCCGCAGTCATTCACCGTGCGCAATGTCATACACTGTGTCGCAGTCATTCACCATGCACAATGTCGTACACTCTGTTTGCAGTCATTCAACGTGCACAATGTCGTACACTGTGTCGCAGTCATTCACCATGCACAATGTAGTACACTCTGTTTGCAGTCATTCAACGTGCACAATGTCGTACACTGTGTCCGCAGTCATTCAACGTGCACAATGTCATAAACTTTGTCTGCTGTCATTCACCGTGCGCAATGTCGTCCACTGTGTCCGCAGTCATTCACTGTGTCGAATGTCGTAAACTGTGTCTGCTGTCTTTCCCCGTGCACAATGTTGTACACTGTGTCCGCAGTCATTCACCGTGTACAATTTCGAACACTATGTCCGCAGTCATTCAACGTGCACAGTGTCGTACACAGTGTCCGCAGTCAATCACCGTGCGCAATGTCGTACACTGTGTCCGCAGACATTCACCGTGAACAAACTTGTAGACTGTGTCTGCAGACATTCAACGTGCACAGTCATACACTGTGTCCGCAGTCATTCACCATGTACAATGTCGAACACTGTGTCCACAGTCACTCACCGTGCGCAATGTCGTACACTGTTTCTGCAGTCATACAACGTGCACAATGTCGTACACTGTCTCTGCAGTCATACAACGTGCACAATGTCGTACACTGTGTCCGCAGTCATTCACCATGTACAATGTCGAACACTGTGTCCACAGTCACTCACCGTGCGCAATGTCGTACACTGTTTCTGCAGCCCTTCAGCGTGTACAGACTCGTACACTTTGTCTGCAGTCATTCACCTTGCGTAATGTGGTACACAGTGTCCGCGGTCCTTCATTGAGCACAATGTCGTACACTGTGTCCGCAATCTTTCACCGTGCATAATGTTGTCCACTGTGTTCGCAGTCATTCACTGTTTCGAATGTCGTAAACTGTTTCTGCTGTCTTTCACTGTACACAATGTCGTACACTGTTTCCCCAGTCCTTCATTGTGCACAATGTCGTACACTGTGTCCGCAGTCATTCACCGTGAGCAATGTCATACACTGTCGCAGTCTTTGAATGTCCACAATGTCATACACTATTTCCGCAGTCATTCACCATGCACAATGTCGTACACTGTGTTCTCAGTCATTCACCGTGAGCAATGTCATACAGAGTGTCGCAGTCTTTGAATGTCCACAACGTCGTACACTATTTCCGCAGTCATTCACTGTGCGCAATGTCATACACTGTGTCGGAGTCATTCACCATGCACAATGTCGTTCACTCTGTTTGCAGTCATTCAACGTGCACAATGTTGTACACTGTGTCGCAGTCATTCACCATGCACAATGTCGTACACTCTGTTCGCAGTCATTCAACGTGCAGAATGTCGTACACTGTGTCCTCAGTCATTCAACGCGCACAATGTCGTACACTGTTTCCCCAGTCCTTCATTGTGCACAATGTCGAACACTGTGTCCGCAGTCATTCACTGTAACGAATGAAGTAAACTGTGTCTGCTGCCTTTCACTGTCCACAATGTCGTGCACACTGTCCGCAGTCATTCACCGTGCGCAATGTTGTACACTGTGTCCACAGACATTCACCGTGAGCAAACTCGTAGACTGTGTCCGCAGACATTCAACGTGCACAATGTCGTACACTGTGTCCGCAGTCATTCACCATGCACAATGTCGAACACTGTGTCCGCAGTCACTCACCGTGCGCAATGTCGAACACTGTTTCTGCAGTCCTCCGGCGTGTATAGACTCATACACTTTGTCTGCAGTCATTCACCTTGCGTAATGTGGTACACAGTGTCCGCAGTCCTTCTTTGTGCACAATGACGTCCACTGTTTCCGCCGACCTACATTGAGCACAATGTCGTACACTGTGTCCGCAATCTTTCACCTTCAATAATGTTTTCCACTGTGTTCGCAGTCATTCACTGTTTCGAATGTCGTAAACTGTGTCTGCAGTCTTTAACTGTACACAATGTCTTACACTGTGTCCGCAGTCATTCACCGTGACCAATGTCATACACAGTGTCGCAGTCTATGAATGTCCACAACGTCGTACACTATTTCCGCAGTCATTCACCATGCACAATGTCATACACTATTTCCGCAGTCATTCACCGTGCGCAATGTCATACACTGTGTCGCAGTCATTCACCATGCACAATGTCGTACACTCTGTTTGCAGTCATTCAACGTGCACAATGTCGTACACTGTGTCGCAGTCATTCACCATGCACAATGTAGTACACTCTGTTTGCAGTCATTCAACGTGCACAATGTCGTACACTGTGTCCGCAGTCATTCAACGTGCACAATCTTGTACACTCTGTCCGCAGTCATTCACCATGCACAATGTCGTACACTCTGTTCGCAGTCATTCACCGTGTACAATGTCATACACTGTGTCCTCAGTCATTCAACGTGCACAATGTCGTACACTGTGTCCACAGTCATTCACCGTGTACAATTTCGAACACTGTGTCCGCAGTCATTCAACGTGCACAATGTCGTGCACAGTGTCCGCAGTCATTCACCGTGCGCAATGTCTTACACTGTGTCCGCAGTCATTCAACGTGCACAATGTTGTACACTCAGTCCGCATTCATTCACCATGCACAATGTCGTACACTCTGTTCGCAGTCATTCAACGTGCAGAATGTCGTACACTGTGTCCTCAGTCATTCAACGCGCACAATGTCGTACACTGTTTCCCCAGTCCTTCATTGTGCACAATGTCGAACACTGTGTCCGCAGTCATTCACTGTAACGAATGAAGTAAACTGTGTCTGCTGCCTTTCACTGTCCACAATGTCGTGCACACTGTCCGCAGTCATTCACCGTACGCAATGTTGTACCCTGTGTCCACAGACATTCACCGTGAGCAAACTCGTAGACTGTGTCCGCAGACATTCAACGTGCAGAATATCGTACAATGTGTTCGCAGTCAATCAACGTGCACAATGTCGTACACTGTGTCCGCAGTCATTCAATGTGCACAATGCCGTACACTGTGTCTGCAGTCATTCACCATGAACAATTTCGAACAATGTGTCCGCAGTCATTCAACGTTCACAATGTCGTACACTGTGTCCGCAGTCATTCACCATGCACAATGTCATACACTTTGTCCGCTGTCATTCACCGTGCACAGTGTCGTACACTGTGTCCACAGTCACTCACGGTGCGCAATGTCGTACACGGTTTCTGCAGTCCTTCAGCGTGTACAGACTCGTACACTTTGTCTGCAGTCATTCACCTTGCGTAATGTCGTACACTGTGTCCGCAGTCCTTCTTTGTGCACAATGTCGTACACTGTGTCAGCAGGCTTTCACCATGCATAATGTTGTCCACTGTGTTCGCAGTCATTCACTGTTTTGAATGTCGTAAACTGTGTCTGCTGTCTTTCACTGTACACAATGTCGTACACTGATTCCCCAGTCCTTCATTGTGCACATGTCGTACACTGTGACCGCAATCATTCACCGTGCACAATGTCGTACACTGTGCCCGCAGTCATTCACCGTGTACAATGTCGAACACTGTCTCCGCAGTGATTCAACGTGCACAATGTCATGCACAGTGTCCGCAGTCATTCACCATGCACAATGTCATACACTTTGTCCACTGTCATTCACCATGTACAATGTCGTACACTGTGTCCGCTGTCATTCACCGTGCGCAATGTTGTCCACAGTTTACGCAGCCATTTATTGGGCACAATGTCTTCCACTGTATCCGCAGTGATTCACTGTGTCGAATGTCGTAAAATGTGTCTGCCGTCTTTCCCCGTGCACAATTTCGAACACTGTGTCCGCAGTCCTTCATTGTTCACAATGTCGTACACTGTGTCCGCAGTCATTCACCGTGTACAATGTCAAACACTGTGTCCGCAGTCATTCAACGTGCCCAACGTCGTGCAAAGTGTCCGCAGTCATTCACCGTGCGCAATATCGTACACTGTGTCCGCTGACATTCACCGTGAACAAACTCGTAGACTGTGTCCGCAGTCATTCACCATGCACAATGTCATTCACTGTGTCCGCAGTCATTCACCATGTACAATGTCGAACACTGCGTCAGCAATAATTCACCATGCACAATGTCATAAACTTTGTCCACTGTCATTCACCGTGGACAGTGTCGTACACTGTGTCCGCAGTCACTCACCGTGCGCAATGTCGTAGACTGTTTCCGCAGTCCTTCAGCGTGTACACACTCGTACACTGTGTCCGCAGTCTTTCACCGTGCATAATGTTGTCCACTGTGTCCGCAGTCATTCACTGTTTTGAATGTCGTAAACTGTGTCTGCTGTCTTTCACTGTACACAATGTCATACACTGTGTCCGCAGTCACTCACCGTGCGCAATGTCGAACACTGTTTCTGCAGTCCTCCGGCGTGTATAGACTCATACACTTTGTCTGCAGTCATTCACCTTGCGTAATGTGGTACACAGTGTCCGCAGTCCTTCTTTGTGCACAATGACGTCCACTGTTTCCGCCGACCTACATTGAGCACAATGTCGTACACTGTGTCCGCAATCTTTCACCTTCAATAATGTTTTCCACTGTGTTCGCAGTCATTCACTGTTTCGAATGTCGTAAACTGTGTCTGCAGTCTTTAACTGTACACAATGTCTTACACTGTGTCCGCAGTCATTCACCGTGACCAATGTCATACACAGTGTCGCAGTCTATGAATGTCCACAACGTCGTACACTATTTCCGCAGTCATTCACCATGCACAATGTCATACACTATTTCCGCAGTCATTCACCGTGCGCAATGTCATACACTGTGTCGCAGTCATTCACCATGCACAATGTCGTACACTCTGTTTGCAGTCATTCAACGTGCACAATGTCGTACACTGTGTCGCAGTCATTCACCATGCACAATGTAGTACACTCTGTTTGCAGTCATTCAACGTGCACAATGTCGTACACTGTGTCCGCAGTCATTCAACGTGCACAATCTTGTACACTCTGTCCGCAGTCATTCACCATGCACAATGTCGTACACTCTGTTCGCAGTCATTCACCGTGTACAATGTCATACACTGTGTCCTCAGTCATTCAACGTGCACAATGTCGTACACTGTGTCCACAGTCATTCACCGTGTACAATTTCGAACACTGTGTCCGCAGTCATTCAACGTGCACAATGTCGTGCACAGTGTCCGCAGTCATTCACCGTGCGCAATGTCTTACACTGTGTCCGCAGTCATTCAACGTGCACAATGTTGTACACTCAGTCCGCATTCATTCACCATGCACAATGTCGTACACTCTGTTCGCAGTCATTCAAAGTGCAGAATGTCGTACACTGTGTGCTCAGTCATTCAACGTGCACAATGTTGTACACTGTGTCCGCAGTCATTCCCCGTGTACAATGTGGAAAACTTTGTCCACAATCATTCACCATGCACAATGTCATACACTGTGTCCTCAGTCATTCAAGGTGCACAATGTCGTACACTGTGTCCACAGTCATTCACCGTGTACAATGTCGAACACTGTGTCCGCAATCATTCACCATGCACAATGTCATACACTTTGTCCGCTGTCATTCACCGTGCACAGTGTCATACACTGTGTCCGCAGTCACTCACCATGCGCAATGTTGTACACTGTTTCTGCAGTCCTTCAGCGTGTACAGACTCGTACACTGTGTCAGCAGTCTTTCACCGTGCATAATGTTGTCCACTGTGTCCGCAGTCATTCACTGTTTCGAATGTTGTAAACTGTGTCTGCTGTCTTTCACTGTACACAATGTCGTACACTGTTTCTCCAGTCCTTCATTGTGCACAATGTCGTACACTGTGTCCACAGTCATTCAACATACACAATGCCGTACACTGTGTCTGCAGTCATTCACCATGTACAATTTCGAACAATGTGTCCGCAGTCATTCAACGTTCACAATGTCGTACACTGTGTCCGCAGTCATTCACCATGCACAATGTCATACACTTTGTCCGCTGTCATTCACCGTGCACAGTGTCGTACACTGTGTCCACAGTCACTCACGGTGCGCAATGTCGTACACGGTTTCTGCAGTCCTTCAGCGTGTACAGACTCGTACACTTTGTCTGCAGTCATTCACCTTGCGTAATGTCGTACACTGTGTCCGCAGTCCTTCTTTGTGCACAATGTCGTACACTGTGTCAGCAGGCTTTCACCATGCATAATGTTGTCCACTGTGTTCGCAGTCATTCACTGTTTTGAATGTCGTAAACTGTGTCTGCTGTCTTTCACTGTACACAATGTCGTACACTGATTCCCCAGTCCTTCATTGTGCACATGTCGTACACTGTGTCCGCAGTCATTCACCGTGCACAATGTCGTACACTGTGCCCGCAGTCATTCACCGTGTACAATGTCGAACACTGTCTCCGCAGTGATTCAACGTGCACAATGTCATGCACAGTGTCCGCAGTCATTCACCATGCACAATGTCATACACTTTGTCCACTGTCATTCACCATGTACAATGTCGTACACTGTGTCCGCTGTCATTCACCGTGCGCAATGTTGTCCACAGTTTACGCAGCCATTTATTGGGCACAATGTCTTCCACTGTATCCGCAGTGATTCACTGTGTCGAATGTCGTAAAATGTGTCTGCTGTCTTTCCCCGTGCACAATTTCGAACACTGTGTCCGCAGTCCTTCATTGTTCACAATGTCGTACACTGTGTCCGCAGTCATTCACCGTGTACAATGTCAAACACTGTGTCCGCAGTCATTCAACGTGCCCAACGTCGTGCAAAGTGTCCGCAGTCATTCACCGTGCGCAATATCGTACACTGTGTCCGCTGACATTCACCGTGAACAAACTCGTAGACTGTGTCCGCAGTCATTCACCATGCACAATGTCATTCACTGTGTCCGCAGTCATTCACCATGTACAATGTCGAACACTGCGTCAGCAATAATTCACCATGCACAATGTCATAAACTTTGTCCACTGTCATTCACCGTGGACAGTGTCGTACACTGTGTCCGCAGTCACTCACCGTGCGCAATGTCGTAGACTGTTTCCGCAGTCCTTCAGCGTGTACACACTCGTACACTGTGTCCGCAGTCTTTCACCGTGCATAATGTTGTCCACTGTGTCCGCAGTCATTCACTGTTTTGAATGTCGTAAACTGTGTCTGCTGTCTTTCACTGTACACAATGTCATACACTGTGTCCGCAGTCACTCACCGTGCGCAATGTCGAACACTGTTTCTGCAGTCCTCCGGCGTGTATAGACTCATACACTTTGTCTGCAGTCATTCACCTTGCGTAATGTGGTACACAGTGTCCGCAGTCCTTCTTTGTGCACAATGACGTCCACTGTTTCCGCCGACCTACATTGAGCACAATGTCGTACACTGTGTCCGCAATCTTTCACCTTCAATAATGTTTTCCACTGTGTTCGCAGTCATTCACTGTTTCGAATGTCGTAAACTGTGTCTGCAGTCTTTAACTGTACACAATGTCTTACACTGTGTCCGCAGTCATTCACCGTGACCAATGTCATACACAGTGTCGCAGTCTATGAATGTCCACAACGTCGTACACTATTTCCGCAGTCATTCACCATGCACAATGTCATACACTATTTCCGCAGTCATTCACCGTGCGCAATGTCATACACTGTGTCGCAGTCATTCACCATGCACAATGTCGTACACTCTGTTTGCAGTCATTCAACGTGCACAATGTCGTACACTGTGTCGCAGTCATTCACCATGCACAATGTAGTACACTCTGTTTGCAGTCATTCAACGTGCACAATGTCGTACACTGTGTCCGCAGTCATTCAACGTGCACAATGTCATAAACTTTGTCTGCTGTCATTCACCGTGCGCAATGTCGTCCACTGTGTCCGCAGTCATTCACTGTGTCGAATGTCGTAAACTGTGTCTGCTGTCTTTCCCCGTGCACAATGTTGTACACTGTGTCCGCAGTCATTCACCGTGTACAATTTCGAACACTATGTCCGCAGTCATTCAACGTGCACAGTGTCGTACACAGTGTCCGCAGTCAATCACCGTGCGCAATGTCGTACACTGTGTCCGCAGACATTCACCGTGAACAAACTTGTAGACTGTGTCTGCAGACATTCAACGTGCACAGTCATACACTGTGTCCGCAGTCATTCACCATGTACAATGTCGAACACTGTGTCCACAGTCACTCACCGTGCGCAATGTCGTACACTGTTTCTGCAGTCATACAACGTGCACAATGTCGTACACTGTCTCTGCAGTCATACAACGTGCACAATGTCGTACACTGTGTCCGCAGTCATTCACCATGTACAATGTCGAACACTGTGTCCACAGTCACTCACCGTGCGCAATGTCGTACACTGTTTCTGCAGCCCTTCAGCGTGTACAGACTCGTACACTTTGTCTGCAGTCATTCACCTTGCGTAATGTGGTACACAGTGTCCGCGGTCCTTCATTGAGCACAATGTCGTACACTGTGTCCGCAATCTTTCACCGTGCATAATGTTGTCCACTGTGTTCGCAGTCATTCACTGTTTCGAATGTCGTAAACTGTTTCTGCTGTCTTTCACTGTACACAATGTCGTACACTGTTTCCCCAGTCCTTCATTGTGCACAATGTCGTACACTGTGTCCGCAGTCATTCACCGTGAGCAATGTCATACACTGTCGCAGTCTTTGAATGTCCACAATGTCATACACTATTTCCGCAGTCATTCACCATGCACAATGTCGTACACTGTGTTCTCAGTCATTCACCGTGAGCAATGTCATACAGAGTGTCGCAGTCTTTGAATGTCCACAACGTCGTACACTATTTCCGCAGTCATTCACTGTGCGCAATGTCATACACTGTGTCGGAGTCATTCACCATGCACAATGTCGTTCACTCTGTTTGCAGTCATTCAACGTGCACAATGTTGTACACTGTGTCGCAGTCATTCACCATGCACAATGTCGTACACTCTGTTCGCAGTCATTCAACGTGCAGAATGTCGTACACTGTGTCCTCAGTCATTCAACGCGCACAATGTCGTACACTGTTTCCCCAGTCCTTCATTGTGCACAATGTCGAACACTGTGTCCGCAGTCATTCACTGTAACGAATGAAGTAAACTGTGTCTGCTGCCTTTCACTGTCCACAATGTCGTGCACACTGTCCGCAGTCATTCACCGTGCGCAATGTTGTACACTGTGTCCACAGACATTCACCGTGAGCAAACTCGTAGACTGTGTCCGCAGACATTCAACGTGCACAATGTCGTACACTGTGTCCGCAGTCATTCACCATGCACAATGTCGAACACTGTGTCCGCAGTCACTCACCGTGCGCAATGTCGAACACTGTTTCTGCAGTCCTCCGGCGTGTATAGACTCATACACTTTGTCTGCAGTCATTCACCTTGCGTAATGTGGTACACAGTGTCCGCAGTCCTTCTTTGTGCACAATGACGTCCACTGTTTCCGCCGACCTACATTGAGCACAATGTCGTACACTGTGTCCGCAATCTTTCACCTTCAATAATGTTTTCCACTGTGTTCGCAGTCATTCACTGTTTCGAATGTCGTAAACTGTGTCTGCAGTCTTTAACTGTACACAATGTCTTACACTGTGTCCGCAGTCATTCACCGTGACCAATGTCATACACAGTGTCGCAGTCTATGAATGTCCACAACGTCGTACACTATTTCCGCAGTCATTCACCATGCACAATGTCATACACTATTTCCGCAGTCATTCACCGTGCGCAATGTCATACACTGTGTCGCAGTCATTCACCATGCACAATGTCGTACACTCTGTTTGCAGTCATTCAACGTGCACAATGTCGTACACTGTGTCGCAGTCATTCACCATGCACAATGTAGTACACTCTGTTTGCAGTCATTCAACGTGCACAATGTCGTACACTGTGTCCGCAGTCATTCAACGTGCACAATCTTGTACACTCTGTTCGCAGTCATTCACCGTGTACAATGTCATACACTGTGTCCTCAGTCATTCAACGTGCACAATGTCGTACATTGTGTCCACAGTCATTCACCGTGTACAATTTCGAACACTGTGTCCGCAGTCATTCAACGTGCACAATGTCGTGCACAGTGTCCGCAGTCATTCACCGTGCGCAATGTCTTACACTGTGTCCGCAGTCATTCAAGGTGCACAATGTTGTACACTCAGTCCGCATTCATTCACCATGCACAATGTCGTACACTCTGTTCGCAGTCATTCAACGTGCAGAATGTCGTACACTGTGTGCTCAGTCATTCAACGTGCACAATGTCGTACACTGTGTCCGCAGTCATTCCCCGTGTACAATGTGGAAAACTTTGTCCACAATCATTCACCATGCACAATGTCATACACTGTGTCCTCAGTCATTCAAGGTGCACAATGTCGTACACTGTGTCCACAGTCATTCACCGTGTACAATGTCGAACACTGTGTCCGCAATCATTCACCATGCACAATGTCATACACTTTGTCCGCTGTCATTCACCGTGCACAGTGTCATACACTGTGTCCGCAGTCACTCACCATGCGCAATGTTGTACACTGTTTCTGCAGTCCTTCAGCGTGTACAGACTCGTACACTGTATCAGCAGTCTTTCACCGTGCATAATGTTGTCCACTGTGTCCGCAGTCATTCACTGTTTCGAATGTTGTAAACTGTGTCTGCTGTCTTTCACTGTACACAATGTCGTACACTGTTTCTCCAGTCCTTCATTGTGCACAATGTCGTACACTGTGTCCACAGTCATTCACCGTGTACAATGTTGAACACTGTGTCTGCAATCATTCAACGTGCCCAATGTCGTGCAAAGTGTCCGCAGTCATTCACCGTGCACAATATCGTATACTGAGTCCGCAGACATTCAACGTGAACAAACTCGTAGACTGTGTCCGCAGTTATTCACCATGTACAATGTCGAACACTGTGTCCGCAATCATTCACCATGCACAATGTCATAAACTTTGTCTGCTGTCATTCACCGTGCACGGTTTCGTACACTGTATCCGCAGTCACTCACCGTGCGCAATGTCGTACACTGTTTCTGCAGTCCTTCAGCGTGTACACACTCGTAGACTGTGTCCGCTGTCATTCACCGTGCGCAATGTCGTCCACTGTTTACGCAGCCATTCACTGGGTACAATGTCTTCCACTGTGTCCGCAGTTATTCACTGTGTCGAATGTCGTAAACTGTGTTTGCTGTCTTTAACTGTACACAATGTCGTACACTGTTTCCCCAGTCCTTCATTGTGCACAATGTCGTAAACTGTGTCTGCTGTCTTTCCCCGTGCACAATGTCGTACACTGTGTCCGCAGTCCTTCTTTGTGCACAATGTCGTCCACTGTTTCCGCAGACCTTCATTGAGCACAATGTCGTACACTGTGTCAGCAGTCTTTCACCATGCATAATGTTGTCCACTGTGTTCGCAGTCATTCACTGTTTTGAATGTCGTAAACTGTGTCTGCTGTCTTTCACTGTACACAATGACGTACACTGTTTCCCCAGTCCTTCATTGTGCACATGTCGTACACTGTGTCCGCAGTCATTCACCGTGCACAATGTCGTACACTGTGCCCGCAGTCATTCACCGTGTACAATGTCGAACACGGTCTCTGCAGTGATTCAACGTGCACAATGTCATGCACATTGTCCGCTGTCATTCACCGTGCGCAATGTTGTCCACAGTTTACGCAGCCATTTATTGGGCACAATGTCTTCCACTGTATCCGCAGTGATTCACTGTGTCGAATGTCATAAACTGTGTCTGCTGTCTTTCCCCGTGCACAATTTCGAACACTGTGTCCGCAGTCCTTCATTGTTCACAATGTCGTACACTGTGTCCGCAGTCATTCACCGTGTACAATGTCAGACACTGTGTCCGCAGTCATTCAACGTGCACAATGTTGTACACTCTGTCTGCATTCATTCACCATGCACAATGTCGTACACTCTGTTCGCAGTCATTCAACGTGCAGAATGTCGTACACTGTGTGCTCAGTCATTCAACCTGCACAATGTCGTACACTCTGTTCGCAGTCATTCCCCGTGTACAATGTGGAAAACTTTGTCCACAATCATTCACCATGCACAATGTCATACACTTTGTCCGCTGTCATTCACCGTGCACAGTGTCGTACACTGCATCCGCAGTCACACACCGTGCGCAATGTTGTACACTGTTTCTGCAGTCCTCCAGCGTGTACTGACTCATACACTGTGTCCGCAGTCTTTCACCGTGCAAAATGTTGTCCACTGTGTCCGCAGTCATTCACTGTTTCGAATGTCGTAAACTGTGTCTGCTGTCTTTAACTGTACACAATGTCGTACACTGTTTCTCCAGTCCTTCATTGTGCACAATGTCGTACACTGTGAACGCAGTCATTCACCGTGTACAATGTCGAACACTGTGTCCGCAGTCATTCAACGTGCACAATGTCGTGCAAAGTGTCCGCAGTCATTCACCGTGCGCAATGTAGTACACTGTGTCCGCAGACATTCACCGTGAACAAACTCGTAGACTGTGTCTGCAGTCATTCACCATGCACAATGTCATACACTGTGTCCGCAGTCATTCAGCGTGTACAATGTCGAACACTGTGTCCACAATCATTCGCCATGCACAATGTCATATACTTTGTCGGCTGTCATTCACCGTGCACAGTGTCGTACACTGTGTCCGCAGTCACTCACCGTGCGCAATGTGGTACACTGTTTCTGCAGTCCTTCAGCGTGTACAGACACGTACACTGTGTCCGCAGTCTTTCACCATGTATAATGTTGTCCACTGTGTCCGCAGTCATTCACTGTTTTGAATGTCGTAAACTGAGTCTGCTGTCTTTCACTGTACACAATGTCGTACACTGTTTCCCCAGTCCTTCATTGTGCACAATGTCGTACACTGTATCCGCAGTCATTCACCATGTACAATGTCGAACACTGTGTCCGCAGTCATTCAACGTGCACAATGACGTGCACTGTGTCCGCAGTCATTCACAGTGCGCAATGTCGTACACTGTGTCCGCAGTCATTCACCATGCACAATGTCA
Organism: Hemitrygon akajei; assembly: GCF_048418815.1. Lineage (NCBI taxonomy): Eukaryota > Metazoa > Chordata > Chondrichthyes > Myliobatiformes > Dasyatidae > Hemitrygon > Hemitrygon akajei. The sequence continues at coordinate 34,277,564 of NC_133155.1, forward strand.
TACACTGTGTTCGCAGTCAATCAACGTGCAGAATGTCGTACACTGTGTCCTCAGTCATTCAACGTGCACAATGTCGTACACTGTGTCCTCAGTCATTCACCGTGTCGAATGTCGTAAACTGTGTCTGCTGTCTTTCCCCGTGCACAATGTCGTACACAGTGTCCGCAGTCATTCACCGTGAACAAACTCGTAGACAGTGTCCACATACATTCAACGTGCACAATGTCATACACTGTGTCCGCAGTCAATCAACGTGCACAATGTCGTACACTGTGTCCGCAGTCATTCAACGTGCACAATGTCGTACACTGTGTCCGCAGTCATTCACCATGTGCAATGTCGAACACTGTGTCCGCAGTCATTCAACGTGTACAGACTCGTACACTGTGTCAGCAGTCTTTCACCGTGCATAATGTTGTCCACTGTGTCCGCAGTCATTCACTGTTTCGAATGTCATAAACTGTGTCTGCTGTCTTTCCCCGTGCACAATTTCGAACACTGTGTCCGCAGTCCTTCATTGTTCACAATGTCGTACACTGTGTCTGCAGTCATTCACCGTGTACAATGTCAGACACTGTGTCCGCAGTCATTCAACGTGCACAATGTTGTACACTCTGTCTGCATTCATTCACCATGCACAATGTCGTACACTCTGTTCGCAGTCATTCAACGTGCAGAATGTCGTACACTGTGTGCTCAGTCATTCAACGTGCACAATGTCGTACACTCTGTTCGCAGTCATTCCCCGTGTACAATGTGGAAAACTTTGTCCACAATCATTCACCATGCACAATGTCATACACTTTGTCCGCTGTCATTCACCGTGCACAGTGTCGTACACTGCATCCGCAGTCACACACCGTGCGCAATGTTGTACACTGTTTCTGCAGTCCTCCAGCGTGTACTGACTCATACACTGTGTCCGCAGTCTTTCACCGTGCAAAATGTTGTCCACTGTGTCCGCAGTCATTCACTGTTTCGAATGTCGTAAACTGTGTCTGCTGTCTTTAACTGTACACAATGTCGTACACTGTTTCTCCAGTCCTTCATTGTGCACAATGTCGTACACTGTGAACGCAGTCATTCACCGTGTACAATGTCGAACACTGTGTCGCAGTCATTCAACGTGCACAATGTCGTGCAAAGTGTCCGCAGTCATTCACCGTGCGCAATGTAGTACACTGTGTCCGCAGACATTCACCGTGAACAAACTCGTAGACTGTGTCTGCAGTCATTCACCATGCACAATGTCATACACTGTGTCCGCAGTCATTCAGCGTGTACAATGTTGAACACTGTGTCCACAATCATTCGCCATGCACAATGTCATATACTTTGTCGGCTGTCATTCACCGTGCACAGTGTCGTACACTGTGTCCGCAGTCACTCACCGTGCGCAATGTGGTACACTGTTTCTGCATTCCTTCAGCGTGTACAGACAAGTACACTGTGTCCGCTGTCTTTCACCGTGTATAATGTTGTCCACTGTGTCCGCAGTCATTCACTGTTTTGAATGTCGTAAACTGTGTCTGCTGTCTTTCACTGTACACAATGTCGTACACTGTTTCCCCAGTCCTTCATTGTGCACAATGTCGTACACTGTGTCCGCAGTCATTCACCATGTACAATGTCGAACACTTTGTCCACAGTCACTCACCGTGCGCAATGTCGAACACTGTTTCTGCAGTCCTTCGGCGTGTATAGACTCGTACACTTTGTCTGCAGTCATTCACCTTGCGTAATGTGGTACACAGTGTCCGCAGTCCTTCTTTGTGCACAATGACGTCCACTGTTTCCGCCGACCTACATTGAGCACAATGTCGTACACTGTGTCCGCAATCTTTCACCTTGCATAATGTTTTCCACTGTGTTCGCAGCCATTCACTGTTTCGAATGTCGTAAACTGTGTCTGCAGTCTTTAACTGTACACAATGTCGTACACTGTTTCCCCAGTCCTTCATTGTGCACAGGTCGTACACTGTGTCCGCAGTCATTCACCGTGACCAATGTCATACACAGTGTCGCAGTCTTTGAATGTCCACAACGTCGTACACTATTTCCGCAGTCATTCACCGTGCGCAATGTCATACACTATGTCCGCAGTCATTCACCATGCACTATGTCGTACACTCTGTTTGCAGTCATTCAACGTGCGCAATGTCACACACTCTGTCCGCAGACATTCACCGTGAACAAACTCGTAGACTGTGTCCGCAGTCATTCACCGTGTACAATGTCGAACACTATGTCCGCAGTGATTCAACGTGCACAATGTCATGCACAGTGTCCGCAATCATTCACCATGCACAATGTCATACACTTTGTCCGCTGTCACTCACCGTGCGCAATGTTGTACACTGTTTCTGCAGTCCTCCAGCGTGTACTGACTCATACACTGTGTCCGCAGTCTTTCACCGTGCAAAATGTTGTCCACTGTGTCCGCAGTCATTCACTGTTTCGAATGTCGTAAACTGTGTCTGCTGTCTTTCACTGTACACAATGTCGTACACTGTTTCTCCAGTCCTTCATTGTGCACATGTCGTACACTGTGTCCGCAGTCATTCACTGTTTCAAATGTCGTAAACTGTGTCTGCTGTCTTTAACTGTACACATTGTCGTACACTGTTTCTCCAGTCCTTCATTGTGCACAATGTCGTACACTGTGAACGCAGTCATTCACCGTGTACAATGTCGAACACTGTGTCCGCAGTCATTCAACGTGCACAATGTCGTGCAAAGTGTCCGCAGTCATTCACCGTGCGCAATGTAGTACACTGTGTCCGCAGACATTCACCGTGAACAAACTCGTAGACTGTGTCTGCAGTCATTCACCATGCACAATGTCATACACTGTGTCCGCAGTCATTCAGCGTGTACAATGTCGAACACTGTGTCCACAATCATTCGCCATGCACAATGTCATATATTTTGTCGGCTGTCATTCACCGTGCACAGTGTCGTACACTGTGTCCGCAGTCACTCACCGTGCGCAATGTGGTACACTGTTTCTGCAGTCCTTCAGCGTGTACAGACTCGTACACTGTGTCAGCAGTCTTTCACCGTGCATAATGTTGTCCACTGTGTCCGCAGTCATTCACTGTTTCGAATGTCATAAACTGTGTCTGCTGTCTTTCCCCGTGCACAATTTCGAACACTGTGTCCGCAGTCCTTCATTGTTCACAATGTCGTACACTGTGTCCGCAGTCATTCACCGTGTACAATGTCAGACACTGTGTCCGCAGTCATTCAACGTGCACAATGTTGTACACTCTGTCTGCATTCATTCACCATGCACAATGTCGTACACTCTGTTCGCAGTCATTCAACGTGCAGAATGTCGTACACTGTGTGCTCAGTCATTCAACGTGCACAATGTCGTACACTCTGTTCGCAGTCATTCACCATGTACAATGTCGAACACTTTGTCCACAGTCACTCACCGTGCGCAATGTCGAACACTGTTTCGGCAGTCCTTCGGCGTGTATAGACTCGTACACTTTGTCTGCAGTCATTCACCTTGCGTAATGTGGTACACAGTGTCCGCAGTCCTTCTTTGTGCACAATGACGTCCACTGTTTCCGCCGACCTACATTGAGCACAATGTCGTACACTGTGTCCGCAATCTTTCACCTTGCATAATGTTTTCCACTGTGTTCGCAGCCATTCACTGTTTCGAATGTCGTAAACTGTGTCTGCAGTCTTTAACTGTACACAATGTCGTACACTGTTTCCCCAGTCCTTCATTGTGCACATGTCGTACACTGTGTCCGCAGTCATTCACCGTGACCAATGTCATACACAGTGTCGCAGTCTTTGAATGTCCACAACGTTGTACACTATTTCCGCAGTCATTCACTGTGCGCAATGTCATACACTGTGTCGCAGTCATTCACCATGCACAATGTAGTACACTCTGTTTGCAGTCATTCAACGTGCACAATGTCGTACACTGTGTCCGCAGTCATTCAACGTGCACAATCTTGTACACTCTGTCCGCAGTCATTCACCATGCACAATGTCGTACACTCTGTTCGCAGTCATTCACCGTGTACAATGTCATACACTGTGTCCTCAGTCATTCAACGTGCACAATGTCGTACACTGTGTCCACAGTCATTCACCGTGTACAATGTCGAACACTGTGTCCGCAATCATTCACCATGCACAATGTCATACACTTTGTCCGCTGTCATTCACCGTGCACAGTGTCATACACTGTGTCCGCAGTCACTCACCATGCGCAATGTTGTACACAGTTTCTGCAGTCCTTCAGCGTCTACAGACTCGTACACTGTGTCAGCAGTCTTTCACCGTGCATAATGTTGTCCACTGTGTCCGCAGTCATTCACTGTTTCGAATGTCGTAAACTGTGTCTGCAGTCTTTCACTGTACACAATGTCGTACACTTTCCCCAGTCCTTCATTGTGCACAATGTCGTACATTGTGTCCACAGTCATTCACCGTGTACAATGTCGTAAACTGTGTCCGCAGTCACTCACCGTGAACAAACTTGTAGACTATGTCCACAGTCATTCACCGTGCACAATGTCATCCACTGTTTACGCAGCCATTCATTGGGTACAATGTCTTCCACTGTGTCCACAGTCATTCTCTGTAACGAATGTCATACACTGTGACCGCAGTTATTCACTGTGTTGAATGTCGTAAACTGTGTCTGCTGTCTTTAACTGCACACAATGTCGTACACTATGTCCGCAGTGATTCAACGTGCACAATGTCATGCACAGTGACCGCAGACATTCACCATGCACAATGTCATACACAGTGTCGCAGTTTTTGAATGTCCACAACGTTGTACACTATTTCCGCAGTCATTCACCGTGAACAAACTTGTAGACTATGTCCGCAGTCATTCACCATGACCAATGCCGTACACAGTGTCGCAGTCTTTGAATGTCCACAACGTTGTACACTATTTCCGCAGTCATTCACCGTGCACAATGTCGTACACTGTGTCGCAGTCATTCACCGTGCACAATGTCGTACACTGTGTCTGCAGTCATTAACCAGGCACAATGTCATACACTCTGTTTGGAGTCATTCAACGTGCACAATGTCGTACACTGTGTCCGCAGTCATTCAACGTGCACAATGTTGTACACTCTGTCCGCAGTCATTCACCATGCACAATGTCATACACTTTGTCCGCTGTCATTCACCGTGCACAGTTTCGTACACTGTGTGCGCAGTCACTCACCGTGCGCAATGTCCTACACTGTTTCTGCAGTCCTTCAGCGTATACTGACTCGTACACTGTGTCCGCAGTCATTCACTGTTTCGAATGTCGTAAACTGTGTCTGCTGTCTTTAACTGTACACATTGTCGTACACTGTTTCTCCAGTCCTTCATTGTGCACAATGTCGTACACTGTGAACGCAGTCATTCACCGTGTACAATGTCGAACACTGTGTCCGCAGTCATTCAACGTGCACAATGTCGTGCAAAGTGTCCGCAGTCATTCACCGTGCGCAATGTAGTACACTGTGTCCGCAGACATTCACCGTGAACAAACTCGTAGACTGTGTCTGCAGTCATTCACCATGCACAATGTCATACACTGTGTCCGCAGTCATTCAGCGTGTACAATGTCGAACACTGTGTCCACAATCATTCGCCATGCACAATGTCATATATTTTGTCGGCTGTCATTCACCGTGCGCAATGTGGTACACTGTTTCTGCAGTCCTTCAGCGTGTACAGACACGTACACTGTGTCCGCAGTCTTTCACCATGTATAATGTTGTCCACTGTGTCCGCAGTCATTCACTGTTTTGAATGTCGTAAACTGAGTCTGCTGTCTTTCACTGTACACAATGTCGTACACTGTTTCCCCAGTCCTTCATTGTGCACAATGTCGTATACTGTATCCGCAGTCATTCACCATGTACAATGTCGAACACTGTGTCCGCAGTCATTCAACGTGCACAATGACGTGCACTGTGTCCGCAGTCATTCACAGTGCGCAATGTCGTACACTGTGTCCGCAGTCATTCACCATGCACAATGTCATACACTGTGTTCGCAGTCATTCAACGTGCAGAATGTCGTACACTGTGTCCTCAGTCATTCAACGTGCACAATGTCGTACACTGTGTCCTCAGTCATTCACCGTGTCGAATGTCGTAAACTGTGTCTGCTGTCTTTCCCCGTGCACAATGTCGTACACAGTGTCCGCAGTCATTCACCGTGAACAAACTCGTAGACAGTGTCCACATACATTCAACGTGCACAATGTCATACACTGTGTCCGCAGTCAATCAACGTGCACAATGTCGTACACTGTGTCCGCAGTCATTCAACGTGCACAATGTCGTACACTGTGTCCGCAGTCATTCACCATGTGCAATCTCGAACACTGTGTCCGCAGTCATTCAACGTGTACAGACTCGTACACTGTGTCAGCAGTCTTTCACCGTGCATAATGTTGTCCACTGTGTCCGCAGTCATTCACTGTTTCGAATGTCATAAACTGTGTCTGCTGTCTTTCCCCGTGCACAATTTCGAACACTGTGTCCGCAGTCCTTCATTGTTCACAATGTCGTACACTGTGTCCGCAGTCATTCACCGTGTACAATGTCAGACACTGTGTCCGCAGTCATTCAACGTGCACAATGTTGTACACTCTGTCTGCATTCATTCACCATGCACAATGTCGTACACTCTGTTCGCAGTCATTCAACGTGCAGAATGTCGTACACTGTGTGCTCAGTCATTCAACGTGCACAATGTCGTACACTCTGTTCGCAGTCATTCACCATGTACAATGTCGAACACTTTGTCCACAGTCACTCACCGTGCGCAATGTTGAACACTGTTTCGGCAGTCCTTCGGCGTGTATAGACTCGTACACTTTGTCTGCAGTCATTCACCTTGCGTAATGTGGTACACAGTGTCCGCAGTCCTTCTTTGTGCACAATGACGTCCACTGTTTCCGCCGACCTACATTGAGCACAATGTCGTACACTGTGTCCGCAATCTTTCACCTTGCATAATGTTTTCCACTGTGTTCGCAGCCATTCACTGTTTCGAATGTCGTAAACTGTGTCTGCAGTCTTTAACTGTACACAATGTCGTACACTGTTTCCCCAGTCCTTCATTGTGCACATGTCGTACACTGTGTCCGCAGTCATTCACCGTGACCAATGTCATACACAGTGTCGCAGTCTTTGAATGTCCACAACTTTGTACACTATTTCCGCAGTCATTCACTGTGCGCAATGTCATACACTGTGTCGCAGTCATTCACCATGCACAATGTAGTACACTCTGTTTGCAGTCATTCAACGTGCACAATGTCGTACACTGTGTCCGCAGTCATTCAACGTGCACAATCTTGTACACTCTGTCCGCAGTCATTCACCATGCACAATGTCGTACACTCTGTTCGCAGTCATTCACCGTGTACAATGTCATACACTGTGTCCTCAGTCATTCAACGTGCACAATGTCGTACACTGTGTCCACAGTCATTCACCGTGTACAATGTCGAACACTGTGTCCGCAATCATTCACCATGCACAATGTCATACACTTTGTCCGCTGTCATTCACCGTGCACAGTGTCATACACTGTGTCCGCAGTCACTCACCATGCGCAATGTTGTACACAGTTTCTGCAGTCCTTCAGCGTCTACAGACTCGTACACTGTGTCAGCAGTCTTTCACCGTGCATAATGTTGTCCACTGTGTCCGCAGTCATTCACTGTTTCGAATGTCGTAAACTGTGTCTGCAGTCTTTCACTGTACACAATGTCGTACACTTTCCCCAGTCCTTCATTGTGCACAATGTCGTACATTGTGTCCACAGTCATTCACCGTGTACAATGTCGTAAACTGTGTCCGCAGTCACTCACCGTGAACAAACTTGTAGACTATGTCCACAGTCATTCACCGTGCACAATGTCATCCACTGTTTACGCAGCCATTCATTGGGTACAATGTCTTCCACTGTGTCCACAGTCATTCTCTGTAACGAATGTCATACACTGTGACCGCAGTTATTCACTGTGTTGAATGTCGTAAACTGTGTCTGCTGTCTTTAACTGCACACAATGTCGTACACTATGTCCGCAGTGATTCAACGTACACAATGTCATGCACAGTGACCGCAGACATTCACCATGCACAATGTCATACACAGTGTCGCAGTTTTTGAATGTCCACAACGTTGTACACTATTTCCGCAGTCATTCACCGTGAACAAACTTGTAGACTATGTCCGCAGTCATTCACCATGACCAATGCCGTACACAGTGTCGCAGTCTTTGAATGTCCACAACGTTGTACACTATTTCCGCAGTCATTCACCGTGCACAATGTCGTACACTGTGTCGCAGTCATTCACCGTGCACAATGTCGTACACTGTGTCTGCAGTCATTAACCAGGCACAATGTCATACACTCTGTTTGGAGTCATTCAACGTGCACAATGTCGTACACTGTGTCCGCAGTCATTCAACGTGCACAATGTTGTACACTCTGTCCGCAGTCATTCACCATGCACAATGTCATACACTTTGTCCGCTGTCATTCACCGTGCACAGTTTCGTACACTGTGTGCGCAGTCACTCACCGTGCGCAATGTCCTACACTGTTTCTGCAGTCCTTCAGCGTATACTGACTCGTACACTGTGCCCGCAGTCTTTCACCGTGCATAATGTTGTCCACTGTGTCCGCAGTCATTCACTGTTTCGAATGTCGTCAACTGTGTCTGCTGTCTTTCACTGTACACAATGGCGTACACTGTTTACGCAGCCATTCATTGGGCACAATGTCTTCCACTGTATCCGCAGTCATTCACTGTAACAAATGTCATACACTGTGTCCGCAGTCACTCACCGTGAACAAACTCGTCGACTGTGTCCGCAGTCATTCACCGTGCACAATGTCGTCCACTCTTTACGCAGCCATTCATTGGGTACAATGTCTTCCACTGTGTCCGCAGTCATTCACTGTAACGAATGTCATACACTGTGTCCGCAGTTATTCACTGTGTCGAATGTCGTAAACTGTGTCTGCTGTCTTTAACTGTACACAATGTCGTACACTGTTTCCCCAGTCTTTTATTGTGCACAGGTCGTACACTGTGTCCGCAGTCATTCACCGTGACCAATGTCATACACAGTGTCACAGTCTTTGAATGTCCACAACGTTGTACACTATTTCCGCAGTCATTCACCGTGCGCAATGTCATACACTGTGTCGCAGTCATTCACCATGCACTATGTCATACACTCTGTTTGCAGTCATTCAACGTGCGCAATGTCGTACACTGTGTCCGCAGACATTCACCGTGAACAAACTCGTAGACTGTGTCCACAGTCAGTCACCGTGTACAATGTCGAACACTATGTCCGCAGTGATTCAACGTGCACAATGTCATGCACAGTGACCGCAGACATTCAGCATGCACAATGTCATACAGTTTGTCCGCTGTCATTCACCGTGCGCAATGTCGTCCACTGTTTACGCAGCTATTCATTGGGCACAATGTCTTCCACTGTATCCTCAGTCATTCACTGTAACAAATGTCATACACTGTGTACGCAGTCATTCACTGTGTCGAATGTCGTAAACTGTCTCTGCTGTCTTTCCCCGTGCACAATGTCGTACACTGTGTCCGCAGTCATTCACCGTGTACAATTTCGAACACTGTGTCCGCAGTCATTCAATGTGCACAATGTCGTACACAGTGTCCGCAGACATTCAACGTGCACAATGTCGTACACTGTGTCCACAGTCATTCACCATGCACAATGTCGTACACTCTGTTCGCAGTCATTCAACGTGCAGAATGTCGTACACTGTGTGCTCAGTCATTCAACGTGTACAATGTCGTACACTGTGTCCGCAGTCATTCCCCGTGTACAATGTGGAAAACTTTGTCCACAATCATTCAACATGCACGATGTCACACACTTTGTCCGCTGTCATTCACCGTGCACAGTGTCGTACACTGCGTCCGCAGTCACTCACCGTGGGCAATGTTGTACACTGTTTCTGCAGTCCTCCAGCGTGTACTGACTCATACACTGTGTCCGCAGTCTTTCACCGTGCAAAATGTTGTCCACTGTGTCCGCAGTCATTCACTGTTTCGAATGTCGTAAACTGTGTCTGCTGTCTTTAACTGTACACAATGTCATACACTGTGTCCGCAGTCATTCACTGTTTCGAATGTCGTAAACTGTGTCTGCTGTCTTTAACTGTACACATTGTCGTACACTGTTTCTCCAGTCCTTCATTGTGCACAATGTCGTACACTGTGAACGCAGTCATTCACCGTGTACAATGTCGAACACTGTGTCCGCAGTCATTCAACGTGCACAATGTCGTGCAAAGTGTCCGCAGTCATTCACCGTGCGCAATGTAGTACACTGTGTCCGCAGACATTCACCGTGAACAAACTCGTAGACTGTGTCTGCAGTCATTCACCATGCACAATGTCATACACTGTGTCCGCAGTCATTCAGCGTGTACAATGTCGAACACTGTGTCCACAATCATTCGCCATGCACAATGTCATATATTTTGTCGGCTGTCATTCACCGTGCACAGTGTCGTACACTGTGTCCGCAGTCACTCACCGTGCGCAATGTGGTACACTGTTTCTGCAGTCCTTCAGCGTGTACAGACACGTACACTGTGTCCGCAGTCTTTCACCATGTATAATGTTGTCCACTGTGTCCGCAGTCATTCACTGTTTTGAATGTCGTAAACTGAGTCTGCTGTCTTTCACTGTACACAATGTCGTACACTGTTTCCCCAGTCCTTCATTGTGCACAATGTCGTACACTGTATCCGCAGTCATTCACCATGTACAATGTCGAACACTGTGTCCGCAGTCATTCAACGTGCACAATGACGTCCACTGTGTCCGCAGTCATTCACAGTGCGCAATGTCGTACACTGTGTCCTCAGTCATTCAACGTGCACAATGTCGTACACTGTGTCCTCAGTCATTCACCGTGTCGAATGTCGTAAACTGTGTCTGCTGTCTTTCCCCGTGCACAATGTCGTACACAGTGTCCGCAGTCATTCACCGTGAACAAACTCGTAGACAGTGTCCACATACATTCAACGTGCACAATGTCATACACTGTGTCCGCAGTCAATCAACGTGCACAATGTCGTACACTGTGTCCGCAGTCATTCAACGTGCACAATGTCGTACACTGTGTCCGCAGTCATTCACCATGTGCAATGTCGAACACTGTGTCCGCAGTCATTCAACGTGTACAGACTCGTACACTGTGTCAGCAGTCTTTCACCGTGCATAATGTTGTCCACTGTGTCCGCAGTCATTCACTGTTTCGAATGTCATAAACTGTGTCTGCTGTCTTTCCCCGTGCACAATTTCGAACACTGTGTCCGCAGTCCTTCATTGTTCACAATGTCGTACACTGTGTCCGCAGTCATTCACCGTGTACAATGTCAGACACTGTGTCCGCAGTCATTCAACGTGCACAATGTTGTACACTCTGTCTGCATTCATTCACCATGCACAATGTCGTACACTCTGTTCGCAGTCATTCAACGTGCAGAATGTCGTACACTGTGTGCTCAGTCATTCAACGTGCACAATGTCGTACACTCTGTTCGCAGTCATTCACCATGTACAATGTCGAACACTTTGTCCACAGTCACTCACCGTGCGCAATGTCGAACACTGTTTCGGCAGTCCTTCGGCGTGTATAGACTCGTACACTTTGTCTGCAGTCATTCACCTTGCGTAATGTGGTACACAGTGTCCGCAGTCCTTCTTTGTGCACAATGACGTCCACTGTTTCCGCCGACCTACATTGAGCACAATGTCGTACACTGTGTCCGCAATCTTTCAACTTGCATAATGTTTTCCACTGTGTTCGCAGCCATTCACTGTTTCGAATGTCGTAAACTGTGTCTGCAGTCTTTAACTGTACACAATGTCGTACACTGTTTCCCCAGTCCTTTATTGTGCACATGTCGTACACTGTGTCCGCAGTCATTCACCGTGACCAATGTCATACACAGTGTCGCAGTCTTTGAATGTCCACAACGTCGTACACTATTTCCGCAGTCATTCACCATGCACAATGTCATGCACTGTGTCCTCAGTCATTCACCGTGAGCAATGTCATACAGTGTCGCAGTCTTTGAATGTCCACAACTTTGTACACTATTTCCGCAGTCATTCACCATGCACAATGTAGTACACTCTGTTTGCAGTCATTCAACGTGCACAATGTCGTACACTGTGTCCGCAGTCATTCAACGTGCACAATCTTGTACACTCTGTCCGCAGTCATTCACCGTGTACAATGTCATACACTGTGTCCTCAGTCATTCAACGTGCACAATGTCGTACACTGTGTCCACAGTCATTCACCGTGTACAATGTCGAACACTGTGTCCGCAATCATTCACCATGCACAATGTCATACACTTTGTCCGCTGTCATTCACCGTGCACAGTGTCATACACTGTGTCCGCAGTCACTCACCATGCGCAATGTTGTACACAGTTTCTGCAGTCCTTCAGCGTCTACAGACTCGTACACTGTGTAAGCAGTCTTTCACCGTGCATAATGTTGTCCACTGTGTCCGCAGTCATTCACTGTTTCGAATGTCGTAAACTGTGTCTGCAGTCTTTCACTGTACACAATGTCGTACACTTTCCCCAGTCCTTCATTGTGCACAATGTCGTACATTGTGTCCACAGTCATTCACCGTGTACAATGTCGTAAACTGTGTCCGCAGTCATTCAACGTGCACAATGTCATCCACTGTTTACGCAGCCATTCATTGGGTACAATGTCTTCCACTGTGTCCACAGTCATTCTCTGTAACGAATGTCATACACTGTGACCGCAGTTATTCACTGTGTTGAATGTCGTAAACTGTGTCTGCTGTCTTTAACTGCACACAATGTCGTACACTATGTCCGCAGTGATTCAACGTGCACAATGTCATGCACAGTGTCGCAGTTTTTGAATGTCCACAACTTTGTACACTATTTCCGCAGTCATTCACCGTGAACAAACTTGTAGACTATGTCCGCAGTCATTCACCATGACCAATGCCGTACACAGTGTCGCAGTCTTTGAATGTCCACAACGTTGTACACTATTTCCGCAGTCATTCACCGTGCACAATGTCGTACACTGTGTCGCAGTCATTCACCGTGCACAATGTCGTACACTGTGTCTGCAGTCATTAACCAGGCACAATGTCATACACTCTGTTTGGAGTCATTCAACGTGCACAATGTCGTACACTGTGTCCGCAGTCATTCAACGTGCACAATGTTGTACACTCTGTCCGCAGTCATTCACCATGCACAATGTCATACACTTTGTCCGCTGTCATTCACCGTGCACAGTTTCGTACACTGTGTGCGCAGTCACTCACCGTGCGCAATGTCCTACACTGTTTCTGCAGTCCTTCAGCGTATACTGACTCGTACACTGTGCCCGCAGTCTTTCACCGTGCATAATGTTGTCCACTGTGTCCGCAGTCATTCACTGTTTCGAATGTCGTCAACTGTGTCTGCTGTCTTTCACTGTACACAATGGCGTACACTGTTTACGCAGCCATTCATTGGGCACAATGTCTTCCACTGTATCCGCAGTCATTCACTGTAACAAATGTCATACACTGTGTCCGCAGTCACTCACCGTGAACAAACTCGTCGACTGTGTCCGCAGTCATTCACCGTGCACAATGTCGTCCACTCTTTACGCAGCCATTCATTGGGTACAATGTCTTCCACTGTGTCCGCAGTCATTCACTGTAACGAATGTCATACACTGTGTCCGCAGTTATTCACTGTGTCGAATGTCGTAAACTGTGTCTGCTGTCTTTAACTGTACACAATGTCGTACACTGTTTCCCCAGTCTTTTATTGTGCACAGGTCGTACACTGTGTCCGCAGTCATTCACCGTGACCAATGTCATACACTGTGTCCGCAGACATTCACCGTGAACAAACTCGTAGACTGTGTCCGCAGTCATTCACCGTGTACAATGTCGAACACTATGTCCGCAGTGATTCAACGTGCACAATGTCATGCACAGTGACCGCAGACATTCACCATGCACAATGTCATACAGTTTGTCCGCTGTCATTCACCGTGCGCAATGTCGTCCACTGTTTACGCAGCTATTCATTGGGCACAATGTCTTCCACTGTATCCTCAGTCATTCACTGTAACAAATGTCATACACTGTGTACGCAGTCATTCACTGTGTCGAATGTCGTAAACTGTCTCTGCTGTCTTTCCCCGTGCACAATGTCGTACACTGTGTCCGCAGTCATTCACCGTGTACAATTTCGAACACTGTGTCCGCAGTCATTCAATGTGCACAATGTCGTAAACTGTGTCCGCAGTCACTCACCGTGAACAAACTTGTAGACTATGTCCACAGTCATTCACCGTGCACAATGTCATCCACTGTTTACGCAGCCATTCATTGGGTACAATGTCTTCCACTGTGTCCACAGTCATTCTCTGTAACGAATGTCATACACTGTGACCGCAGTTATTCACTGTGTTGAATGTCGTAAACTGTGTCTGCTGTCTTTAACTGCACACAATGTCGTACACTATGTCCGCAGTGATTCAACGTGCACAATGTCATGCACAGTGACCGCAGACATTCACCATGCACAATGTCATACACAGTGTCGCAGTTTTTGAATGTCCACAACGTTGTACACTATTTCCGCAGTCATTCACCGTGAACAAACTTGTAGACTATGTCCGCAGTCATTCACCATGACCAATGCCGTACACAGTGTCGCAGTCTTTGAATGTCCACAACGTTGTACACTATTTCCGCAGTCATTCACCGTGCACAATGTCGTACACTGTGTCGCAGTCATTCACCGTGCACAATGTCGTACACTGTGTCTGCAGTCATTAACCAGGCACAATGTCATACACTCTGTTTGGAGTCATTCAACGTGCACAATGTCGTACACTGTGTCCGCAGTCATTCAACGTGCACAATGTTGTACACTCTGTCCGCAGTCATTCACCATGCACAATGTCATACACTTTGTCCGCTGTCATTCACCGTGCACAGTTTCGTACACTGTGTGCGCAGTCACTCACCGTGCGCAATGTCCTACACTGTTTCTGCAGTCCTTCAGCGTATACTGACTCGTACACTGTGTCCGCAGTCATTCACTGTTTCGAATGTCGTAAACTGTGTCTGCTGTCTTTAACTGTACACATTGTCGTACACTGTTTCTCCAGTCCTTCATTGTGCACAATGTCGTACACTGTGAACGCAGTCATTCACCGTGTACAATGTCGAACACTGTGTCCGCAGTCATTCAACGTGCACAATGTCGTGCAAAGTGTCCGCAGTCATTCACCGTGCGCAATGTAGTACACTGTGTCCGCAGACATTCACCGTGAACAAACTCGTAGACTGTGTCTGCAGTCATTCACCATGCACAATGTCATACACTGTGTCCGCAGTCATTCAGCGTGTACAATGTCGAACACTGTGTCCACAATCATTCGCCATGCACAATGTCATATATTTTGTCGGCTGTCATTCACCGTGCGCAATGTGGTACACTGTTTCTGCAGTCCTTCAGCGTGTACAGACACGTACACTGTGTCCGCAGTCTTTCACCATGTATAATGTTGTCCACTGTGTCCGCAGTCATTCACTGTTTTGAATGTCGTAAACTGAGTCTGCTGTCTTTCACTGTACACAATGTCGTACACTGTTTCCCCAGTCCTTCATTGTGCACAATGTCGTATACTGTATCCGCAGTCATTCACCATGTACAATGTCGAACACTGTGTCCGCAGTCATTCAACGTGCACAATGACGTGCACTGTGTCCGCAGTCATTCACAGTGCGCAATGTCGTACACTGTGTCCGCAGTCATTCACCATGCACAATGTCATACACTGTGTTCGCAGTCATTCAACGTGCAGAATGTCGTACACTGTGTCCTCAGTCATTCAACGTGCACAATGTCGTACACTGTGTCCTCAGTCATTCACCGTGTCGAATGTCGTAAACTGTGTCTGCTGTCTTTCCCCGTGCACAATGTCGTACACAGTGTCCGCAGTCATTCACCGTGAACAAACTCGTAGACAGTGTCCACATACATTCAACGTGCACAATGTCATACACTGTGTCCGCAGTCAATCAACGTGCACAATGTCGTACACTGTGTCCGCAGTCATTCAACGTGCACAATGTCGTACACTGTGTCCGCAGTCATTCACCATGTGCAATGTCGAACACTGTGTCCGCAGTCATTCAACGTGTACAGACTCGTACACTGTGTCAGCAGTCTTTCACCGTGCATAATGTTGTCCACTGTGTCCGCAGTCATTCACTGTTTCGAATGTCATAAACTGTGTCTGCTGTCTTTCCCCGTGCACAATTTCGAACACTGTGTCCGCAGTCCTTCATTGTTCACAATGTCGTACACTGTGTCCGCAGTCATTCACCGTGTACAATGTCAGACACTGTGTCCGCAGTCATTCAACGTGCACAATGTTGTACACTCTGTCTGCATTCATTCACCATGCACAATGTCGTACACTCTGTTCGCAGTCATTCAACGTGCAGAATGTCGTACACTGTGTGCTCAGTCATTCAACGTGCACAATGTCGTACACTCTGTTCGCAGTCATTCACCATGTACAATGTCGAACACTTTGTCCACAGTCACTCACCGTGCGCAATGTCGAACACTGTTTCGGCAGTCCTTCGGCGTGTATAGACTCGTACACTTTGTCTGCAGTCATTCACCTTGCGTAATGTGGTACACAGTGTCCGCAGTCCTTCTTTGTGCACAATGACGTCCACTGTTTCCGCCGACCTACATTGAGCACAATGTCGTACACTGTGTCCGCAATCTTTCACCTTGCATAATGTTTTCCACTGTGTTCGCAGCCATTCACTGTTTCGAATGTCGTAAACTGTGTCTGCAGTCTTTAACTGTACACAATGTCGTACACTGTTTCCCCAGTCCTTCATTGTGCACATGTCGTACACTGTGTCCGCAGTCATTCACCGTGACCAATGTCATACACAGTGTCGCAGTCTTTGAATGTCCACAACGTCGTACACTATTTCCGCAGTCATTCACCATGCACAATGTCATACACTGTGTCCTCAGTCATTCACCGTGAGCAATGTCATACAGTGTCGCAGTCTTTGAATGTCCACAACTTTGTACACTATTTCCGCAGTCATTCACCATGCACAATGTAGTACACTCTGTTTGCAGTCATTCAACGTGCACAATGTCGTACACTGTGTCCGCAGTCATTCAACGTGCACAATCTTGTACACTCTGTCCGCAGTCATTCACCATGCACAATGTCGTACACTCTGTTCGCAGTCATTCACCGTGTACAATGTCATACACTGTGTCCTCAGTCATTCAACGTGCACAATGTCGTACACTGTGTCCACAGTCATTCACCGTGTACAATGTCGAACACTGTGTCCGCAATCATTCACCATGCACAATGTCATACACTTTGTCCGCTGTCATTCACCGTGCACAGTGTCATACACTGTGTCCGCAGTCACTCACCATGCGCAATGTTGTACACAGTTTCTGCAGTCCTTCAGCGTCTACAGACTCGTACACTGTGTAAGCAGTCTTTCACCGTGCATAATGTTGTCCACTGTGTCCGCAGTCATTCACTGTTTCGAATGTCGTAAACTGTGTCTGCAGTCTTTCACTGTACACAATGTCGTACACTTTCCCCAGTCCTTCATTGTGCACAATGTCGTACATTGTGTCCACAGTCATTCACCGTGTACAATGTCGTAAACTGTGTCCGCAGTCATTCAACGTGCACAATGTCATCCACTGTTTACGCAGCCATTCATTGGGTACAATGTCTTCCACTGTGTCCACAGTCATTCTCTGTAACGAATGTCATACACTGTGACCGCAGTTATTCACTGTGTTGAATGTCGTAAACTGTGTCTGCTGTCTTTAACTGCACACAATGTCGTACACTATGTCCGCAGTGATTCAACGTGCACAATGTCATGCACAGTGACCGCAGACATTCACCATGCACAATGTCATACACAGTGTCGCAGTTTTTGAATGTCCACAACTTTGTACACTATTTCCGCAGTCATTCACCGTGAACAAACTTGTAGACTATGTCCGCAGTCATTCACCATGACCAATGCCGTACACAGTGTCGCAGTCTTTGAATGTCCACAACGTTGTACACTATTTCCGCAGTCATTCACCGTGCACAATGTCGTACACTGTGTCGCAGTCATTCACCGTGCACAATGTCGTACACTGTGTCTGCAGTCATTAACCAGGCACAATGTCATACACTCTGTTTGGAGTCATTCAACGTGCACAATGTCGTACACTGTGTCCGCAGTCATTCAACGTGCACAATGTTGTACACTCTGTCCGCAGTCATTCACCATGCACAATGTCATACACTTTGTCCGCTGTCATTCACCGTGCACAGTTTCGTACACTGTGTGCGCAGTCACTCACCGTGCGCAATGTCCTACACTGTTTCTGCAGTCCTTCAGCGTATACTGACTCGTACACTGTGCCCGCAGTCTTTCACCGTGCATAATGTTGTCCACTGTGTCCGCAGTCATTCACTGTTTCGAATGTCGTCAACTGTGTCTGCTGTCTTTCACTGTACACAATGGCGTACACTGTTTACGCAGCCATTCATTGGGCACAATGTCTTCCACTGTATCCGCAGTCATTCACTGTAACAAATGTCATACACTGTGTCCGCAGTCACTCACCGTGAACAAACTCGTCGACTGTGTCCGCAGTCATTCACCGTGCACAATGTCGTCCACTCTTTACGCAGCCATTCATTGGGTACAATGTCTTCCACTGTGTCCGCAGTCATTCACTGTAACGAATGTCATACACTGTGTCCGCAGTTATTCACTGTGTCGAATGTCGTAAACTGTGTCTGCTGTCTTTAACTGTACACAATGTCGTACACTGTTTCCCCAGTCTTTTATTGTGCACAGGTCGTACACTGTGTCCGCAGTCATTCACCGTGACCAATGTCATACACTGTGTCCGCAGACATTCACCGTGAACAAACTCGTAGACTGTGTCCGCAGTCATTCACCGTGTACAATGTCGAACACTATGTCCGCAGTGATTCAACGTGCACAATGTCATGCACAGTGACCGCAGACATTCACCATGCACAATGTCATACAGTTTGTCCGCTGTCATTCACCGTGCGCAATGTCGTCCACTGTTTACGCAGCTATTCATTGGGCACAATGTCTTCCACTGTATCCTCAGTCATTCACTGTAACAAATGTCATACACTGTGTACGCAGTCATTCACTGTGTCGAATGTCGTAAACTGTCTCTGCTGTCTTTCCCCGTGCACAATGTCGTACACTGTGTCCGCAGTCATTCACCGTGTACAATTTCGAACACTGTGTCCGCAGTCATTCAATGTGCACAATGTCGTACACAGTGTCAGCAGTCATTCACGTGCACAATGTCGTACACTGTGTCTGCAGACATTCACCGTGAACAAACTCATAGACTCTGTCCGCAGACATTCAACGTACACAATGTCGTACACTGTGTCCGCAGTCATTCACCATGCACAATGTCGTACACTCTGTTTGCAGTCATTCAACGTGCAGAATGTCGTACACTGTGTGCTCAGTCATTCAACGTGCACAATGTCGTACACTGTGTCCGCAGTCATTCCCCGTGTACAATGTGGAAAACTTTGTCCACAATCATTCACCATGCACAATGTCATACACTTTGTCCGCTGTCATTCACCGTGCACAGTGTCGTACACTGCGTCCGCAGTCACTCACCGTGGGCAATGTTGTACACTGTTTCTGCAGTCCTCCAGCGTGTACTGACTCATACACTGTGTCCGCAGTCTTTCACCGTGCAAAATGTTGTCCACTGTGTCCGCAGTCATTCACTGTTTCGAATGTCGTAAACTGTGTCTGCTGTCTTTAACTGTATACATTGTCGTACACTGTTTACGCAGCCATTCATTGGGCACAATGTCTTCCACTGTATCCGCAGTCATTCACTGTAACAAATGTCATACACTGTGTCCGCCGTCACTCACCGTGAACAAACTCGTAGACTGCGTCCGCAGTCATTCAATGTGCACAATGTCGTGCACAATGTCAGCCATCATTCACGTGCGCAATGTCGTACACTGTGTCCGCAGTCATTCACCGTGAACAAACTCATAGACTATGTCCGCAGACATTCAACGTGCACAATGTCGTACACTGTGTCCGCAGTCATTCACCATGCACAATGTCGTACACTGTGTCCGCAGTCATTCACCATGCACAATGTCGTAAACTGTGTCCGCAGTCATTCAACGTGCACAATGTCGTACACTGTGTCGCAGTCATTCACCGTGCACAATGTCGTACACTGTGTCCGCAGTCATTAACCATGCACAATGTCATACACTCTGTTTGGAGTCATTCAACGTGCACAATATCGTACACTGTGTCCGCAGTCATTCAACGTGCACAATGTTGTACACTCTGTCCGCAGTCATTCACCATGCACAATGTCATACACTTTGTCCGCTGTCATTCACCGTGCACAGTGTCGTACACTGTGTCTGCAGTCAATCACCGTGCGCAATGTCCTACACTGTTTCTGCAGTCCTTCAGCGTATACTGACTCATACACTGTGTCCGCAGACTTTCACCGTGGAAAATGTTGTCCACTGTGTCCGCAGTCATTCACTGTTTCGAATGTCGTAAACTGTGTCTGCTGTCTTTAACTGTACACATTGTCGTACACTGTTTACGCAGCCATTCATTGGGCACAATGTCTTCCACTGTATCCGCAGTCATTCACTGTAACAAATGTCATACACTCTGTCCGCCGTCACTCACCGTGAACAAACTCGTAGACTGTGTCCGCAGTCATTCACCGTGCACAATGTCGTCCACTCTTTACGCAGCCATTCATTGGGTACAATGTCTTCCACTGTGTCCGCAGTCATTCACTGTAACGAATGTCATACACTGTTTCCGCAGTTATTCACTGTGTCGAATGTCGTAAACTGTGTCTGCTGTCTTTAACTGTACACAATGTCGTACACTGTTTCCCCAGTCCTTTATTGTGCACAGGTCGTACACAGTGTCCGCAGTCATTCACCGTGACCAATGTCATACACAGTGTCACAGTCTTTGAATGTCCACAACGTTGTACACTATTTCCGCAGTCATTCACCATGCGCAATGTCATACACTGTGTCGCAGTCATTCACCATGCACAATGTCATACACTCTGTTTGCAGTCATTCAACGTGCGCAATGTCGTACACTGTGTCCGCAGACATTCACCGTGAACAAACTCGTAGACTGTGTCCGCAGTCAGTCACCGTGTACAATGTCGAACACTATGTCCGCAGTGATTCAACGTGCACAATGTCATGCACAGTGACCGCAGACATTCAGCATGCACAATGTCATACACTTTGTCCGCTGTCATTCACCGTGCGCAGTGTCGTCCACTGTTTACGCAGCTATTCATTGGGCACAATGTCTTCCACTGTATCCGCAGTCATTCACTGTAACAAATGTCATACACTGTGTACGCAGTCATTCACTGTGTCGAATGTCGTAAACTGTCTCTGCTGTCTTTCCCCGTGCACAATGTCGTACACTGTGTCCGCAGTCATTCACCGTGTACAATTTCGAACACTGTGTCCGCAGTCATTCAATGTGCACAATGTCGTACACAGTGTCAGCAGTCATTCACGTGCGCAATGTCGTACACTGTGTCCGCAGACATTCACCGTGAACAAACTCATAGACTCTGTCCGCAGACATTCAACGTGCACAATGTCGTACACTGTGTCCACAGTCATTCACCATGCACAATGTCGTACACTCTGTTCGCAGTCATTCAACGTGCAGAATGTCGTACACTGTGTGCTCAGTCATTCAACGTGCACAATGTCGTACACTGTGTCCGCAGTCCTTCATTGTTCACAATGTCGTACACTGTGTCCGCAGTCCTTCATTGTTCACAATGTCGTACACTGTGTCCGCAGTCATTCACCGTGTACAATGTCAGACACTGTGTCCGCAGTCATTCAACGTGCACAATGTTGTACACTCTGTCTGCATTCATTCACCATGCACAATGTCGTACACTCTGTTCGCAGTCATTCAACGTGCAGAATGTCGTACACTGTGTGCTCAGTCATTCAACGTGCACAATGTCGTACACTCTGTTCGCAGTCATTCACCATGTACAATGTCGAACACTTTGTCCACAGTCACTCACCGTGCGCAATGTCGAACACTGTTTCGGCAGTCCTTCGGCGTGTATAGACTCGTACACTTTGTCTGCAGTCATTCACCTTGCGTAATGTGGTACACAGTGTCCGCAGTCCTTCTTTGTGCACAATGACGTCCACTGTTTCCGCCGACCTACATTGAGCACAATGTCGTACACTGTGTCCGCAATCTTTCAACTTGCATAATGTTTTCCACTGTGTTCGCAGCCATTCACTGTTTCGAATGTCGTAAACTGTGTCTGCAGTCTTTAACTGTACACAATGTCGTACACTGTTTCCCCAGTCCTTTATTGTGCACATGTCGTACACTGTGTCCGCAGTCATTCACCGTGACCAATGTCATACACAGTGTCGCAGTCTTTGAATGTCCACAACGTCGTACACTATTTCCGCAGTCATTCACCATGCACAATGTCATACACTGTGTCCTCAGTCATTCACCGTGAGCAATGTCATACAGTGTCGCAGTCTTTGAATGTCCACAACTTTGTACACTATTTCCGCAGTCATTCACCATGCACAATGTAGTACACTCTGTTTGCAGTCATTCAACGTGCACAATGTCGTACACTGTGTCCGCAGTCATTCAACGTGCACAATCTTGTACACTCTGTCCGCAGTCATTCACCATGCACAATGTCGTACACTCTGTTCGCAGTCATTCACCGTGTACAATGTCATACACTGTGTCCTCAGTCATTCAACGTGCACAATGTCGTACACTGTGTCCACAGTCATTCACCGTGTACAATGTCGAACACTGTGTCCGCAATCATTCACCATGCACAATGTCATACACTTTGTCCGCTGTCATTCACCGTGCACAGTGTCATACACTGTGTCCGCAGTCACTCACCATGCGCAATGTTGTACACAGTTTCTGCAGTCCTTCAGCGTCTACAGACTCGTACACTGTGTAAGCAGTCTTTCACCGTGCATAATGTTGTCCACTGTGTCCGCAGTCATTCACTGTTTCGAATGTCGTAAACTGTGTCTGCAGTCTTTCACTGTACACAATGTCGTACACTTTCCCCAGTCCTTCATTGTGCACAATGTCGTACATTGTGTCCACAGTCATTCACCGTGTACAATGTCGTAAACTGTGTCCGCAGTCATTCAACGTGCACAATGTCATCCACTGTTTACGCAGCCATTCATTGGGTACAATGTCTTCCACTGTGTCCACAGTCATTCTCTGTAACGAATGTCATACACTGTGACCGCAGTTATTCACTGTGTTGAATGTCGTAAACTGTGTCTGCTGTCTTTAACTGCACACAATGTCGTACACTATGTCCGCAGTGATTCAACGTGCACAATGTCATGCACAGTGACCGCAGACATTCACCATGCACAATGTCATACACAGTGTCGCAGTTTTTGAATGTCCACAACTTTGTACACTATTTCCGCAGTCATTCACCGTGAACAAACTTGTAGACTATGTCCGCAGTCATTCACCATGACCAATGCCGTACACAGTGTCGCAGTCTTTGAATGTCCACAACGTTGTACACTATTTCCGCAGTCATTCACCGTGCACAATGTCGTACACTGTGTCGCAGTCATTCACCGTGCACAATGTCGTACACTGTGTCTGCAGTCATTAACCAGGCACAATGTCATACACTCTGTTTGGAGTCATTCAACGTGCACAATGTCGTACACTGTGTCCGCAGTCATTCAACGTGCACAATGTTGTACACTCTGTCCGCAGTCATTCACCATGCACAATGTCATACACTTTGTCCGCTGTCATTCACCGTGCACAGTTTCGTACACTGTGTGCGCAGTCACTCACCGTGCGCAATGTCCTACACTGTTTCTGCAGTCCTTCAGCGTATACTGACTCGTACACTGTGCCCGCAGTCTTTCACCGTGCATAATGTTGTCCACTGTGTCCGCAGTCATTCACTGTTTCGAATGTCGTCAACTGTGTCTGCTGTCTTTCACTGTACACAATGGCGTACACTGTTTACGCAGCCATTCATTGGGCACAATGTCTTCCACTGTATCCGCAGTCATTCACTGTAACAAATGTCATACACTGTGTCCGCAGTCACTCACCGTGAACAAACTCGTCGACTGTGTCCGCAGTCATTCACCGTGCACAATGTCGTCCACTCTTTACGCAGCCATTCATTGGGTACAATGTCTTCCACTGTGTCCGCAGTCATTCACTGTAACGAATGTCATACACTGTGTCCGCAGTTATTCACTGTGTCGAATGTCGTAAACTGTGTCTGCTGTCTTTAACTGTACACAATGTCGTACACTGTTTCCCCAGTCTTTTATTGTGCACAGGTCGTACACTGTGTCCGCAGTCATTCACCGTGACCAATGTCATACACTGTGTCCGCAGACATTCACCGTGAACAAACTCGTAGACTGTGTCCGCAGTCATTCACCGTGTACAATGTCGAACACTATGTCCGCAGTGATTCAACGTGCACAATGTCATGCACAGTGACCGCAGACATTCACCATGCACAATGTCATACAGTTTGTCCGCTGTCATTCACCGTGCGCAATGTCGTCCACTGTTTACGCAGCTATTCATTGGGCACAATGTCTTCCACTGTATCCTCAGTCATTCACTGTAACAAATGTCATACACTGTGTACGCAGTCATTCACTGTGTCGAATGTCGTAAACTGTCTCTGCTGTCTTTCCCCGTGCACAATGTCGTACACTGTGTCCGCAGTCATTCACCGTGTACAATTTCGAACACTGTGTCCGCAGTCATTCAATGTGCACAATGTCGTACACAGTGTCAGCAGTCATTCACGTGCACAATGTCGTACACTGTGTCTGCAGACATTCACCGTGAACAAACTCATAGACTCTGTCCGCAGACATTCAACGTACACAATGTCGTACACTGTGTCCGCAGTCATTCACCATGCACAATGTCGTACACTCTGTTTGCAGTCATTCAACGTGCAGAATGTCGTACACTGTGTGCTCAGTCATTCAACGTGCACAATGTCGTACACTGTGTCCGCAGTCATTCCCCGTGTACAATGTGGAAAACTTTGTCCACAATCATTCACCATGCACAATGTCATACACTTTGTCCGCTGTCATTCACCGTGCACAGTGTCGTACACTGCGTCCGCAGTCACTCACCGTGGGCAATGTTGTACACTGTTTCTGCAGTCCTCCAGCGTGTACTGACTCATACACTGTGTCCGCAGTCTTTCACCGTGCAAAATGTTGTCCACTGTGTCCGCAGTCATTCACTGTTTCGAATGTCGTAAACTGTGTCTGCTGTCTTTAACTGTACACATTGTCGTACACTGTTTACGCAGCCATTCATTGGGCACAATGTCTTCCACTGTATCCGCAGTCATTCACTGTAACAAATGTCATACACTGTGTCCGCCGTCACTCACCGTGAACAAACTCGTAGACTGCGTCCGCAGTCATTCAATGTGCACAATGTCGTGCACAATGTCAGCCATCATTCACGTGCGCAATGTCGTACACTGTGTCCGCAGTCATTCACCGTGAACAAACTCATAGACTATGTCCGCAGACATTCAACGTGCACAATGTCGTACACTGTGTCCGCAGTCATTCACCATGCACAATGTCGTACACTGTGTCCGCAGTCATTCACCATGCACAATGTCGTAAACTGTGTCCGCAGTCATTCAACGTGCACAATGTCGTACACTGTGTCGCAGTCATTCACCGTGCACAATGTCGTACACTGTGTCCGCAGTCATTAACCATGCACAATGTCATACACTCTGTTTGGAGTCATTCAACGTGCACAATATCGTACACTGTGTCCGCAGTCATTCAACGTGCACAATGTTGTACACTCTGTCCGCAGTCATTCACCATGCACAATGTCATACACTTTGTCCGCTGTCATTCACCGTGCACAGTGTCGTACACTGTGTCTGCAGTCATTCTCTGTAACGAATGTCATACACTGTGACCGCAGTTATTCACTGTTTCGAATGTCGTAAACTGTGTCTGCTGTCTTTAACTGTACACATTGTCGTACACTGTTTCTCCAGTCCTTCATTGTGCACAATGTCGTACACTGTGTCCACAGTCATTCACTGTAACAAATGTCATACACTCTGTCCGCCGTCACTCACCGTGAACAAACTCGTAGACTGTGTCCGCAGTCATTCACCGTGCACAATGTCGTCCACTCTTTACGCAGCCATTCATTGGGTACAATGTCTTCCACTGTGTCCGCAGTCATTCACTGTAACGAATGTCATACACTGTTTCCGCAGTTATTCACTGTGTCGAATGTCGTAAACTGTGTCTGCTGTCTTTAACTGTACACAATGTCGTACACTGTTTCCCCAGTCCTTTATTGTGCACAGGTCGTACACAGTGTCCGCAGTCATTCACCGTGACCAATGTCATACACAGTGTCACAGTCTTTGAATGTCCACAACGTTGTACACTATTTCCGCAGTCATTCACCATGCGCAATGTCATACACTGTGTCGCAGTCATTCACCATGCACAATGTCATACACTCTGTTTGCAGTCATTCAACGTGCGCAATGTCGTACACTGTGTCCGCAGACATTCACCGTGAACAAACTCGTAGACTGTGTCCGCAGTCAGTCACCGTGTACAATGTCGAACACTATGTCCGCAGTGATTCAACGTGCACAATGTCATGCACAGTGACCGCAGACATTCAGCATGCACAATGTCATACACTTTGTCCGCTGTCATTCACCGTGCGCAGTGTCGTCCACTGTTTACGCAGCTATTCATTGGGCACAATGTCTTCCACTGTATCCGCAGTCATTCACTGTAACAAATGTCATACACTGTGTACGCAGTCATTCACTGTGTCGAATGTCGTAAACTGTCTCTGCTGTCTTTCCCCGTGCACAATGTCGTACACTGTGTCCGCAGTCATTCACCGTGTACAATTTCGAACACTGTGTCCGCAGTCATTCAATGTGCACAATGTCGTACACAGTGTCAGCAGTCATTCACGTGCGCAATGTCGTACACTGTGTCCGCAGACATTCACCGTGAACAAACTCATAGACTCTGTCCGCAGACATTCAACGTGCACAATGTCGTACACTGTGTCCACAGTCATTCACCATGCACAATGTCGTACACTCTGTTCGCAGTCATTCAACGTGCAGAATGTCGTACACTGTGTGCTCAGTCATTCAACGTGCACAATGTCGTACACTGTGTCCGCAGTCCTTCATTGTTCACAATGTCGTACACTGTGTCCGCAGTCCTTCATTGTTCACAATGTCGTACACTGTGTCCGCAGTCATTCACCGTGTACAATGTCAGACACTGTGTCCGCAGTCATTCAACGTGCACAATGTTGTACACTCTGTCTGCATTCATTCACCATGCACAATGTCGTACACTCTGTTCGCAGTCATTCAACGTGCAGAATGTCGTACACTGTGTGCTCAGTCATTCAACGTGCACAATGTCGTACACTCTGTTCGCAGTCATTCACCATGTACAATGTCGAACACTTTGTCCACAGTCACTCACCGTGCGCAATGTCGAACACTGTTTCGGCAGTCCTTCGGCGTGTATAGACTCGTACACTTTGTCTGCAGTCATTCACCTTGCGTAATGTGGTACACAGTGTCCGCAGTCCTTCTTTGTGCACAATGACGTCCACTGTTTCCGCCGACCTACATTGAGCACAATGTCGTACACTGTGTCCGCAATCTTTCAACTTGCATAATGTTTTCCACTGTGTTCGCAGCCATTCACTGTTTCGAATGTCGTAAACTGTGTCTGCAGTCTTTAACTGTACACAATGTCGTACACTGTTTCCCCAGTCCTTTATTGTGCACATGTCGTACACTGTGTCCGCAGTCATTCACCGTGACCAATGTCATACACAGTGTCGCAGTCTTTGAATGTCCACAACGTCGTACACTATTTCCGCAGTCATTCACCATGCACAATGTCATACACTGTGTCCTCAGTCATTCACCGTGAGCAATGTCATACAGTGTCGCAGTCTTTGAATGTCCACAACTTTGTACACTATTTCCGCAGTCATTCACCATGCACAATGTAGTACACTCTGTTTGCAGTCATTCAACGTGCACAATGTCGTACACTGTGTCCGCAGTCATTCAACGTGCACAATCTTGTACACTCTGTCCGCAGTCATTCACCATGCACAATGTCGTACACTCTGTTCGCAGTCATTCACCGTGTACAATGTCATACACTGTGTCCTCAGTCATTCAACGTGCACAATGTCGTACACTGTGTCCACAGTCATTCACCGTGTACAATGTCGAACACTGTGTCCGCAATCATTCACCATGCACAATGTCATACACTTTGTCCGCTGTCATTCACCGTGCACAGTGTCATACACTGTGTCCGCAGTCACTCACCATGCGCAATGTTGTACACAGTTTCTGCAGTCCTTCAGCGTCTACAGACTCGTACACTGTGTAAGCAGTCTTTCACCGTGCATAATGTTGTCCACTGTGTCCGCAGTCATTCACTGTTTCGAATGTCGTAAACTGTGTCTGCAGTCTTTCACTGTACACAATGTCGTACACTTTCCCCAGTCCTTCATTGTGCACAATGTCGTACATTGTGTCCACAGTCATTCACCGTGTACAATGTCGTAAACTGTGTCCGCAGTCATTCAACGTGCACAATGTCATCCACTGTTTACGCAGCCATTCATTGGGTACAATGTCTTCCACTGTGTCCACAGTCATTCTCTGTAACGAATGTCATACACTGTGACCGCAGTTATTCACTGTGTTGAATGTCGTAAACTGTGTCTGCTGTCTTTAACTGCACACAATGTCGTACACTATGTCCGCAGTGATTCAACGTGCACAATGTCATGCACAGTGACCGCAGACATTCACCATGCACAATGTCATACACAGTGTCGCAGTTTTTGAATGTCCACAACTTTGTACACTATTTCCGCAGTCATTCACCGTGAACAAACTTGTAGACTATGTCCGCAGTCATTCACCATGACCAATGCCGTACACAGTGTCGCAGTCTTTGAATGTCCACAACGTTGTACACTATTTCCGCAGTCATTCACCGTGCACAATGTCGTACACTGTGTCGCAGTCATTCACCGTGCACAATGTCGTACACTGTGTCTGCAGTCATTAACCAGGCACAATGTCATACACTCTGTTTGGAGTCATTCAACGTGCACAATGTCGTACACTGTGTCCGCAGTCATTCAACGTGCACAATGTTGTACACTCTGTCCGCAGTCATTCACCATGCACAATGTCATACACTTTGTCCGCTGTCATTCACCGTGCACAGTTTCGTACACTGTGTGCGCAGTCACTCACCGTGCGCAATGTCCTACACTGTTTCTGCAGTCCTTCAGCGTATACTGACTCGTACACTGTGCCCGCAGTCTTTCACCGTGCATAATGTTGTCCACTGTGTCCGCAGTCATTCACTGTTTCGAATGTCGTCAACTGTGTCTGCTGTCTTTCACTGTACACAATGGCGTACACTGTTTACGCAGCCATTCATTGGGCACAATGTCTTCCACTGTATCCGCAGTCATTCACTGTAACAAATGTCATACACTGTGTCCGCAGTCACTCACCGTGAACAAACTCGTCGACTGTGTCCGCAGTCATTCACCGTGCACAATGTCGTCCACTCTTTACGCAGCCATTCATTGGGTACAATGTCTTCCACTGTGTCCGCAGTCATTCACTGTAACGAATGTCATACACTGTTTCCGCAGTTATTCACTGTGTCGAATGTCGTAAACTGTGTCTGCTGTCTTTAACTGTACACAATGTCGTACACTGTTTCCCCAGTCCTTTATTGTGCACAGGTCGTACACAGTGTCCGCAGTCATTCACCGTGACCAATGTCATACACAGTGTCACAGTCTTTGAATGTCCACAACGTTGTACACTATTTCCGCAGTCATTCACCATGCGCAATGTCATACACTGTGTCGCAGTCATTCACCATGCACAATGTCATACACTCTGTTTGCAGTCATTCAACGTGCGCAATGTCGTACACTGTGTCCGCAGACATTCACCGTGAACAAACTCGTAGACTGTGTCCGCAGTCAGTCACCGTGTACAATGTCGAACACTATGTCCGCAGTGATTCAACGTGCACAATGTCATGCACAGTGACCGCAGACATTCAGCATGCACAATGTCATACACTTTGTCCGCTGTCATTCACCGTGCGCAGTGTCGTCCACTGTTTACGCAGCTATTCATTGGGCACAATGTCTTCCACTGTATCCGCAGTCATTCACTGTAACAAATGTCATACACTGTGTACGCAGTCATTCACTGTGTCGAATGTCGTAAACTGTCTCTGCTGTCTTTCCCCGTGCACAATGTCGTACACTGTGTCCGCAGTCATTCACCGTGTACAATTTCGAACACTGTGTCCGCAGTCATTCAATGTGCACAATGTCGTACACAGTGTCAGCAGTCATTCACGTGCGCAATGTCGTACACTGTGTCCGCAGACATTCACCGTGAACAAACTCATAGACTCTGTCCGCAGACATTCAACGTGCACAATGTCGTACACTGTGTCCACAGTCATTCACCATGCACAATGTCGTACACTCTGTTCGCAGTCATTCAACGTGCAGAATGTCGTACACTGTGTGCTCAGTCATTCAACGTGCACAATGTCGTACACTGTGTCCGCAGTCCTTCATTGTTCACAATGTCGTACACTGTGTCCGCAGTCCTTCATTGTTCACAATGTCGTACACTGTGTCCGCAGTCATTCACCGTGTACAATGTCAGACACTGTGTCCGCAGTCATTCAACGTGCACAATGTTGTACACTCTGTCTGCATTCATTCACCATGCACAATGTCGTACACTCTGTTCGCAGTCATTCAACGTGCAGAATGTCGTACACTGTGTGCTCAGTCATTCAACGTGCACAATGTCGTACACTCTGTTCGCAGTCATTCACCATGTACAATGTCGAACACTTTGTCCACAGTCACTCACCGTGCGCAATGTCGAACACTGTTTCGGCAGTCCTTCGGCGTGTATAGACTCGTACACTTTGTCTGCAGTCATTCACCTTGCGTAATGTGGTACACAGTGTCCGCAGTCCTTCTTTGTGCACAATGACGTCCACTGTTTCCGCCGACCTACATTGAGCACAATGTCGTACACTGTGTCCGCAATCTTTCAACTTGCATAATGTTTTCCACTGTGTTCGCAGCCATTCACTGTTTCGAATGTCGTAAACTGTGTCTGCAGTCTTTAACTGTACACAATGTCGTACACTGTTTCCCCAGTCCTTTATTGTGCACATGTCGTACACTGTGTCCGCAGTCATTCACCGTGACCAATGTCATACACAGTGTCGCAGTCTTTGAATGTCCACAACGTCGTACACTATTTCCGCAGTCATTCACCATGCACAATGTCATACACTGTGTCCTCAGTCATTCACCGTGAGCAATGTCATACAGTGTCGCAGTCTTTGAATGTCCACAACTTTGTACACTATTTCCGCAGTCATTCACCATGCACAATGTAGTACACTCTGTTTGCAGTCATTCAACGTGCACAATGTCGTACACTGTGTCCGCAGTCATTCAACGTGCACAATCTTGTACACTCTGTCCGCAGTCATTCACCATGCACAATGTCGTACACTCTGTTCGCAGTCATTCACCGTGTACAATGTCATACACTGTGTCCTCAGTCATTCAACGTGCACAATGTCGTACACTGTGTCCACAGTCATTCACCGTGTACAATGTCGAACACTGTGTCCGCAATCATTCACCATGCACAATGTCATACACTTTGTCCGCTGTCATTCACCGTGCACAGTGTCATACACTGTGTCCGCAGTCACTCACCATGCGCAATGTTGTACACAGTTTCTGCAGTCCTTCAGCGTCTACAGACTCGTACACTGTGTAAGCAGTCTTTCACCGTGCATAATGTTGTCCACTGTGTCCGCAGTCATTCACTGTTTCGAATGTCGTAAACTGTGTCTGCAGTCTTTCACTGTACACAATGTCGTACACTTTCCCCAGTCCTTCATTGTGCACAATGTCGTACATTGTGTCCACAGTCATTCACCGTGTACAATGTCGTAAACTGTGTCCGCAGTCATTCAACGTGCACAATGTCATCCACTGTTTACGCAGCCATTCATTGGGTACAATGTCTTCCACTGTGTCCACAGTCATTCTCTGTAACGAATGTCATACACTGTGACCGCAGTTATTCACTGTGTTGAATGTCGTAAACTGTGTCTGCTGTCTTTAACTGCACACAATGTCGTACACTATGTCCGCAGTGATTCAACGTGCACAATGTCATGCACAGTGACCGCAGACATTCACCATGCACAATGTCATACACAGTGTCGCAGTTTTTGAATGTCCACAACTTTGTACACTATTTCCGCAGTCATTCACCGTGAACAAACTTGTAGACTATGTCCGCAGTCATTCACCATGACCAATGCCGTACACAGTGTCGCAGTCTTTGAATGTCCACAACGTTGTACACTATTTCCGCAGTCATTCACCGTGCACAATGTCGTACACTGTGTCGCAGTCATTCACCGTGCACAATGTCGTACACTGTGTCTGCAGTCATTAACCAGGCACAATGTCATACACTCTGTTTGGAGTCATTCAACGTGCACAATGTCGTACACTGTGTCCGCAGTCATTCAACGTGCACAATGTTGTACACTCTGTCCGCAGTCATTCACCATGCACAATGTCATACACTTTGTCCGCTGTCATTCACCGTGCACAGTTTCGTACACTGTGTGCGCAGTCACTCACCGTGCGCAATGTCCTACACTGTTTCTGCAGTCCTTCAGCGTATACTGACTCGTACACTGTGCCCGCAGTCTTTCACCGTGCATAATGTTGTCCACTGTGTCCGCAGTCATTCACTGTTTCGAATGTCGTCAACTGTGTCTGCTGTCTTTCACTGTACACAATGGCGTACACTGTTTACGCAGCCATTCATTGGGCACAATGTCTTCCACTGTATCCGCAGTCATTCACTGTAACAAATGTCATACACTGTGTCCGCAGTCACTCACCGTGAACAAACTCGTCGACTGTGTCCGCAGTCATTCACCGTGCACAATGTCGTCCACTCTTTACGCAGCCATTCATTGGGTACAATGTCTTCCACTGTGTCCGCAGTCATTCACTGTAACGAATGTCATACACTGTGTCCGCAGTTATTCACTGTGTCGAATGTCGTAAACTGTGTCTGCTGTCTTTAACTGTACACAATGTCGTACACTGTTTCCCCAGTCTTTTATTGTGCACAGGTCGTACACTGTGTCCGCAGTCATTCACCGTGACCAATGTCATACACTGTGTCCGCAGACATTCACCGTGAACAAACTCGTAGACTGTGTCCGCAGTCATTCACCGTGTACAATGTCGAACACTATGTCCGCAGTGATTCAACGTGCACAATGTCATGCACAGTGACCGCAGACATTCACCATGCACAATGTCATACAGTTTGTCCGCTGTCATTCACCGTGCGCAATGTCGTCCACTGTTTACGCAGCTATTCATTGGGCACAATGTCTTCCACTGTATCCTCAGTCATTCACTGTAACAAATGTCATACACTGTGTACGCAGTCATTCACTGTGTCGAATGTCGTAAACTGTCTCTGCTGTCTTTCCCCGTGCACAATGTCGTACACTGTGTCCGCAGTCATTCACCGTGTACAATTTCGAACACTGTGTCCGCAGTCATTCAATGTGCACAATGTCGTACACAGTGTCAGCAGTCATTCACGTGCACAATGTCGTACACTGTGTCTGCAGACATTCACCGTGAACAAACTCATAGACTCTGTCCGCAGACATTCAACGTACACAATGTCGTACACTGTGTCCGCAGTCATTCACCATGCACAATGTCGTACACTCTGTTTGCAGTCATTCAACGTGCAGAATGTCGTACACTGTGTGCTCAGTCATTCAACGTGCACAATGTCGTACACTGTGTCCGCAGTCATTCCCCGTGTACAATGTGGAAAACTTTGTCCACAATCATTCACCATGCACAATGTCATACACTTTGTCCGCTGTCATTCACCGTGCACAGTGTCGTACACTGCGTCCGCAGTCACTCACCGTGGGCAATGTTGTACACTGTTTCTGCAGTCCTCCAGCGTGTACTGACTCATACACTGTGTCCGCAGTCTTTCACCGTGCAAAATGTTGTCCACTGTGTCCGCAGTCATTCACTGTTTCGAATGTCGTAAACTGTGTCTGCTGTCTTTAACTGTACACATTGTCGTACACTGTTTACGCAGCCATTCATTGGGCACAATGTCTTCCACTGTATCCGCAGTCATTCACTGTAACAAATGTCATACACTGTGTCCGCCGTCACTCACCGTGAACAAACTCGTAGACTGCGTCCGCAGTCATTCAATGTGCACAATGTCGTGCACAATGTCAGCCATCATTCACGTGCGCAATGTCGTACACTGTGTCCGCAGTCATTCACCGTGAACAAACTCATAGACTATGTCCGCAGACATTCAACGTGCACAATGTCGTACACTGTGTCCGCAGTCATTCACCATGCACAATGTCGTACACTGTGTCCGCAGTCATTCACCATGCACAATGTCGTAAACTGTGTCCGCAGTCATTCAACGTGCACAATGTCGTACACTGTGTCCGCAGTCATTCACTGTTTCGAATGTCGTCAACTGTGTCTGCTGTCTTTCACTGTACACAATGGCGTACACTGTTTACGCAGCCATTCATTGGGCACAATGTCTTCCACTGTATCCGCAGTCATTCACTGTAACAAATGTCATACACTGTGTCCGCAGTCACTCACCGTGAACAAACTCGTCGACTGTGTCCGCAGTCATTCACCGTGCACAATGTCGTCCACTCTTTACGCAGCCATTCATTGGGTACAATGTCTTCCACTGTGTCCGCAGTCATTCACTGTAACGAATGTCATACACTGTGTCCGCAGTTATTCACTGTGTCGAATGTCGTAAACTGTGTCTGCTGTCTTTAACTGTACACAATGTCGTACACTGTTTCCCCAGTCTTTTATTGTGCACAGGTCGTACACTGTGTCCGCAGTCATTCACCGTGACCAATGTCATACACTGTGTCCGCAGACATTCACCGTGAACAAACTCGTAGACTGTGTCCGCAGTCATTCACCGTGTACAATGTCGAACACTATGTCCGCAGTGATTCAACGTGCACAATGTCATGCACAGTGACCGCAGACATTCACCATGCACAATGTCATACAGTTTGTCCGCTGTCATTCACCGTGCGCAATGTCGTCCACTGTTTACGCAGCTATTCATTGGGCACAATGTCTTCCACTGTATCCTCAGTCATTCACTGTAACAAATGTCATACACTGTGTACGCAGTCATTCACTGTGTCGAATGTCGTAAACTGTGTCTGCTGTGTTTCCCCGTGCACAATGTCGTACACTGTGTCCGCAGTCATTCACCGTGTACAATTTCGAACACTGTGTCCGCAGTCATTCAATGTGCACAATGTCGTACACAGTGTCAGCAGTCATTCACGTGCACAATGTCGTACACTGTGTCTGCAGACATTCACCGTGAACAAACTCATAGACTCTGTCCGCAGACATTCAACGTACACAATGTCGTACACTGTGTCCGCAGTCATTCACCATGCACAATGTCGTACACTCTGTTTGCAGTCATTCAACGTGCAGAATGTCGTACACTGTGTGCTCAGTCATTCAACGTGCAGAATGTCGTACACTGTGTGCTCAGTCATTCACCGTGACCAATGTCATACACTGTGTCCGCAGACATTCACCGTGAACAAACTCGTAGACTGTGTCCGCAGTCATTCACCGTGTACAATGTCGAACACTATGTCCGCAGTGATTCAACGTGCACAATGTCATGCACAGTGACCGCAGACATTCACCATGCACAATGTCATACAGTTTGTCCGCTGTCATTCACCGTGCGCAATGTCGTCCACTGTTTACGCAGCTATTCATTGGGCACAATGTCTTCCACTGTATCCTCAGTCATTCACTGTAACAAATGTCATACACTGTGTACGCAGTCATTCACTGTGTCGAATGTCGTAAACTGTGTCTGCTGTGTTTCCCCGTGCACAATGTCGTACACTGTGTCCGCAGTCATTCACCGTGTACAATTTCGAACACTGTGTCCGCAGTCATTCAATGTGCACAATGTCGTACACAGTGTCAGTAGTCATTCACGTGCACAATGTCGTACACTGTGTCTGCAGACATTCACCGTGAACAAACTCATAGACTCTGTCCGCAGACATTCAACGTACACAATGTCGTACACTGTGTCCGCAGTCATTCACCATGCACAATGTCGTACACTCTGTTTGCAGTCATTCAACGTGCAGAATGTCGTACACTGTGTGCTCAGTCATTCAACGTGCACAATGTCGTACACTGTGTCCGCAGTCATTCCCCGTGTACAATGTGGAAAACTTTGTCCACAATCATTCACCATGCACAATGTCATACACTTTGTCCGCTGTCATTCACCGTGCACAGTGTCGTACACTGCGTCCGCAGTCACTCACCGTGGGCAATGTTGTACACTGTTTCTGCAGTCCTCCAGCGTGTACTGACTCATACACTGTGTCCGCAGTCTTTCACCGTGCAAAATGTTGTCCACTGTGTCCGCAGTCATTCACTGTTTCGAATGTCGTAAACTGTGTCTGCTGTCTTTAACTGTACACATTGTCGTACACTGTTTACGCAGCCATTCATTGGGCACAATGTCTTCCACTGTATCCGCAGTCATTCACTGTAACAAATGTCATACACTGTGTCCGCAGTCACTCACCGTGAACAAACTCGTCGACTGTGTCCGCAGTCATTCACCGTGCACAATGTCATGCACAGTGTCAGCCATCATTCACGTGCGCAATGTCGTACACTGTGTCCGCAGTCATTCACCGTGAACAAACTCATAGACTATGTCCGCAGACATTCAACGTGCACAATGTCGTACACTGTGTCCGCAGTCATTCACCATGCACAATGTCGTACACTGTGTCCGCAGTCATTCACCATGCACAATGTCGTAAACTGTGTCCGCAGTCATTCAACGTGCACAATGTCGTACACTGTGTCGCAGTCATTCACCGTGCACAATGTCGTACACTGTGTCCGCAGTCATTAACCATGCACAATGTCATACACTCTGTTTGGAGTCATTCAACGTGCACAATATCGTACACTGTGTCCGCAGTCATTCAACGTGCACAATGTTGTACACTCTGTCCGCAGTCATTCACCATGCACAATGTCATACACTTTGTCCGCTGTCATTCACAGTGCACAGTGTCATACACTTTGTCCGCTGTCATTCACCGTGCACAATGTCGTACACTGTGTCTGCAGTCACTCACCGTGCGCAATGTCCTACACTGTTTCTGCAGTCCTTCAGCGTATACTGACTCATACACTGTGTCCGCAGACTTTCACCGTGGAAAATGTTGTCCACTGTGTCCGCAGTCATTCACTGTTTCGAATGTCGTCAACTGTGTCTGCTGTCTTTAACTGTACACATTGTCGTACACTGTTTCCCCAGTCCTTCATTGTGCACAATGTCGTACACTGTATCCGCAGTCATTCACTGTAACAAATGTCATACACTCTGTCCGCCGTCACTCACCGTGAACAAACTCGTAGACTGTGTCCGCAGTCATTCACCGTGCACAATGTCGTCCACTCTTTACGCAGCCATTCATTGGGTACAATGTCTTCCACTGTGTCCGCAGTCATTCACTGTAACGAATGTCATACACTGTGTACGCAGTCATTCACTGTGTCGAATGTCGTAAACTGTCTCTGCTGTCTTTTCCCGTGCACAATGTCGTACACTGTGTCCGCAGTCATTCACATTGTACAATTTCGAACACTCTGTTTGCAGTCATTCACGTGCGCAATGTCGTACACTGTGTCCGCAGACATTCACCGTGAACAAACTCATAGACTCTGTCCGCAGACATTCAACGTGCACAATGTCGTACACTGTGTCCACAGTCATTCACCATGCACAATGTCGTACACTCTGTTCGCACTCATTCAACGTGCAGAATGTCGTACACTGTGTGCTCAGTCATTCAACGTGCACAATGTCGTACACTGTGTCCGCAGTCATTCCCCGTGTACAATGTGGAAAACTTTGTCCGCAATCATTCACCATGCACAATGTCATACACTTTGTCCGCTGTCATTCACCGTGCACAGTGTCGTACACTGCGTCCGCAGTCACTCACCGTGGGCAATGTTGTACACTGTTTCTGCAGTCCTCCAGCGTGTACTGACTCATACACTGTGTCCGCAGTCTTTCACCGTGCA
This sequence comes from Hemitrygon akajei, assembly GCF_048418815.1. NCBI lineage: Eukaryota > Metazoa > Chordata > Chondrichthyes > Myliobatiformes > Dasyatidae > Hemitrygon > Hemitrygon akajei. Next base: position 34,316,286 of record NC_133155.1, read on the forward strand.
AAATGTTGTCCACTGTGTCCGCAGTCATTCACTGTTTTGAATGTCGTAAACTGTGTCTGCTGTCTTTCACTGTACACAATGTCGTACACTGTTTCCCCAGTCCTTCATTGTGCACAATGTCGTACACTGTGTCCGCAGTCATTCACCATGTACAATGTCGAACACTTTGTCCACAGTCACTCACCGTGCGCAATGTCGAACACTGTTTCTGCAGTCCTTCGGCGTGTATAGACTCGTACACTTTGTCTGCAGTCATTCACCTTGCGTAATGTGGTACACAGTGTCCGCAGTCCTTCTTTGTGCACAATGACGTCCACTGTTTCCGCCGACCTACATGGAGCACAATGTCGTACACTGTGTCCGCAGTCATTCACCGTGAGCAATGTCATACACAGTGTCGCAGTCTTTGAATGTCCACAACTTTGTACACTATTTCCGCAGTCATTCACCGTGCGCAATGTCATACACTGTGTCCTCAGTCATTCACCGTGAGCAATGTCATACACTGTGTCGCAGTCATTCACCATGCACAATTTAGTACACTCTGTTTGCAGTCATTCAACGTGCACAATGTCGTACACTGTGTCTGCAGTCATTCAACGTGCACAATCTTGTACACTCTGTCCGCAGTCATTCACCATGCACAATGTCGTACACTCTGTTCGCAGTCATTCACCGTGTACAATGTCATACACTGTGTCCTCAGTCATTCAACGTGCACAATGTCGTACACTGTGTCCACAGTCATTCACCGTGTACAATGTCGAACACTGTGTCCGCAATCATTCACCATGCACAATGTCATACACTTTGTCCGCTGTCATTCACCGTGCACAGTGTCATACACTGTGTCCGCAGTCACTCACCATGCGCAATGTTGTACACAGTTTCTGCAGTCCTTCAGCGTGTACAGACTCGTACACTGTGTAAGCAGTCTTTCACCGTGCATAATGTTGTCCACTGTGTCCGCAGTCATTCACTGTTTCGAATGTCGTAAACTGTGTCTGCTGTCTTTCACTGTACACAATGTCGTACACTTTCCCCAGTCCTTCATTGTGCACAATGTCGTACATTGTGTCCACAGTCATTCACCGTGTACAATGTCGTAAACTGTGTCCGCAGTCACTCACCGTGAACAAACTTGTAGACTATGTCCGCAGTCATTCACCGTGCACAATGTCATCCACTGTTTACGCAGCCATTCATTGGGTACAATGTCTTCCACTGTGTCCACAGTCTTTCACTGTAACGAATGTCATACACTGTGACCGCAGTTATTCACTGTGTTGAATGTCGTAAACTGTGTCTGCTGTCTCTAACTGTACACAATGTCGTACACTGTGTCCGCAGTCACTCACCGTGAATAAACTTGTAGACTATGTCCGCAGACATTCACCATGACCAATGCCATACACAGTGTCGCAGTCTTTGACTGTCCACAACGTTGTACACTATTTCCGCAGTCATTCACCGTGCGCAATTTCATACACTGTGTCACAGTCATTCACCATGCACAATGTCATACACTCTGTTTGCAGTCATTCAACGTGCACAATGTTGTCCACTGTGTCCGCAGTCATTCAACGTGCACAATCTTGTACATTCTGTCCGCAGTCATTCACCATGCACAATGTCGTACACTCTGTTCGCAGTCATTCACCATGTACAATGTCATAAAATGTGTCCTCAGTCATTCAACATGCAGAATGTCGTACACTGTGTCCACAGTCATTCACCGTGTACAATGTCGAACACTGTGTCCGCAATCATTCACCATGCACAATGTCATACACTTTCTCTGCTGTCATTCACCGTGCACAGTGTCGTACACTGTGTCCACAGTCACTCACCATGCGCAATGTCGTACACTGTTTCTGCAGTCCTTCAGCGTGTACTGACTCGTACACTGTGTCAGCAGTCTTTCACCGTACATAATGTTGTCCACTGTGTCCGCAGTCATTCACTGTTTCGAATGTCGTAAACTGTGTCTGCTATCTTTCACTGTACACAATGTCGTACACTGTTTCCCCAGTCCTTCATTGTGCACAATGTCGTACACTGTGTCCGCAGTCATTCACCGTGAACAAAGTCGTAGACTGTGCCCGCAGTCATTCACCGTGAACAAACTCGTGGACTGTGTCCGCAGTCATTCACCGTGTACAATGTCGAACACTGTGTCCGCAGACATTCACCGTGAACAAAGTCGTAGACTGTGCCCGCAGTCATTCATCATGCACAATGTCATACACTGTGTCCGCAGTCACTCACCGTGAACAAACTCGTAGACTGTGTCCGCAGTCATACACCGTGCACAATGTCGTCCACTCTTTACGCAGCCATTCATTGGGTACAATGTCTTCCACTGTGTCCGCAGTCATTCACTGTAACAAATGTCATATACTGTGTCCGCAGTCATTCACTGTTTCGATTGTCGTAAACTGTGTCTGCTGTCTTTAACTGTACACAATGTCGTGCACTGTTTCCACAGTCCTTTATTGTGCACAGGTCGTACACTGTGTCCGCAGTCATTCACCGTGACCAATGTCATACACAGTGTCGCAGTCTTTGAATGTCCACAACGTTGTACACTATTTCCGCAGTCATTCACAGTGCGCAATTTCATACACTGTGTCGCAGTCATTCACCATGCACTATGTCATACACTCTGTTTGCAGTCATTCAACGTGCGCAATGTCGTACACTGTGTCCGCAGACATTCACCGTGAACAAACTCGTAGACTGTGTCCGCAGTCATTCACCGTGTACAATGTCGAACACTATGTCCGCACTGATTCAACGTGCACAATGTCATGCACAGTGACCGCAGACATTCAGCATGCACAATGTCATACAGTTTGTCCGCTGTCATTCACCGTGCGCAGTGTCGTACACTGTTTATGCAGCCATTCATTGGGCACAATGTCTTCCACTTTATCCGCAGTCATTTACTGTAACAAATGTCATACACTGTGTACGCAGTCATTCACTGTGTCGAACGTCGTAAACTGTGTCTGCTGTCTTTCCCCGTGCACAATGTCGTACACTGTGTCCGCAGTCATTCACCGTGTACAATTTCGAACACTGTGTCAGCAGTCATTCACGTGCGCAATGTTGTACACTGTGTCCGCAGACATTCACCATGCACAATGTCGTACACTGTGTCCGCAGTCATTCACCATGCACAATGTCGTAAACTGTGTCCGCAGTCATTCAACGTGCACAATGTCGTACACTGTGTCGCAGTCATTCACCGTGCACAATGTCGTACACTTTGTCTGCAGTCATTCACCATGCACAATGTCATACACTCTGTTTGCAGTCATTCAACGTGCACAATGTCGTACACTGTGTCCGCAGTCATTCAACGTGCACAATGTTGTACACTCTGTCCGCAGTCATTCACCATGCACAATGTCGTACACTCTGTTCGCAGTCATTCAACGTGCAGAATGTCATACACTGTGTCCTCAGTAATTCAACGTGCACAATGTCGTACACTGTGTCCGCAGTCATTCACTGTGTACATTGTCGCAAACTGTGTCCGCAATCATTCACCATGCACAATGTCATACACTTTGTCCGCTGTCATTCACCGTGCACAGTGTCGTACACTGTGTGCGCAGTCACTCACCGTGCGCAATGTCCTACACTGTTTCTACAGTCCTTCAGCCTGTACTGACTCGTACACTGTGTCCGCAGTCTTTCACCGTGCATAATGTTGTCCACTGTGTTCGCAGTCATTCACTGTTTCGAATGTCGTAAACTGTGTCTGCTGTCTTTCACTGTACACAATGTCGTACACTGTTTCCCCAGTCCTTCATTGTGCACAATTTCGTACACTGTGTCCGCGGTCATTCACCGTGTACAATGTCGAGCACTGGGTCCGCAGTCATTCACCGTGCACAATGTCGTCCACACTTTACGCAGCCATTCATTGGGTACAATGTCTTCCACTGTGTCCACAGTCATTCTCTGTAACGAATCTCATACACTGTGACCGCAGTTATTCACTGTGTTGAATGTCGTAAACTGTGTCTGCTGTCTTTAACTGCACACAATGTCGTACACTATGTCCGCAGTGATTCAACGTGCACAATGTCATGCACAGTGTCACAGTTTCTGAATGTCCACAACGCTGTACACTATTTCCGCAGTCATTCACCGTGCACAATGTCATCCACTGTTTACGCAGCCATTCATTGGGTACAATGTCTTCCACTGTGTCCACAGTCATTCACTGTAACGAATGTCATACACTGTGACCGCAGTTATTCACTGTGTTGAATGTCGTAAACTGTGTCTGCTGTCTTTAACTGTACACAATGTCGTACACTGTTTCCCCAGTCCTTCATTGTGCACAATGTCGTACACTGTGTCCGCAGTCACTCACCGTGAACAAACTTGTAGACTATGTCCGCAGACATTCACCATGACCAATGCCATACACAGTGTCGCAGTCTTTGAATGTCCACAACGTTGTACACTATTTCCGCAGTCATTCACCGTGCGCAATTTCATACACTGTGTCGCAGTCATTCAACATGCACAATGTCATACACTCTGTTTGCAGTCATTCAACGTGCACAATGTTGTCCACTGTGTCCGCAGTCATTCAACGTGCACAATCTTGTACACTCTGTCCGCAGTCATTCACCATGCACAATGTCGTACACTCTGTTCGCAGTCATTCACCATGTACAATGTCATAAAATGTGTCCTCAGTCATTCAACATGCAGAATGTCGTACACTGTGTCCGCAGTCATTCAACGTGCACAATGTTGTACACCCTGTCCGCAGTCATTCACCATGCACAATGTCGTACACTCTGTTCGCAGTCATTCAACGTGCAGAATGTCATACACTGTGTCCTCAGTAATTCAACGTGCACAATGTCGTACACTGTGTCCGCAGTCATTCACTGTGTACATTGTCGCAAACTGTGTCCGCAATCATTCACCATGCACAATGTCATACACTTTGTCCGCTGTCATTCACCGTGCACAGTGTCGTACACTGTGTGCGCAGTCACTCACCGTGCGCAATGTCCTACACTGTTTCTACAGTCCTTCAGCCTGTACTGACTGGTACACTGTGTCCGCAGTCTTTCACCGTGCATAATGTTGTCCACTGTGTTCGCAGTCATTCACTGTTTCGAATGTCGTAAACTGTGTCTGCTGTCTTTCACTGTACACAATGTCGTACACTGTTTCCCCAGTCCTTCATTGTGCACAATTTCGTACACTGTGTCCGCGGTCATTCACCGTGTACAATGTCGAGCACTGGGTCCGCAGTCATTCACCGTGCACAATGTCGTCCACACTTTACGCAGCCATTCATTGGGTACAATGTCTTCCACTGTGTCCACAGTCATTCTCTGTAACGAATCTCATACACTGTGACCGCAGTTATTCACTGTGTTGAATGTCGTAAACTGTGTCTGCTGTCTTTAACTGCACACAATGTCGTACACTATGTCCGCAGTGATTCAACGTGCACAATGTCATGCACAGTGACCGCAGACATTCACCATGCACAATGTCATACACAGTGTCACAGTTTCTGAATGTCCACAACGCTGTACACTATTTCCGCAGTCATTCACCGTGAACAAACTTGTAGACTATGTCCGCAGACATTCACCATGACCAATGCCATATACAGTGTCGCAGTCTTTGAATGTCCACAACGTTGTACACTATTTCCGCAGTCATTCACCGTGCACAATGTCATCCACTGTTTACGCAGCCATTCATTGGGTACAATGTCTTCCACTGTGTCCACAGTCATTCACTGTAACGAATGTCATACACTGTGACCGCAGTTATTCACTGTGTTGAATGTCGTAAACTGTGTCTGCTGTCTTTAACTGTACACAATGTCGTACACTGTTTCCCCAGTCCTTCATTGTGCACAATGTCGTACACTGTGTCCGCAGTCACTCACCGTGAACAAACTTGTAGACTATGTCCGCAGACATTCACCATGACCAATGCCATACACAGTGTCGCAGTCTTTGAATGTCCACAAAGTTGTACACTATTTCCGCAGTCATTCACCGTGCACAATGTCATCCACTGTTTACGCAGCCATTCATTGGGTACAATGTCTTCCACTGTGTCCACAGTCATTCACTGTAACGAATGTCATACACTGTGACCGCAGTTATTCACTGTGTTGAATGTCGTAAACTGTGTCTGCTGTCTTTAACTGTACACAATGTCGTACACTGTTTCCCCAGTCCTTCATTGTGCACAATGTCGTACACTCTGTTCGCAGTCATTCACCATGTACAATGTCATAAAATGTGTCCTCAGTCATTCAACATGCAGAATGTCGTACACTGTGTCCACAGTCATTCACCGTGTACAATGTCGAACACTGTGTCCGCAATCATTCACCATGCACAATGTCATACACTTTCTCTGCTGTCATTCACCGTGCACACTGTCGTACACTGTGTCCACAGTCACTCACCATGCGCAATGTCGTACACTGTTTCTGCAGTCCTTCAGTGTGTACTGACTCGTACACTGTGTCAGCAGTCTTTCACCGTGCATAATGTTGTCCACTGTGTCCGCAGTCATTCACTGTTTCGAATGTCGTAAACTGTGTCTGCTGTCTTTCACTGTACACAATGTCGTACACTGTTTCCCCAGTCCTTCATTGTGCACAATGTCGTACACTGTGTCCGCAGTCATTCACCGTGAACAAAGTCGTAGACTGTGCCCGAGTCATTCACCGTGAACAAACTCGTAGACTGTGTCCGCAGTCATTCACCGTGTACAATGTCGAACACTGTGTCCGCAGACATTCACCGTGAACAAAGTCGTAGACTGTGCCCGCAGTCATTCACCATGCACAATGTCGTACACTGTGTCCGCAATCATTCACCATGCACAATGTCGTAAACTGTGTCCGCAGTCATTCAACGTGCAAAATGTCGTACACTGTGTCGCAGTCATTCACCGTGCACAATGTCGTACACTGTGTCCGCAGTCATTCACCATGCACAATGTCATACACTCTGTTTGCAGTCATTCAACGTGCACAATGTTGTACACTGTGTCCGCAGTCATTCAACGTGCACAATGTTGTACACTCTGTCCGCAGTCATTCACCATGCACAATGTCGTACACTCTGTTCGCAGTCATTCAACGTGCAGAATGTCATACACTGTGTCCTCAGTCATTCAACGTGCACAATGTCGTACACTGTGTCCGCAGTCATTCACCGTGTACATTGTCGCAAACTGTGTCCGCAATCATTCACCATGCACAATGTCATACACTTTGTCCGCTGTCATTCACCGTGCACAGTGTCGTACACTGTGTGCGCAGTCACTCACCGTGCGCAATGTCCTACACTGTTTCTACAGTCCTTCAGCCTGTACTGACTCGTACACTGTGTCCGCAGTCTTTCACCGTGCATAATGTTGTCCACTGTGTTCGCAGTCATTCACTGTTTCGAATGTCGTAAAATGTGTCTGCTGTCTTTCACTGTACACAATGTCGTACACTGTTTCCCCAGTCCTTCATTGTGCACAATTTCGTACACTGTGTCCGCGGTCATTCACCGTGTACAATGTCGAGCACTGGGTCCGCAGTCATTCAACGTGCACAATGTCGTACACTGTGTCCACAGACATTCACCGTGAACAAACTCGTAGACTGTGTCCGCAGTCATTCACCATGCACAATGTCATACACTGTGTCTGCAGTCATTCACCGTGTACAATGCCGAACACTGTGGCCGCAATCATTCACCATGCACAATGTCATACACTTTGTCCGCTGTCATTCACCATGCACAGTGTCGTACACTGTGTCCACCGTCACTCACCGTGAGCAAACTCGTAGACTGTGTCTGCAGTCATTCACCGTGCATAATGTCGTACACTGTGTCCGCAGACATTCACCGTGAACAAACTCGTAGACTGTGTCCGCAGACATTCAACGTGCACAATGTCGTACACTGTGTCCGCAGTCATTCACCATACACAATGTCGTACACTGTGTCCGCAGTCATTCACCATGCACAATTTCATACACAGTGTCGCAGTCATTCGCCATGCACAATGTCGTACACTGTGTCCGCAGTCATTCAACGTGCACAATGTCGTACAGTGTCGCATTCATTCAACGTGCACAATGTCGTACACTGTGTCCGCATTCATTCAACGTGCACAATGTTGTACACTGTGTCCGCAGTCATTCACCGTGTACAATGTCGTACACTCTGTCCGCAGTCATTCAACGTGCACAATGTCGTACAGTGTCGCATTCATTCAACGTGCACAATGTCGTACACTGTGTCCGCAGTCATTCAACGTGCACAATGTTGTACACTGTGTCCGCAGTCATTCACCATGCACAATGTCGTACACTCTGTTCGCAGTCATTCAACGTGCAGAATGTCATACACTGTGTCCTCAGTCATTCAACGTGCACAATGTCGTACACTGTGTCCGCAGTCATTCACCATGTACATTGTCGCAAACTGTGTCTGCAATCATTCACCATGCACAATGTCATACACTTTGTCCGCTGTCATTCACCGTGCACAGTGTCGTACACTGTGTGCGCAGTCACTCACCGTGCGCAATGTCCTACACTGTTTCTGCAGTCCTTCAGCGTGTACTGACTCGTACACTGTTTCCGCAGTCTTTCACCGTGCATAATGTTGTCCACTGTGTCCGCAGTCATTCACTGTTTCGAATGTCGTCAACTGTGTCTGCTGTCTTTCACTGTACACAATGGCGTACACTGTTTACGCAGCCATTCATTGGGCACAATGTCTTCCACTGTATCCGCAGTCATTCACTGTAACAAATGTCATACACTGTGTCCGCAGTCACTCACCGTGAACAAACTCGTAAACTGTTTCCGCAGTCATTCACCATGCACAATGTCGTACACTGTGTCCGCAGTCATTCACCATGCACAATGTCGTAAACTGTGTCCGCAGTCATTCAACGTGCACAATGTCGTACACTGTGTCCGCAGTCATTCAACGTGCACAATGTTGTACACTCTGTCCGCAGTCATTCACCATGCACAATGTCGTACACTGTTTCCCCAGTACTTCATTGTGCACAATTTCGTACACTGTGTCCGCGGTCATTCACCGTGCACAATGTCGTGCAAAGTGTCCGCAGTCATTCACCATGCGCAATGTCGTACACTGTGTCCACAGACATTCACCGTGAACAAACTAGTAGACTGTGTCCGCAGTCATTCACCATGCACAATGTCATACACTGTGTCTGCAGTCATTCACCGTGTACAATGCCGAACACTGTGGCCGCAATCATTCACCATGCACAATGTCATACACTTTGTCTGCTGTCATTCATCATGCACAGTGTCGTACACTGTGTCCACCGTCACTCACCGTGAGCAAACTCGTAGACTGTGTCTGCAGTCATTCACCGTGCATAATGTCGTACACTGTGTCCGCAGACATTCACCGTGAACAAACTCGTAGACTGTGTCCGCAGACATTCAACGTGCACAATGTCGTACACTGTGTCCGCAGTCATTCACCATGCACAATGTAGTACACTGTGTCCGCAGTCATTCACCATGCACAATTTCATACACAGTGTCGCAGTCATTCGCCATACACAATGTCGTACACTGTGTCCGCAGTCATTCAACGTGCACAATGTCGTACAGTGTCGCAGTCATTCAACGTGCACAATGTCGTACACTGTGTCCGCAGTCATTCAATGTGCACAATGTTGTACACTCTGTCCGCAGTCATTCACCATGCACAATGTCGTACACTATGTTCGCAGTCATTCAACCTGCAGAATGTCATACTCTGTGTCCTCAGTCATTCAACGTGCACAATGTCGTACACTGTGTCCGCAGTCATTCACCATGTACATTGTCGCAAACTGTGTCCGCAATCATTCACCATGCACAATGTCATACACTTTGTCCGCTGTCATTCACCGTGCACAGTGTCGTACACTGTGTGCGCAGTCACTCACAGTGCGCAATGTCCTACACTGTTTCTGCAGTCCTTCAGCGTGTACTGACTCGTACACTGTTTCCGCAGTCTTTCACCGTGCATAATGTTGCCACTGTGTCCGCAGTCATTCACTGTTTCGAATGTCGTCAACTGTGTCTGCTGTCTTTCACTGTACACAATGGCGTACACTGTTTACGCAGCCATTCATTGGGCACAATGTCTTCCACAGTATCCGCAGTCATTCACTGTAACAAATGTCATACACTGTGTCCGCAGTCACTCACCGTGAACAAACTCGTAGACTGGGTCCGCAGTCATTCACCATGCACAATGTCGTACACTGTGTCCGCAGTCATTCACCATGCACAATGTCGTAAACTGTGTCCGCAGTCATTCACCATGCACAATGTCGTAAACTGTGTCCGCAGTCATTCAACGTGCACAATGTCTTACACTGTGTCCGCAGTCATTCACCATGCACAATGTCGTACACTGTGTCCTCAGTCATTCAACGTGCACAATGTTGTACACTCTATCCGCAGTCATTCACCATGCACAATGTCGTACACTCTGTTCGCAGTCATTCAGCGTGCAGAATGTCATACACTGTGTGCTCAGTCATTCAACGTGCACAATGTTGTACACTCTATCCGCAGTCATTCACCATGCACAATGTCGTACACTCTGTTCGCAGTCATTCAGCGTGCAGAATGTCATACACTGTGTGCTCAGTCATTCAACGTGCACAATGTCGTACACTGTGTCCACAGTCATTCACAATGCACAATGTCATACACAGTGTCGCAGTCATTCGCCATACACAATGACATACACTCTGTCCGCAGACATTCACCATGCACAATGTCGTACACTCTGTTCGCAGTCATTCAACGTGCAGAATGTCATACACTGTGTCCTCAGTCATTCAACGTAAACAATGTCGTACACTGTGTCCGCAGTCATTCACCGTGTACATTGTCGCAAACTGTGTCCGCAATCATTCACCATGCACAATGTCATACACTTTGTCCGCTGTCATTCACCGTGCACAGTGTCGTACACTGTGTGCACAGTCACTCACCGTGCGCAATGTCCTACACTGTTTCTGCAGTCCTTCAGCGTGTACTGACTCGTACACTGTGTCCGCAGTCATTCACCATGCACAATGTCGTACACTGTGTCCGCAGTCATTCACCATGCACAATGTCGTAAACTGTGTCCGCAGTCATTCAACGTGCACAATGTCGTACACTGTGCCGCAATCATTCACCGTGCACAATGTCGTACACTCTGTCCGCAGTCATTCACCATGCACAATGTCATGCACTCTGTTTGCAGTCATTCAACGTGCAGAATGTCATACACTGTGTCCTCAGTCATTCAACGTGCACAATGTTGTACACTCTATCCGCAGTCATTCACCATGCACAATGTCGTACACTCTGTTCGCAGTCATTCAGCGTGCAGAATGTCATACACTGTGTGCTCAGTCATTCAACGTGCACAATGTTGTACACTCTATCCGCAGTCATTCACCATGCACAATGTCGTACACTCTGTTCGCAGTCATTCAGCGTGCAGAATGTCATACACTGTGTGCTCAGTCATTCAACGTGCACAATGTCGTACACTGTGTCCACAGTCATTCACAATGCACAATGTCATACACAGTGTCGCAGTCATTCGCCATACACAATGACATACACTCTGTCCGCAGACATTCACCATGCACAATGTCGTACACTCTGTTCGCAGTCATTCAACGTGCAGAATGTCATACACTGTGTCCTCAGTCATTCAACGTAAACAATGTCGTACACTGTGTCCGCAGTCATTCACCGTGTACATTGTCGCAAACTGTGTCCGCAATCATTCACCATGCACAATGTCATACACTTTGTCCGCTGTCATTCACCGTGCACAGTGTCGTACACTGTGTGCACAGTCACTCACCGTGCGCAATGTCCTACACTGTTTCTGCAGTCCTTCAGCGTGTACTGACTCGTACACTGTGTCCGCAGTCTTTCACCGTGCATAATGTTGTCCACTGTGTCCGCAGTCATTCACTGTTTCGAATGTCGTCAACTGTGTCTGCTGTCTTTCACTGTACACAATGGCGTACACTGTTTACGCAGCCATTCATTGGGCACAATGTCTTCCACTGTATCCGCAGTCATTCACTGTAACAAATGTCATACACTGTGTCTGCAGTCACTCACCGTGAACAAACTCGTAGACTGTGTCCGCAGTCATTCACCGTGCACAATGTCGTCCACTCTTTACGCAGCCATTCATTGGGTACAATGTCTTCCACTGTGTCCGCAGTCATTCACTGTAACGAATGTCATACACTGTGTCCGCAGTTATTCACTGTGTCGAATGTCGTAAACTGTGTCTGCTGTCTTTAACTGTACACAATGTCGTACACTGTTTCCCCAGTCCTTTATTGTGCACAGGTCGTACACTGTGTCCGCAGTCATTCACCGTGACCAATGTCATACACAGTGTCACAGTCTTTGAATGTCCACAACGTTGTACACTATTTCCGCAGTCATTCATCGTGCGCAATGTCATACACTGTGTCGCAGTCATTCACCATGCACTATGTCATACACTCTGTTTGCAGTCATTCAACGTGCGCAATGTCGTACACTGTGTCCGCAGACATTCACCGTGAACAAACTCGTAGACTGTGTCCGCAGTCATTCATCGTGTACAATGTCGAACACTATGTCCGCAGTGATTCAACGTGCACAATGTCATACACTTTGTCCGCTGTCATTCACCGTGCGCAGTGTCGTACACTGTTTATGCAACCATTCATTGGGCACAATGTCTTCCACATTATCCGCAGTCATTCACTGTAACAAATGTCATACACTGTGTCCGCAGTCATTCACTGTGTCGAACGTCGTAAACTGTGTCTGCTGTCTTTCCCCGTGCACAATGTCGTACACTGTGTCCGCAGTCATTCACCATGCACAATGTCGTACACTGTGTCCGCAGTCATTCACCATGCACAATGTCGTAAACTGTGTCCGCAGTCATTCAACGTGCACAATGTCGTACACTGTGCCGCAATCATTCACCGTGCACAATGTCGTACACTCTGTCCGCAGTCATTCACCATGCACAATGTCATGCACTCTGTTTGCAGTCATTCAACGTGCAGAATGTCATACACTGTGTCCTCAGTCATTCAACGTGCACAATGTTGTACACTCTATCCGCAGTCATTCACCATGCACAATGTCGTACACTCTGTTCGCAGTCATTCAGCGTGCAGAATGTCATACACTGTGTGCTCAGTCATTCAACGTGCACAATGTTGTACACTCTATCCGCAGTCATTCACCATGCACAATGTCGTACACTCTGTTCGCAGTCATTCAGCGTGCAGAATGTCATACACTGTGTGCTCAGTCATTCAACGTGCACAATGTCGTACACTGTGTCCACAGTCATTCACAATGCACAATGTCATACACAGTGTCGCAGTCATTCGCCATACACAATGACATACACTCTGTCCGCAGACATTCACCATGCACAATGTCGTACACTCTGTTCGCAGTCATTCAACGTGCAGAATGTCATACACTGTGTCCTCAGTCATTCAACGTAAACAATGTCGTACACTGTGTCCGCAGTCATTCACCGTGTACATTGTCGCAAACTGTGACCGCAGACATTCACCATGCACAATGTCATACACTATGTCCGCTGTCATTCACTGTGCACAGTGTCGTACACTGTGTGCGCAGTCACTCACCGTGCGCAATGTCCTACACTGTTTCTGCAGTCCTTCAGCGTGTACTGACTCGTACACTGTGTCCGCAGTCTTTCACCGTGCATAATGTTGTCCACTGTGTCCGCAGTCATTCACTGTTTCGAATGTCGTCAACTGTGTCTGCTGTCTTTCACTGTACACAATGGCGTACACTGTTGGGCACAATTGGGCACAATGTCTTCCACTGTATCCGCAGTCATTCACTGTAACAAATGTCATACACTGTGTCCGCAGTCACTCACCGTGAACAAACTCGTAGACTGTGTCCGCAGTCATTCACCGTGCACAATGTCGTCCACTCTTTACGCAGCCATTCATTGGGTACAATGTCTTCCACTGTGTCCGCAGTCATTCACTGTGTCGAATGTCGTAAACTGTGTCTGCTGTCTTCAACTGTACACAATGTCGTACACTGTTTCCCCAGTCCTTTATTGTGCACAGGTCGTACACTGTGTCCGCAGTCATTCACCGTGACCAATGTCATACACAGTGTCACAGTCTTTGAATGTCCACAACGTTGTAAACTATTTCCACAGTCATTCACCGTGCGCAATGTCATACACTGTGTCCGCAGTCATTCACCATGCACAATGTCGTAAACTGTGTCCGCAGTCATTCAACGTGCACAATGTCGTACACTGTGTCGCAGTCATTCACCGTGCACAATGTCGTACACTGTGTCCGCAGTCATTCACCATGCACAATGTCTTACACTCTGTTTGCAGTCATTCAACGTGCACAATGTCGTACACTGTGTCCGCAGTCATTCAACGTGCACAATGTTGTACACTCTGTCCGCAGTCATTCACCATGCACAATGTCGTACACTCTGTTCGCAGTCATTCAACATGCAGAATGTCATACACTGTCCTCAGTCATTCAACGTGAACAATGTCGTACACTGTGTCGCAGACATTCAACCTGCACAATGTCGTACACTTTGTCCGTAGTCATTCACCGTGTACAATGTCGAACACTGTGTCTGCAATCATTCAACGTCCACAATGTCGTACACTCTGTCCGTAGTCATTCACCGTGTACAATGTCGTACACTGTGTCCGCAGTCATTCACCGTGCACAATGTCGTACACTGTGTCCGCAGACATTCACCGTGAACAAACTCGTAGACTGTGTCCGCAGTCATTCATCGTGTACAATATCGAACACTATGTCCGCAGTGATTCAACGTGCACAATGTCATGCACTTTGTCCGCTGTCATTCACCGTGCGCAGTGTCGTACACTGTTTATGCAGCCATTCATTGGGCACAATGTCTTCCACATTATCCGCAGTCATTCACTGTAACAAATGTCATACACTGTGTACGCAGTCATTCACTGTGTCGAACGTCGTAAACTGTGTCTGCTGTCTTTCCCCGTGCACAATGTCGTACACTGTGTCCGCAGTCATTCACCATGCACAATGTCGTACACTGTGTCCGCAGTCAATCACCATGCACAATGTCGTAAACTGTGTCCGCAGTCATTCAACGTGCACAATGTCGTACACTGTGTCGCAATCATTCACCGTGCACAATGTCGTACACTCTGTCCGCAGTCATTCACCATGCACAATGTCATGCACTCTGTTTGCAGTCATTCAACGTGCAGAATGTCATACACTGTGTCCTCAGTCATTCAACGTGCACAATGTCGTACACTGTGTCCGCAGTCATTCACCATGCTCAATGTCATACACAGTGTCGCAGTCAATAGCCATACACAATGTCGTACACTGTGTCCGCAGTCATTCAACGTGCACAATGTTGTACAGTGTCGCAGTCATTCAACGTGCACAATGTCGTACACTGTGTCCGCAGTCATTCAACGTGCACAATGTTGTACACTCTGTCCGCAGTCATTCACCATGCACAATGTCGTACCCTCTGTTCGCAGTCATTCAACGTGCAGAATGTCATACACTGTGTCCTCAGTCATTCAACGTGCACAATGTCGTACACTGTGTCCGCAGTCATTCACCGTGTACATTGTCGCAAACTGTGTCCGCAATCATTCACCATGCACAATGTCATACACTTTGTCCGCTGTCATTCACCGTGCACAGTGTCGTACACTGTGTGCACAGTCACTCACCGTGCGCAATGTCCTACACTGTTTCTGCAGTCCTTCAGCGTGTACTGACTCGTACACTGTGTCCGCAGTCTTTCACCGTGCATAATGTTGTCCACTGTGTCCGCAGTTATTCACTGTGTCGAATGTCGTAAACTGTGTCTGCTGTCTTTAACTGTACACAATGTCGTACACTGTTTCCCCAGTCCTTTATTGTGCACAGGTCGTAAACTGTGTCCGCAGTCATTCACCGTGACCAATGTCATACACAGTGTCACAGTCTTTGAATGTCCACAACGTTGTACACTATTTCCGCAGTCATTCACCGTGCGCAATGTCATACACTGTGTCGCAGTCATTCACCGTGCACAATGTCGTAAACTGTGTCCGCAGTCATACAACGTGCACAATGTCGTACACTGTGTCGCAGTCATTCACCGTGCACAATGTCGTAAACTGTGTCCGCAGACATTCACCATGTACAATGTCGTACACTCTGTTTGCAGTCATTCAACGTGCGCAATGTCGTAAACTGTGTCCGCAGACATTCACCGTGAACAAACTCGTAGACTGTGTCCGCAGTCATTCACCGTGTACAATGTCGAACACTATGTCCGCAGTGATTCAACGTGCACAATGTCATGCACAGTGACCGCAGTCATTCAACGTGCACAATGTTGTACACTCTATCCGCAGTCATTCACCATGCACAATGTCGTACACTCTGTTCGCAGTCATTCAGCGTGCAGAATGTCATACACTGTGTGCTCAGTCATTCAACGTGCACAATGTCGTACACTGTGTCCACAGTCATTCACAATGCACAATGTCATACACAGTGTCGCAGTCATTCGCCATACACAATGACATACACTCTGTCCGCAGACATTCACCATGCACAATGTCGTACACTCTGTTCGCAGTCATTCAACGTGCAGAATGTCATACACTGTGTCCTCAGTCATTCAACGTAAACAATGTCGTACACTGTGTCCGCAGTCATTCACCGTGTACATTGTCGCAAACTGTGACCGCAGACATTCACCATGCACAATGTCATACACTATGTCCGCTGTCATTCACTGTGCACAGTGTCGTACACTGTGTGCGCAGTCACTCACCGTGCGCAATGTCCTACACTGTTTCTGCAGTCCTTCAGCGTGTACTGACTCGTACACTGTGTCCGCAGTCTTTCACCGTGCATAATGTTGTCCACTGTGTCCGCAGTCATTCACTGTTTCGAATGTCGTCAACTGTGTCTGCTGTCTTTCACTGTACACAATGGCGTACACTGTTGGGCACAATTGGGCACAATGTCTTCCACTGTATCCGCAGTCATTCACTGTAACAAATGTCATACACTGTGTCCGCAGTCACTCACCGTGAACAAACTCGTAGACTGTGTCCGCAGTCATTCACCGTGCACAATGTCGTCCACTCTTTACGCAGCCATTCATTGGGTACAATGTCTTCCACTGTGTCCGCAGTCATTCACTGTGTCGAATGTCGTAAACTGTGTCTGCTGTCTTCAACTGTACACAATGTCGTACACTGTTTCCCCAGTCCTTTATTGTGCACAGGTCGTACACTGTGTCCGCAGTCATTCACCGTGACCAATGTCATACACAGTGTCACAGTCTTTGAATGTCCACAACGTTGTAAACTATTTCCACAGTCATTCACCGTGCGCAATGTCATACACTGTGTCGCAGTCATTCACCATGCACAATGTCGTAAACTGTGTCCGCAGTCATTCAACGTGCACAATGTCGTACACTGTGTCGCAGTCATTCACCGTGCACAATGTCGTACACTGTGTCCGCAGTCATTCACCATGCACAATGTCTTACACTCTGTTTGCAGTCATTCAACGTGCACAATGTCGTACACTGTGTCCGCAGTCATTCAACGTGCACAATGTTGTACACTCTGTCCGCAGTCATTCACCATGCACAATGTCGTACACTCTGTTCGCAGTCATTCAACATGCAGAATGTCATACACTGTCCTCAGTCATTCAACGTGAACAATGTCGTACACTGTGTCGCAGACATTCAACCTGCACAATGTCGTACACTTTGTCCGTAGTCATTCACCGTGTACAATGTCGAACACTGTGTCTGCAATCATTCAACGTCCACAATGTCGTACACTCTGTCCGTAGTCATTCACCGTGTACAATGTCGTACACTGTGTCCGCAGTCATTCACCGTGCACAATGTCGTACACTGTGTCCGCAGACATTCACCGTGAACAAACTCGTAGA
Source organism: Hemitrygon akajei (assembly GCF_048418815.1). Taxonomy (NCBI): domain Eukaryota; kingdom Metazoa; phylum Chordata; class Chondrichthyes; order Myliobatiformes; family Dasyatidae; genus Hemitrygon; species Hemitrygon akajei. Next base: position 34,334,388 of record NC_133155.1, read on the forward strand.
CTGTGTCCGCAGTCATTCATCGTGTACAATATCGAACACTATGTCCGCAGTGATTCAACGTGCACAATGTCATGCACTTTGTCCGCTGTCATTCACCGTGCGCAGTGTCGTACACTGTTTATGCAGCCATTCATTGGGCACAATGTCTTCCACATTATCCGCAGTCATTCACTGTAACAAATGTCATACACTGTGTACGCAGTCATTCACTGTGTCGAACGTCGTAAACTGTGTCTGCTGTCTTTCCCCGTGCACAATGTCGTACACTGTGTCCGCAGTCATTCACCATGCACAATGTCGTACACTGTGTCCGCAGTCAATCACCATGCACAATGTCGTAAACTGTGTCCGCAGTCATTCAACGTGCACAATGTCGTACACTGTGTCGCAATCATTCACCGTGCACAATGTCGTACACTCTGTCCGCAGTCATTCACCATGCACAATGTCATGCACTCTGTTTGCAGTCATTCAACGTGCAGAATGTCATACACTGTGTCCTCAGTCATTCAACGTGCACAATGTCGTACACTGTGTCCGCAGTCATTCACCATGCTCAATGTCATACACAGTGTCGCAGTCAATAGCCATACACAATGTCGTACACTGTGTCCGCAGTCATTCAACGTGCACAATGTTGTACAGTGTCGCAGTCATTCAACGTGCACAATGTCGTACACTGTGTCCGCAGTCATTCAACGTGCACAATGTTGTACACTCTGTCCGCAGTCATTCACCATGCACAATGTCGTACCCTCTGTTCGCAGTCATTCAACGTGCAGAATGTCATACACTGTGTCCTCAGTCATTCAACGTGCACAATGTCGTACACTGTGTCCGCAGTCATTCACCGTGTACATTGTCGCAAACTGTGTCCGCAATCATTCACCATGCACAATGTCATACACTTTGTCCGCTGTCATTCACCGTGCACAGTGTCGTACACTGTGTGCACAGTCACTCACCGTGCGCAATGTCCTACACTGTTTCTGCAGTCCTTCAGCGTGTACTGACTCGTACACTGTGTCCGCAGTCTTTCACCGTGCATAATGTTGTCCACTGTGTCCGCAGTCATTCACTGTTTCGAATGTCGTCAACTGTGTCTGCTGTCTTTCACTGTACACAATGGCGTACACTGTTTACGCAGCCATTCATTGGGCACAATGTCTTCCACTGTATCCGCAGTCATTCACTGTAACAAATGTCATACACTGTGTCTGCAGTCACTCACCGTGAACAAACTCGTAGACTGTGTCCGCAGTCATTCACCGTGCACAATGTCGTCCACTCTTTACGCAGCCATTCATTGGGTACAATGTCTTCCACTGTGTCCGCAGTCATTCACTGTAACGAATGTCATACACTGTGTCCGCAGTTATTCACTGTGTCGAATGTCGTAAACTGTGTCTGCTGTCTTTAACTGTACACAATGTCGTACACTGTTTCCCCAGTCCTTTATTGTGCACAGGTCGTACACTGTGTCCGCAGTCATTCACCGTGACCAATGTCATACACAGTGTCACAGTCTTTGAATGTCCACAACGTTGTACACTATTTCCGCAGTCATTCATCGTGCGCAATGTCATACACTGTGTCGCAGTCATTCACCATGCACTATGTCATACACTCTGTTTGCAGTCATTCAACGTGCGCAATGTCGTACACTGTGTCCGCAGACATTCACCGTGAACAAACTCGTAGACTGTGTCCGCAGTCATTCATCGTGTACAATGTCGAACACTATGTCCGCAGTGATTCAACGTGCACAATGTCATACACTTTGTCCGCTGTCATTCACCGTGCGCAGTGTCGTACACTGTTTATGCAACCATTCATTGGGCACAATGTCTTCCACATTATCCGCAGTCATTCACTGTAACAAATGTCATACACTGTGTCCGCAGTCATTCACTGTGTCGAACGTCGTAAACTGTGTCTGCTGTCTTTCCCCGTGCACAATGTCGTACACTGTGTCCGCAGTCATTCACCATGCACAATGTCGTACACTGTGTCCGCAGTCATTCACCATGCACAATGTCGTAAACTGTGTCCGCAGTCATTCAACGTGCACAATGTCGTACACTGTGCCGCAATCATTCACCGTGCACAATGTCGTACACTCTGTCCGCAGTCATTCACCATGCACAATGTCATGCACTCTGTTTGCAGTCATTCAACGTGCAGAATGTCATACACTGTGTCCTCAGTCATTCAACGTGCACAATGTTGTACACTCTATCCGCAGTCATTCACCATGCACAATGTCGTACACTCTGTTCGCAGTCATTCAGCGTGCAGAATGTCATACACTGTGTGCTCAGTCATTCAACGTGCACAATGTTGTACACTCTATCCGCAGTCATTCACCATGCACAATGTCGTACACTCTGTTCGCAGTCATTCAGCGTGCAGAATGTCATACACTGTGTGCTCAGTCATTCACCATGTACAATGTCGTACACTCTGTTTGCAGTCATTCAACGTGCGCAATGTCGTAAACTGTGTCCGCAGACATTCACCGTGAACAAACTCGTAGACTGTGTCCGCAGTCATTCACCGTGTACAATGTCGAACACTATGTCCGCAGTGATTCAACGTGCACAATGTCATGCACAGTGACCGCAGTCATTCAACGTGCACAATGTTGTACACTCTATCCGCAGTCATTCACCATGCACAATGTCGTACACTCTGTTCGCAGTCATTCAGCGTGCAGAATGTCATACACTGTGTGCTCAGTCATTCAACGTGCACAATGTCGTACACTGTGTCCACAGTCATTCACAATGCACAATGTCATACACAGTGTCGCAGTCATTCGCCATACACAATGACATACACTCTGTCCGCAGACATTCACCATGCACAATGTCGTACACTCTGTTCGCAGTCATTCAACGTGCAGAATGTCATACACTGTGTCCTCAGTCATTCAACGTAAACAATGTCGTACACTGTGTCCGCAGTCATTCACCGTGTACATTGTCGCAAACTGTGACCGCAGACATTCACCATGCACAATGTCATACACTATGTCCGCTGTCATTCACCGTGCGCAGTGTCATACACTGTTTCTGCAGTCCTTCAGCGTATACTGACTCGTACACTGTGTCCGCAGTCTTTCACCGTGCATAATGTTGTCCACTGTGTCCGCAGTCATTCACTGTTTCGAATGTCGTCAACTGTGTCTGCTGTCTTTCACTGTACACAATGGCGTACACTGTTGGGCACAATTGGGCACAATGTCTTCCACTGTATCCGCAGTCATTCACTGTAACAAATGTCATACACTGTGTCCGCAGTCACTCACCGTGAACAAACTCGTAGACTGTGTCCGCAGTCATTCACCGTGCACAATGTCGTCCACTCTTTACGCAGCCATTCATTGGGTACAATGTCTTCCACTGTGTCCGCAGTCATTCACTGTGTCGAATGTCGTAAACTGTGTCTGCTGTCTTCAACTGTACACAATGTCGTACACTGTTTCCCCAGTCCTTTATTGTGCACAGGTCGTACACTGTGTCCGCAGTCATTCACCGTGACCAATGTCATACACAGTGTCACAGTCTTTGAATGTCCACAACGTTGTAAACTATTTCCACAGTCATTCACCGTGCGCAATGTCATACACTGTGTCGCAGTCATTCACCATGCACAATGTCGTAAACTGTGTCCGCAGTCATTCAACGTGCACAATGTCGTACACTGTGTCGCAGTCATTCACCGTGCACAATGTCGTACACTGTGTCCGCAGTCATTCACCATGCACAATGTCTTACACTCTGTTTGCAGTCATTCAACGTGCACAATGTCGTACACTGTGTCCGCAGTCATTCAACGTGCACAATGTTGTACACTCTGTCCGCAGTCATTCACCATGCACAATGTCGTACACTCTGTTCGCAGTCATTCAACATGCAGAATGTCATACACTGTCCTCAGTCATTCAACGTGAACAATGTCGTACACTGTGTCGCAGACATTCAACCTGCACAATGTCGTACACTTTGTCCGTAGTCATTCACCGTGTACAATGTCGAACACTGTGTCTGCAATCATTCAACGTCCACAATGTCGTACACTCTGTCCGTAGTCATTCACCGTGTACAATGTCGTACACTGTGTCCGCAGTCATTCACCGTGCACAATGTCGTACACTGTGTCCGCAGACATTCACCGTGAACAAACTCGTAGACTGTGTCCGCAGTCATTCATCGTGTACAATATCGAACACTATGTCCGCAGTGATTCAACGTGCACAATGTCATGCACTTTGTCCGCTGTCATTCACCGTGCGCAGTGTCGTACACTGTTTATGCAGCCATTCATTGGGCACAATGTCTTCCACATTATCCGCAGTCATTCACTGTAACAAATGTCATACACTGTGTACGCAGTCATTCACTGTGTCGAACGTCGTAAACTGTGTCTGCTGTCTTTCCCCGTGCACAATGTCGTACACTGTGTCCGCAGTCATTCACCATGCACAATGTCGTACACTGTGTCCGCAGTCAATCACCATGCACAATGTCGTAAACTGTGTCCGCAGTCATTCAACGTGCACAATGTCGTACACTGTGTCGCAATCATTCACCGTGCACAATGTCGTACACTCTGTCCGCAGTCATTCACCATGCACAATGTCATGCACTCTGTTTGCAGTCATTCAACGTGCAGAATGTCATACACTGTGTCCTCAGTCATTCAACGTGCACAATGTCGTACACTGTGTCCGCAGTCATTCACCATGCTCAATGTCATACACAGTGTCGCAGTCAATAGCCATACACAATGTCGTACACTGTGTCCGCAGTCATTCAACGTGCACAATGTTGTACAGTGTCGCAGTCATTCAACGTGCACAATGTCGTACACTGTGTCCGCAGTCATTCAACGTGCACAATGTTGTACACTCTGTCCGCAGTCATTCACCATGCACAATGTCGTACCCTCTGTTCGCAGTCATTCAACGTGCAGAATGTCATACACTGTGTCCTCAGTCATTCAACGTGCACAATGTCGTACACTGTGTCCGCAGTCATTCACCGTGTACATTGTCGCAAACTGTGTCCGCAATCATTCACCATGCACAATGTCATACACTTTGTCCGCTGTCATTCACCGTGCACAGTGTCGTACACTGTGTGCACAGTCACTCACCGTGCGCAATGTCCTACACTGTTTCTGCAGTCCTTCAGCGTGTACTGACTCGTACACTGTGTCCGCAGTCTTTCACCGTGCATAATGTTGTCCACTGTGTCCGCAGTCATTCACTGTTTCGAATGTCGTCAACTGTGTCTGCTGTCTTTCACTGTACACAATGGCGTACACTGTTTACGCAGCCATTCATTGGGCACAATGTCTTCCACTGTATCCGCAGTCATTCACTGTAACAAATGTCATACACTGTGTCTGCAGTCACTCACCGTGAACAAACTCGTAGACTGTGTCCGCAGTCATTCACCGTGCACAATGTCGTCCACTCTTTACGCAGCCATTCATTGGGTACAATGTCTTCCACTGTGTCCGCAGTCATTCACTGTAACGAATGTCATACACTGTGTCCGCAGTTATTCACTGTGTCGAATGTCGTAAACTGTGTCTGCTGTCTTTAACTGTACACAATGTCGTACACTGTTTCCCCAGTCCTTTATTGTGCACAGGTCGTACACTGTGTCCGCAGTCATTCACCGTGACCAATGTCATACACAGTGTCACAGTCTTTGAATGTCCACAACGTTGTACACTATTTCCGCAGTCATTCATCGTGCGCAATGTCATACACTGTGTCGCAGTCATTCACCATGCACTATGTCATACACTCTGTTTGCAGTCATTCAACGTGCGCAATGTCGTACACTGTGTCCGCAGACATTCACCGTGAACAAACTCGTAGACTGTGTCCGCAGTCATTCATCGTGTACAATGTCGAACACTATGTCCGCAGTGATTCAACGTGCACAATGTCATACACTTTGTCCGCTGTCATTCACCGTGCGCAGTGTCGTACACTGTTTATGCAACCATTCATTGGGCACAATGTCTTCCACATTATCCGCAGTCATTCACTGTAACAAATGTCATACACTGTGTCCGCAGTCATTCACTGTGTCGAACGTCGTAAACTGTGTCTGCTGTCTTTCCCCGTGCACAATGTCGTACACTGTGTCCGCAGTCATTCACCATGCACAATGTCGTACACTGTGTCCGCAGTCATTCACCATGCACAATGTCGTAAACTGTGTCCGCAGTCATTCAACGTGCACAATGTCGTACACTGTGCCGCAATCATTCACCGTGCACAATGTCGTACACTCTGTCCGCAGTCATTCACCATGCACAATGTCATGCACTCTGTTTGCAGTCATTCAACGTGCAGAATGTCATACACTGTGTCCTCAGTCATTCAACGTGCACAATGTTGTACACTCTATCCGCAGTCATTCACCATGCACAATGTCGTACACTCTGTTCGCAGTCATTCAGCGTGCAGAATGTCATACACTGTGTGCTCAGTCATTCAACGTGCACAATGTTGTACACTCTATCCGCAGTCATTCACCATGCACAATGTCGTACACTCTGTTCGCAGTCATTCAGCGTGCAGAATGTCATACACTGTGTGCTCAGTCATTCAACGTGCACAATGTCGTACACTGTGTCCACAGTCATTCACAATGCACAATGTCATACACAGTGTCGCAGTCATTCGCCATACACAATGACATACACTCTGTCCGCAGACATTCACCATGCACAATGTCGTACACTCTGTTCGCAGTCATTCAACGTGCAGAATGTCATACACTGTGTCCTCAGTCATTCAACGTAAACAATGTCGTACACTGTGTCCGCAGTCATTCAACGTGCACAATGTTGTACACTCTGTCCGCAGTCATTCACCATGCACAATGTCGTACACTCTGTTCGCAGTCATTCAACATGCAGAATGTCATACACTGTCCTCAGTCATTCAACGTGAACAATGTCGTACACTGTGTCGCAGACATTCAACCTGCACAATGTCGTACACTTTGTCCGTAGTCATTCACCGTGTACAATGTCGAACACTGTGTCTGCAATCATTCAACGTCCACAATGTCGTACACTCTGTCCGTAGTTATTCACCGTGTACAATGTCGTACACTGTGTCCGCAGTCATTCACCGTGCACAATGTCGTACACTGTGTCCGCAGACATTCACCGTGAACAAACTCGTAGACTGTGTCCGCAGTCATTCATCGTGTACAATATCGAACACTATGTCCGCAGTGATTCAACGTGCACAATGTCATGCACTTTGTCCGCTGTCATTCACCGTGCGCAGTGTCGTACACTGTTTATGCAGCCATTCATTGGGCACAATGTCTTCCACATTATCCGCAGTCATTCACTGTAACAAATGTCATACACTGTGTACGCAGTCATTCACTGTGTCGAACGTCGTAAACTGTGTCTGCTGTCTTTCCCCGTGCACAATGTCGTACACTGTGTCCGCAGTCATTCACCATGCACAATGTCGTACACTGTGTCCGCAGTCAATCACCATGCACAATGTCGTAAACTGTGTCCGCAGTCATTCAACGTGCACAATGTCGTACACTGTGTCGCAATCATTCACCGTGCACAATGTCGTACACTCTGTCCGCAGTCATTCACCATGCACAATGTCATGCACTCTGTTTGCAGTCATTCAACGTGCAGAATGTCATACACTGTGTCCTCAGTCATTCAACGTGCACAATGTCGTACACTGTGTCCGCAGTCATTCACCATGCTCAATGTCATACACAGTGTCGCAGTCAATAGCCATACACAATGTCGTACACTGTGTCCGCAGTCATTCAACGTGCACAATGTTGTACAGTGTCGCAGTCATTCAACGTGCACAATGTCGTACACTGTGTCCGCAGTCATTCAACGTGCACAATGTTGTACACTCTGTCCGCAGTCATTCACCATGCACAATGTCGTACCCTCTGTTCGCAGTCATTCAACGTGCAGAATGTCATACACTGTGTCCTCAGTCATTCAACGTGCACAATGTCGTACACTGTGTCCGCAGTCATTCACCGTGTACATTGTCGCAAACTGTGTCCGCAATCATTCACCATGCACAATGTCATACACTTTGTCCGCTGTCATTCACCGTGCACAGTGTCGTACACTGTGTGCACAGTCACTCACCGTGCGCAATGTCCTACACTGTTTCTGCAGTCCTTCAGCGTGTACTGACTCGTACACTGTGTCCGCAGTCTTTCACCGTGCATAATGTTGTCCACTGTGTCCGCAGTCATTCACTGTTTCGAATGTCGTCAACTGTGTCTGCTGTCTTTCACTGTACACAATGGCGTACACTGTTTACGCAGCCATTCATTGGGCACAATGTCTTCCACTGTATCCGCAGTCATTCACTGTAACAAATGTCATACACTGTGTCTGCAGTCACTCACCGTGAACAAACTCGTAGACTGTGTCCGCAGTCATTCACCGTGCACAATGTCGTCCACTCTTTACGCAGCCATTCATTGGGTACAATGTCTTCCACTGTGTCCGCAGTCATTCACTGTAACGAATGTCATACACTGTGTCCGCAGTTATTCACTGTGTCGAATGTCGTAAACTGTGTCTGCTGTCTTTAACTGTACACAATGTCGTACACTGTTTCCCCAGTCCTTTATTGTGCACAGGTCGTACACTGTGTCCGCAGTCATTCACCGTGACCAATGTCATACACAGTGTCACAGTCTTTGAATGTCCACAACGTTGTACACTATTTCCGCAGTCATTCATCGTGCGCAATGTCATACACTGTGTCGCAGTCATTCACCATGCACTATGTCATACACTCTGTTTGCAGTCATTCAACGTGCGCAATGTCGTACACTGTGTCCGCAGACATTCACCGTGAACAAACTCGTAGACTGTGTCCGCAGTCATTCATCGTGTACAATGTCGAACACTATGTCCGCAGTGATTCAACGTGCACAATGTCATACACTTTGTCCGCTGTCATTCACCGTGCGCAGTGTCGTACACTGTTTATGCAACCATTCATTGGGCACAATGTCTTCCACATTATCCGCAGTCATTCACTGTAACAAATGTCATACACTGTGTCCGCAGTCATTCACTGTGTCGAACGTCGTAAACTGTGTCTGCTGTCTTTCCCCGTGCACAATGTCGTACACTGTGTCCGCAGTCATTCACCATGCACAATGTCGTACACTGTGTCCGCAGTCATTCACCATGCACAATGTCGTAAACTGTGTCCGCAGTCATTCAACGTGCACAATGTCGTACACTGTGCCGCAATCATTCACCGTGCACAATGTCGTACACTCTGTCCGCAGTCATTCACCATGCACAATGTCATGCACTCTGTTTGCAGTCATTCAACGTGCAGAATGTCATACACTGTGTCCTCAGTCATTCAACGTGCACAATGTCGTACACTGTGTCCGCAGTCATTCACCATGCTCAATGTCATACACAGTGTCGCAGTCAATAGCCATACACAATGTCGTACACTGTGTCCGCAGTCATTCAACGTGCACAATGTTGTACAGTGTCGCAGTCATTCAACGTGCACAATGTCGTACACTGTGTCCGCAGTCATTCAACGTGCACAATGTTGTACACTCTGTCCGCAGTCATTCACCATGCACAATGTCGTACCCTCTGTTCGCAGTCATTCAACGTGCAGAATGTCATACACTGTGTCCTCAGTCATTCAACGTGCACAATGTCGTACACTGTGTCCGCAGTCATTCACCGTGTACATTGTCGCAAACTGTGTCCGCAATCATTCACCATGCACAATGTCATACACTTTGTCCGCTGTCATTCACCGTGCACAGTGTCGTACACTGTGTGCACAGTCACTCACCGTGCGCAATGTCCTACACTGTTTCTGCAGTCCTTCAGCGTGTACTGACTCGTACACTGTGTCCGCAGTCTTTCACCGTGCATAATGTTGTCCACTGTGTCCGCAGTCATTCACTGTTTCGAATGTCGTCAACTGTGTCTGCTGTCTTTCACTGTACACAATGGCGTACACTGTTTACGCAGCCATTCATTGGGCACAATGTCTTCCACTGTATCCGCAGTCATTCACTGTAACAAATGTCATACACTGTGTCTGCAGTCACTCACCGTGAACAAACTCGTAGACTGTGTCCGCAGTCATTCACCGTGCACAATGTCGTCCACTCTTTACGCAGCCATTCATTGGGTACAATGTCTTCCACTGTGTCCGCAGTCATTCACTGTAACGAATGTCATACACTGTGTCCGCAGTTATTCACTGTGTCGAATGTCGTAAACTGTGTCTGCTGTCTTTAACTGTACACAATGTCGTACACTGTTTCCCCAGTCCTTTATTGTGCACAGGTCGTAAACTGTGTCCGCAGTCATTCACCGTGACCAATGTCATACACAGTGTCACAGTCTTTGAATGTCCACAACGTTGTACACTATTTCCGCAGTCATTCACCGTGCGCAATGTCATACACTGTGTCGCAGTCATTCACCGTGCACAATGTCGTAAACTGTGTCCGCAGTCATACAACGTGCACAATGTCGTACACTGTGTCGCAGTCATTCACCGTGCACAATGTCGTAAACTGTGTCCGCAGACATTCACCATGTACAATGTCGTACACTCTGTTTGCAGTCATTCAACGTGCGCAATGTCGTAAACTGTGTCCGCAGACATTCACCGTGAACAAACTCGTAGACTGTGTCCGCAGTCATTCACCGTGTACAATGTCGAACACTATGTCCGCAGTGATTCAACGTGCACAATGTCATGCACAGTGACCGCAGTCATTCAACGTGCACAATGTTGTACACTCTATCCGCAGTCATTCACCATGCACAATGTCGTACACTCTGTTCGCAGTCATTCAGCGTGCAGAATGTCATACACTGTGTGCTCAGTCATTCAACGTGCACAATGTCGTACACTGTGTCCACAGTCATTCACAATGCACAATGTCATACACAGTGTCGCAGTCATTCGCCATACACAATGACATACACTCTGTCCGCAGACATTCACCATGCACAATGTCGTACACTCTGTTCGCAGTCATTCAACGTGCAGAATGTCATACACTGTGTCCTCAGTCATTCAACGTAAACAATGTCGTACACTGTGTCCGCAGTCATTCACCGTGTACATTGTCGCAAACTGTGACCGCAGACATTCACCATGCACAATGTCATACACTATGTCCGCTGTCATTCACTGTGCACAGTGTCGTACACTGTGTGCGCAGTCACTCACCGTGCGCAATGTCCTACACTGTTTCTGCAGTCCTTCAGCGTGTACTGACTCGTACACTGTGTCCGCAGTCTTTCACCGTGCATAATGTTGTCCACTGTGTCCGCAGTCATTCACTGTTTCGAATGTCGTCAACTGTGTCTGCTGTCTTTCACTGTACACAATGGCGTACACTGTTGGGCACAATTGGGCACAATGTCTTCCACTGTATCCGCAGTCATTCACTGTAACAAATGTCATACACTGTGTCCGCAGTCACTCACCGTGAACAAACTCGTAGACTGTGTCCGCAGTCATTCACCGTGCACAATGTCGTCCACTCTTTACGCAGCCATTCATTGGGTACAATGTCTTCCACTGTGTCCGCAGTCATTCACTGTGTCGAATGTCGTAAACTGTGTCTGCTGTCTTCAACTGTACACAATGTCGTACACTGTTTCCCCAGTCCTTTATTGTGCACAGGTCGTACACTGTGTCCGCAGTCATTCACCGTGACCAATGTCATACACAGTGTCACAGTCTTTGAATGTCCACAACGTTGTAAACTATTTCCACAGTCATTCACCGTGCGCAATGTCATACACTGTGTCGCAGTCATTCACCATGCACAATGTCGTAAACTGTGTCCGCAGTCATTCAACGTGCACAATGTCGTACACTGTGTCGCAGTCATTCACCGTGCACAATGTCGTACACTGTGTCCGCAGTCATTCACCATGCACAATGTCTTACACTCTGTTTGCAGTCATTCAACGTGCACAATGTCGTACACTGTGTCCGCAGTCATTCAACGTGCACAATGTTGTACACTCTGTCCGCAGTCATTCACCATGCACAATGTCGTACACTCTGTTCGCAGTCATTCAACATGCAGAATGTCATACACTGTCCTCAGTCATTCAACGTGAACAATGTCGTACACTGTGTCGCAGACATTCAACCTGCACAATGTCGTACACTTTGTCCGTAGTCATTCACCGTGTACAATGTCGAACACTGTGTCTGCAATCATTCAACGTCCACAATGTCGTACACTCTGTCCGTAGTCATTCACCGTGTACAATGTCGTACACTGTGTCCGCAGTCATTCACCGTGCACAATGTCGTACACTGTGTCCGCAGACATTCACCGTGAACAAACTCGTAGACTGTGTCCGCAGTCATTCATCGTGTACAATATCGAACACTATGTCCGCAGTGATTCAACGTGCACAATGTCATGCACTTTGTCCGCTGTCATTCACCGTGCGCAGTGTCGTACACTGTTTATGCAGCCATTCATTGGGCACAATGTCTTCCACATTATCCGCAGTCATTCACTGTAACAAATGTCATACACTGTGTACGCAGTCATTCACTGTGTCGAACGTCGTAAACTGTGTCTGCTGTCTTTCCCCGTGCACAATGTCGTACACTGTGTCCGCAGTCATTCACCATGCACAATGTCGTACACTGTGTCCGCAGTCAATCACCATGCACAATGTCGTAAACTGTGTCCGCAGTCATTCAACGTGCACAATGTCGTACACTGTGTCGCAATCATTCACCGTGCACAATGTCGTACACTCTGTCCGCAGTCATTCACCATGCACAATGTCATGCACTCTGTTTGCAGTCATTCAACGTGCAGAATGTCATACACTGTGTCCTCAGTCATTCAACGTGCACAATGTCGTACACTGTGTCCGCAGTCATTCACCATGCTCAATGTCATACACAGTGTCGCAGTCAATAGCCATACACAATGTCGTACACTGTGTCCGCAGTCATTCAACGTGCACAATGTTGTACAGTGTCGCAGTCATTCAACGTGCACAATGTCGTACACTGTGTCCGCAGTCATTCAACGTGCACAATGTTGTACACTCTGTCCGCAGTCATTCACCATGCACAATGTCGTACCCTCTGTTCGCAGTCATTCAACGTGCAGAATGTCATACACTGTGTCCTCAGTCATTCAACGTGCACAATGTCGTACACTGTGTCCGCAGTCATTCACCGTGTACATTGTCGCAAACTGTGTCCGCAATCATTCACCATGCACAATGTCATACACTTTGTCCGCTGTCATTCACCGTGCACAGTGTCGTACACTGTGTGCACAGTCACTCACCGTGCGCAATGTCCTACACTGTTTCTGCAGTCCTTCAGCGTGTACTGACTCGTACACTGTGTCCGCAGTCTTTCACCGTGCATAATGTTGTCCACTGTGTCCGCAGTCATTCACTGTTTCGAATGTCGTCAACTGTGTCTGCTGTCTTTCACTGTACACAATGGCGTACACTGTTTACGCAGCCATTCATTGGGCACAATGTCTTCCACTGTATCCGCAGTCATTCACTGTAACAAATGTCATACACTGTGTCTGCAGTCACTCACCGTGAACAAACTCGTAGACTGTGTCCGCAGTCATTCACCGTGCACAATGTCGTCCACTCTTTACGCAGCCATTCATTGGGTACAATGTCTTCCACTGTGTCCGCAGTCATTCACTGTAACGAATGTCATACACTGTGTCCGCAGTTATTCACTGTGTCGAATGTCGTAAACTGTGTCTGCTGTCTTTAACTGTACACAATGTCGTACACTGTTTCCCCAGTCCTTTATTGTGCACAGGTCGTACACTGTGTCCGCAGTCATTCACCGTGACCAATGTCATACACAGTGTCACAGTCTTTGAATGTCCACAACGTTGTACACTATTTCCGCAGTCATTCATCGTGCGCAATGTCATACACTGTGTCGCAGTCATTCACCATGCACTATGTCATACACTCTGTTTGCAGTCATTCAACGTGCGCAATGTCGTACACTGTGTCCGCAGACATTCACCGTGAACAAACTCGTAGACTGTGTCCGCAGTCATTCATCGTGTACAATGTCGAACACTATGTCCGCAGTGATTCAACGTGCACAATGTCATACACTTTGTCCGCTGTCATTCACCGTGCGCAGTGTCGTACACTGTTTATGCAACCATTCATTGGGCACAATGTCTTCCACATTATCCGCAGTCATTCACTGTAACAAATGTCATACACTGTGTCCGCAGTCATTCACTGTGTCGAACGTCGTAAACTGTGTCTGCTGTCTTTCCCCGTGCACAATGTCGTACACTGTGTCCGCAGTCATTCACCATGCACAATGTCGTACACTGTGTCCGCAGTCATTCACCATGCACAATGTCGTAAACTGTGTCCGCAGTCATTCAACGTGCACAATGTCGTACACTGTGCCGCAATCATTCACCGTGCACAATGTCGTACACTCTGTCCGCAGTCATTCACCATGCACAATGTCATGCACTCTGTTTGCAGTCATTCAACGTGCAGAATGTCATACACTGTGTCCTCAGTCATTCAACGTGCACAATGTCGTACACTGTGTCCGCAGTCATTCACCATGCTCAATGTCATACACAGTGTCGCAGTCAATAGCCATACACAATGTCGTACACTGTGTCCGCAGTCATTCAACGTGCACAATGTTGTACAGTGTCGCAGTCATTCAACGTGCACAATGTCGTACACTGTGTCCGCAGTCATTCAACGTGCACAATGTTGTACACTCTGTCCGCAGTCATTCACCATGCACAATGTCGTACCCTCTGTTCGCAGTCATTCAACGTGCAGAATGTCATACACTGTGTCCTCAGTCATTCAACGTGCACAATGTCGTACACTGTGTCCGCAGTCATTCACCGTGTACATTGTCGCAAACTGTGTCCGCAATCATTCACCATGCACAATGTCATACACTTTGTCCGCTGTCATTCACCGTGCACAGTGTCGTACACTGTGTGCACAGTCACTCACCGTGCGCAATGTCCTACACTGTTTCTGCAGTCCTTCAGCGTGTACTGACTCGTACACTGTGTCCGCAGTCTTTCACCGTGCATAATGTTGTCCACTGTGTCCGCAGTCATTCACTGTTTCGAATGTCGTCAACTGTGTCTGCTGTCTTTCACTGTACACAATGGCGTACACTGTTTACGCAGCCATTCATTGGGCACAATGTCTTCCACTGTATCCGCAGTCATTCACTGTAACAAATGTCATACACTGTGTCTGCAGTCACTCACCGTGAACAAACTCGTAGACTGTGTCCGCAGTCATTCACCGTGCACAATGTCGTCCACTCTTTACGCAGCCATTCATTGGGTACAATGTCTTCCACTGTGTCCGCAGTCATTCACTGTAACGAATGTCATACACTGTGTCCGCAGTTATTCACTGTGTCGAATGTCGTAAACTGTGTCTGCTGTCTTTAACTGTACACAATGTCGTACACTGTTTCCCCAGTCCTTTATTGTGCACAGGTCGTAAACTGTGTCCGCAGTCATTCACCGTGACCAATGTCATACACAGTGTCACAGTCTTTGAATGTCCACAACGTTGTACACTATTTCCGCAGTCATTCACCGTGCGCAATGTCATACACTGTGTCGCAGTCATTCACCGTGCACAATGTCGTAAACTGTGTCCGCAGTCATACAACGTGCACAATGTCGTACACTGTGTCGCAGTCATTCACCGTGCACAATGTCGTAAACTGTGTCCGCAGACATTCACCATGTACAATGTCGTACACTCTGTTTGCAGTCATTCAACGTGCGCAATGTCGTAAACTGTGTCCGCAGACATTCACCGTGAACAAACTCGTAGACTGTGTCCGCAGTCATTCACCGTGTACAATGTCGAACACTATGTCCGCAGTGATTCAACGTGCACAATGTCATGCACAGTGACCGCAGACATTCACCATGCACAATGTCATACACTTTGTCCGCTGTCATTCACCGTGCGCAGTGTCGTACACTGTTTATGCAGCCATTCATTGGGCACAATGTCTTCCACTTTATCCGCAGTCATTCACTGTAACAAATGTCATACACTGTGTACGCAGTCATTCACTGTGTCGAACGTCGTAAACTGTGTCTGCTGTGTTTCCCCGTGCACAATGTCGTACACTGTGTCCGCAGTCATTCACCATGCACAATGTCGTACACTGTGTCCGCAGTCATTCACCATGCACAATGTTGTAAACTGTGTCCGCAGTCATTCAACGTGCACAATGTCGTACACTGTGTCGCAGTCATTCACCGTGCACAATGTCGTACACTGTGTCCGCAGTCATTCACCATGCACAATGTCATACACTCTGTTTGCAGTCATTCAACATGCACAATGTCGTACACTGTGTCCGCAGTCATTCAACGTGCACAATGTTGTACACTCTGTCCGCAGTCATTCACCATGCACAATGTCGTACACTCTGTTCGCAGTCATTCAACTTGCACAATGTCATACACTGTGTCCTCAGTCATTCAACGTGCACAATGTCGTACACTGTGTCCGCAGTCATTCACCATGCTCAATGTCATACACAGTGTCGCAGTCATTAGCCATACACAATGTCGTACACTGTGTCCGCAGTCATTCAACGTGCACAATGTCGTACAGTGTCGCAGTCATTCAACGTGCACAATGTCGTACACTGTGTCCGCAGTCATTCAACGTGCACAATGTTGTACACTCTGTCCACAGTCATTCACCATGCACAATGTCGTACACTCTGTTCGCAGTCATTCAACGTGCAGAATGTCATACACTGTGTCCTCAGTCATTCAACGTGCACAATGTCGTACACTGTGTCCGCAGTCATTCACCGTGTACATTGTCGCAAACTGTGTCCGCAATCATTCACCATGCACAATGTCATACACTTTGTCCGCTGTCATTCACCGTGCACAGTGTCGTACACTGTGTGCGCAGTCACTCACCGTGCGCAATGTCCTACACTGTTTCTGCAGTCCTTCAGCGTGTACTGACTCGTACACTGTGTCCGCAGTCTTTCACCGTGCATAATGTTGTCCACTGTGTCCGCAGTCATTCACTGTTTCGAATGTCGTCAACTGTGTCTGCTGTCTTTCAATGTACACAATGGCGTACACTGTTTACGCAGCCATTCATTGGGCACAATGTCTTCCACTGTATCCGCAGTCATTCACTGTAACAAATGTCATACACTGTGTCTGCAGTCACTCACCGTGAACAAACTCGTAGACTGTGTCCGCAGTCATTCACCGTGCACAATGTCGTCCACTCTTTACGCAGCCTTTCATTGGGTACAATGTCTTCCACTGTGTCCGCAGTCATTCACTGTAAAGAATGTCATACACTGTGTCCGCAGTCATTCACCGTGACCAATGTCATACACAGTGTCACAGTCTTTGAATGTCCACAACGTTGTACACTATTTCCGCAGTCATTCACCGTGCGCAATGTCATACACTGTGTCGCAGTCATTCACCGTGCACAATGTCGTAAACTGTGTCCGCAGTCATACAACGTGCACAATGTCGTACACTGTGTCGCAGTCATTCACCGTGCACAATGTCGTACACTGTGTCCGCAGTCATTCACCGTGTACATTGTCGCAAACTGTGTCCGCAATCATTCACCATGCACAATGTCATACACTTTGTCCGCTGTCATTCACCGTGCACAGTGTCGTACACTGTGTGCGCAGTCACTCACCGTGCGCAATGTCCTACACTGTTTCTGCAGTCCTTCAGCGTGTACTGACTCGTACACTGTGTCCGCAGTCTTTCACCGTGCATAATGTTGTCCACTGTGTCCGCAGTCATTCACTGTTTCGAATGTCGTCAACTGTGTCTGCTGTCTTTCACTGTACACAATGGCGTACACTGTTTACGCAGCCATTCATTGGGCACAATGTCTTCCACTGTATCCGCAGTCATTCACTGTAACAAATGTCATACACTGTGTCCGCAGTCACTCACCGTGAACAAACTCATAGACTGTGTCCGCAGTCATTCACCGTGCACAATATCGTCCACTCTTTACGCAGCCATTCATTGGGTACAATGTCTTCCACTGTGTCTGCAGTCATTCACTGTAATGAATGTCATACACTGTGTCCGCAGTTATTCACTGTGTCGAATGTCGTAAACTGTGTCTGCTGTCTTTAACTGTACACAATGTCGTACACTGTTTCCACAGTCCTTTATTGTGCACAGGTCGTACACTGTGTCCGCAGTCATTCACCGTGACCAATGTCATACACAGTGTCACAGTCTTTGAATGTCCACAACGTTGTACACTATTTCCGCAGTCATTCACCGTGCGCAATGTCATACACTGTGTCGCAGTCATTCACCATGCACTATGTCGTAAACTGTGTCCGCAGTCATTCAACGTGCACAATGTCGTAAACTGTGTCCGCAGACATTCACCATGTACAATGTCGTACACTCTGTTTGCAGTCATTCAACGTGCGCAATGTCGTAAACTGTGTCCGCAGACATTCACCGTGAACAAACTCGTAGACTGTGTCCGCAGTCATTCACCGTGTACAATGTCGAACACTATGTCCGCAGTGATTCAACGTGCACAATGTCATGCACAGTGACCGCAGACATTCACCATGCACAATGTCATACACTTTGTCCGCTGTCATTCACCGTGCGCAGTGTCGTACACTGTTTATGCAGCCATTCATTGGGCACAATGTCTTCCACTTTATCCGCAGTCATTCACTGTAACAAATGTCATACACTGTGTACGCAGTCATTCACTGTGTCGAACGTCGTAAACTGTGTCTGCTGTGTTTCCCCGTGCACAATGTCGTACACTGTGTCCGCAGTCATTCACCATGCACAATGTCGTACACTGTGTCCGCAGTCATTCACCATGCACAATGTCGTAAACTGTGTCCGCAGTCATTCAACGTGCACAATGTCGTACACTGTGTCGCAGTCATTCACCGTGCACAGTGTCGTACACTGTGTCCGCAGTCATTCACCATGCACAATGTCATACACTCTGTTTGCAGTCATTCAACGTGCACAATGTCGTACACTGTGTCCGCAGTCATTCAACGTGCACAATGTTGTACACTCTGTCCGCAGTCATTCACCATGCACAATGTCGTACACTCTGTTCGCAGTCATTCAACTTGCAGAATGTCATACACTGTGTCCTCAGTCATTCAACGTGCACAATGTCGTACACTGTGTCCGCAGTCATTCACCATGCTCAATGTCATACACAGTGTCGCAGTCATTAGCCATACACAATGTCGTACAGTGTCGCAGTCATTCAACGTGCACAATGTCGTACACTGTGTCCGCAGTCATTCAACGTGCACAATGTTGTACACTCTGTCCACAGTCATTCACCATGCACAATGTCGTACACTCTGTTCGCAGTCATTCAACGTGCAGAATGTCATACACTGTGTCCTCAGTCATTCAACGTGCACAATGTCGTACACTGTGTCCGCAGCCATTCACCGTGTACATTGTCGCAAACTGTGTCCGCAATCATTCACCATGCACAATGTCATACACTTTGTCCGCTGTCATTCACCGTGCACAGTGTCGTACACTGTGTGCGCAGTCACTCACCGTGCGCAATGTCCTACACTGTTTCTGCAGTCCTTCAGCGTGTACTGACTCGTACACTGTGTCCGCAGTCTTTCACCGTGCATAATGTTGTCCACTGTGTCCGCAGTCATTCACTGTTTCGAATGTCGTCAACTGTGTCTGCTGTCTTTCACTGTACTCAATGGCGTCCACTGTTTACGCAGCCATTCATTGGGCACAATGTCTTCCACTGTATCCGCAGTCATTCACTGTAACGAATGTCATACACTGTGTCCGCAGTTATACACTGTGTCGAATGTCGTAAACTGTGTCTGCTGTCTTTAACTGTACACAATGTCGTACACTGTTTCCCCAGTCCTTTATTGTGCACAGGTCGTACACTGTGTCCGCAGTCATTCACCGTGACCAATGACATACACAGTGTCACAGTCTTTGAATGTCCACAACGTTGTACACTATTTCCGCAGTCATTCACCGTGCGCAATGTCATACACTGTGTCGCAGTCATTCACCATGCACAATGTCGTAAACTGTGTCCGCAGTCATTCAACGTGCACAATGTCGTACAGTGTCACAGTCATTCAACGTGCACAATGTCGTACACTGTGTCCGCAGTCATTCAACGTGCACAATGTTGTACACTCTGTCCACAGTCATTCACCATGCACAATGTCGTACACTCTGTTCGCAGTCATTCAACGTGCAGAATGTCATACACTGTGTCCTCAGTCATTCAACGTGCACAATGTCGTACACTGTGTCCGCAGTCATTCACCGTGTACATTGTCGCAAACTGTGTCCGCAATCATTCACCATGCACAATGTCATACACTATTTCCGCTGTCATTCACCGTGCACAGTGTCGTACACTGTGTGCGCAGTCACTCACCGTGCGCAATGTCCTACACTGTTTCTGCAGTCCTTCAGCGTGTACTGACTCGTACACTGTGTCCGCAGTCATTCACCGTGCATAATGTTGTCCACTGTGTCCGCAGTAATTCACTGTTTCGAATGTCGTCAACTGTGTCTGCTGTCTTTCACCGTGCACAATGTCGTCCACTCTTTACGCAGCCATTCATTGGGTACAATGTCTTCCACTGTGTCCGCAGTCATTCACTGTAACGAATGTCGTAAACTGTGTCTGCTGTCTTTAACTGTACACAATGTCGTACACTGTTTCCCCAGTCCTTTATTGTGCACAGGTCGTACACTGTGTCCGCAGTCATTCACCGTGACCAATGTCATACACAGTGTCACAGTCTTTGAATGTCCACAACGTTGTACACTATTTCCGCAGTCATTCACCGTGCGCAATGTCATACACTGTGTCGCAGTCATTCACCATGCACTATGTCATACACTCTGTTTGCAGTCATTCAACGTGCGCAATGTCGTACACTGTGTCCGCAGACATTCACCGTGAACAAACTCGTAGACTGTGTCCGCAGTCATTCACCGTGTACAATGTCGAACACTATGTCCGCAGTGATTCAACGTGCACAATGTCATGCACAGTGACCGCAGACATTCACAATGCACAATGTCATACACTTTGTCCGCTGTCATTCACCGTGCGCAGTGTCGTTGGCTGTTTATGCAGCCATTCATTGGGCACAATGTCTTCCACTTTATCCGCAGTCATTCACTGTAACAAATGTCATACACTGTGTACGCAGTCAGTCACTGTGTCGAACGTCGTAAACTGTGTCTGCTGTGTTTCCCCGTGCACAATGTCGTACACTGTGTCCGCAGTCATTCACCATGCAAAATGTCGTACACTGTGTCCGCAGTCATTCACCATGCACAATGTCGTAAACTGTGTCCGCAGTCATTCAACGTGCACAATGTCGTACACTGTGTCGCAGTCATTCACCGTGCACAATGTCGTACACTGTGTCCGCAGTCATTCACCATGCACAATGTCATACACTCTGTTTGCAGTCATTCAACGTGCACAATGTCGTACACTGTGTCCGCAGTCATTCACCATGCACAATGTCATACACTCTGTTTGCAGTCATTCAACGTGCACAATGTCGTACACTGTGTCCGCAGTCATTCAACGTGCACAATGTTGTACACTCTGTCCGCAGTCATTCACCATGCACAATGTCGTACACTCTGTTCGCAGTCATTCAACTTGCAGAATGTCATACACTGTGTCCTCAGTCATTCACCATGCTCAATGTCATACACAGTGTCGCAGTCATTAGCCATACACAATGTCGTACACTGTGTCCGCAGTCATTCAACGTGCACAATGTCGTACAGTGTCGCAGTCATTCAACGTGCACAATGTCGTACACTGTGTCCGCAGTCGTTCAACGTGCACAATGTTGTACACTCTGTCCACAGTCATTCACCATGCACAATGTCGTACACTCTGTTCGCAGTCATTCAACGTGCAGAATGTCATACACTGTGTCCTCAGTCATTCAACGTGCACAATGTCGTACACTGTGTCCGCAGTCATTCACCGTGTACATTGTCGCAAACTGTGTCCGCAATCATTCACTATGCACAATGTCATACACTTTGTCCGCTGTCATTCACCGTGCACAGTGTCGTACACTGTGTGCGCAGTCACTCACCGTGCGCAATGTCCTACACTGTTTCTGCAGTCCTTCACCGTGAACAAACTCGTAGACTGTGTCCGCAGTCATTCATCGTGTACAATGTCGAACACTATGTCCGCAGTGATTCAACGTGGACAATGTCGTACACTGTGTCCGCAGTCATTCACCGTGTACATTGTCGCAAACTGTGTCCGCAATCATTCACCATGCACAATGTCATACACTTTGTCCGCTGTCATTCACCGTGCGCAGTGTCGTACACTGTTTATGCAACCATTCATTGGGCACAATGTCTTCCACATTATCCGCAGTCATTCACTGTAACAAATGTCATACACTGTGTACGCAGTCATTCACTGTGTCGAACGTCGTAAACTGTGTCTGCTGTCTTTCCCCGTGCACAATGTCGTACACTGTGTCCGCAGTCATTCACCATGCACAATGTCGTACACTGTGTCCGCAGTCATTCACCATGCACAATGTCGTAAACTGTGTCCGCAGTCATTCAACGTGCACAATGTCGTACACTGTGTCGCAATCATTCACCGTGCACAATGTCGTACACTCTGTCCGCAGTCATTCACCATGCACAATGTCATGCACTCTGTTTGCAGTCATTCAACGTGCAGAATGTCATACACTGTGTCCTCAGTCATTCAACGTGCACAATGTCGTACACTGTGTCCGCAGTCATTCACCATGCTCAATGTCATACACAGTGTCGCAGTCATTAGCCATACACAATGTCGTACACTGTGTCCGCAGTCATTCAACGTGCACAATGTTGTACAGTGTCGCAGTCATTCAACGTGCACAATGTCGTACACTGTGTCCGCAGTCATTCAACGTGCACAATGTTGTACACTCTGTCCGCAGTCATTCACCATGCACAATGTCGTACCCTCTGTTCGCAGTCATTCAACGTGCAGAATGTCATACACTGTGTCCTCAGTCATTCAACGTGCACAATGTCGTACACTGTGTCCGCAGTCATTCACCGTGTACATTGTCGCAAACTGTGTCCGCAATCATTCACCATGCACAATGTCATACACTTTGTCCGCTGTCATTCACCGTGCACAGTGTCGTACACTGTGTGCACAGTCACTCACCGTGCGCAATGTCCTACACTGTTTCTGCAGTCCTTCAGCGTGTACTGACTCGTACACTGTGTCCGCAGTCTTTCACCGTGCATAATGTTGTCCACTGTGTCCGCAGTCATTCACTGTTTCGAATGTCGTCAACTGTGTCTGCTGTCTTTCACTGTACACAATGGCGTACACTGTTTACGCAGCCATTCATTGGGCACAATGTCTTCCACTGTATCCGCAGTCATTCACTGTAACAAATGTCATACACTGTGTCTGCAGTCACTCACCGTGAACAAACTCGTAGACTGTGTCCGCAGTCATTCACCGTGCACAATGTCGTCCACTCTTTACGCAGCCATTCATTGGGTACAATGTCTTCCACTGTGTCCGCAGTCATTCACTGTAACGAATGTCTTACACTGTGTCCGCAGTTATTCACTGTGTCGAATGTCGTAAACTGTGTCTGCTGTCTTTAACTGTACACAATGTCGTACACTGTTTCCCCAGTCCTTTATTGTGCACAGGTCGTAAACTGTGTCCGCAGTCATTCACCGTGACCAATGTCATACACAGTGTCACAGTCTTTGAATGTCCACAACGTTGTACACTATTTCCGCAGTCATTCACCGTGCGCAATGTCATACACTGTGTCGCAGTCATTCACCGTGCACAATGTCGTAAACTGTGTCCGCAGTCATACAACGTGCACAATGTCGTACACTGTGTCGCAGTCATTCACCGTGCACAATGTCGTACACTCTGTTTGCAGTCATTCAACGTGCGCAATGTCGTAAACTGTGTCCGCAGACATTCACCGTGAACAAACTCGTAGACTGTGTCCGCAGTCATTCACCGTGTACAATGTCGAACACTATGTCCGCAGTGATTCAACGTGCACAATGTCATGCACAGTGACCGCAGACATTCACCATGCACAATGTCATACACTTTGTCCGCTGTCATTCACCGTGCGCAGTGTCGTACACTGTTTATGCAGCCATTCATTGGGCACAATGTCTTCCACTTTATCCGCAGTCATTCACTGTAACAAATGTCATACACTGTGTACGCAGTCATTCACTGTGTCGAACGTCGTAAACTGTGTCTGCTGTGTTTCCCCGTGCACAATGTCGTACACTGTGTCCGCAGTCATTCACCATGCACAATGTCGTACACTGTGTCCGCAGTCATTCACCATGCACAATGTTGTAAACTGTGTCCGCAGTCATTCAACGTGCACAATGTCGTACACTGTGTCGCAGTCATTCACCGTGCACAATGTCGTACACTGTGTCCGCAGTCATTCACCATGCACAATGTCATACACTCTGTTTGCAGTCATTCAACATGCACAATGTCGTACACTGTGTCCGCAGTCATTCAACGTGCACAATGTTGTACACTCTGTCCGCAGTCATTCACCATGCACAATGTCGTACACTCTGTTCGCAGTCATTCAACTTGCACAATGTCATACACTGTGTCCTCAGTCATTCAACGTGCACAATGTCGTACACTGTGTCCGCAGTCATTCACCATGCTCAATGTCATACACAGTGTCGCAGTCATTAGCCATACACAATGTCGTACACTGTGTCCGCAGTCATTCAACGTGCACAATGTCGTACAGTGTCGCAGTCATTCAACGTGCACAATGTCGTACACTGTGTCCGCAGTCATTCAACGTGCACAATGTTGTACACTCTGTCCACAGTCATTCACCATGCACAATGTCGTACACTCTGTTCGCAGTCATTCAACGTGCAGAATGTCATACACTGTGTCCTCAGTCATTCAACGTGCACAATGTCGTACACTGTGTCCGCAGTCATTCACCGTGTACATTGTCGCAAACTGTGTCCGCAATCATTCACCATGCACAATGTCATACACTTTGTCCGCTGTCATTCACCGTGCACAGTGTCGTACACTGTGTGCGCAGTCACTCACCGTGCGCAATGTCCTACACTGTTTCTGCAGTCCTTCAGCGTGTACTGACTCGTACACTGTGTCCGCAGTCTTTCACCGTGCATAATGTTGTCCACTGTGTCCGCAGTCATTCACTGTTTCGAATGTCGTCAACTGTGTCTGCTGTCTTTCAATGTACACAATGGCGTACACTGTTTACGCAGCCATTCATTGGGCACAATGTCTTCCACTGTATCCGCAGTCATTCACTGTAACAAATGTCATACACTGTGTCTGCAGTCACTCACCGTGAACAAACTCGTAGACTGTGTCCGCAGTCATTCACCGTGCACAATGTCGTCCACTCTTTACGCAGCCATTCATTGGGTACAATGTCTTCCACTGTGTCCGCAGTCATTCACTGTAAAGAATGTCATACACTGTGTCCGCAGTTATT
This sequence comes from Hemitrygon akajei, assembly GCF_048418815.1. NCBI lineage: Eukaryota > Metazoa > Chordata > Chondrichthyes > Myliobatiformes > Dasyatidae > Hemitrygon > Hemitrygon akajei. The sequence continues at coordinate 34,360,117 of NC_133155.1, forward strand.
CACTGTGTCGAATGTCGTAAACTGTGTCTGCTGTCTTTAACTGTACACAATGTCGTACACTGTTTCCCCAGTCCTTTATTGTGCACAGGTCGTAAACTGTGTCCGCAGTCATTCACCGTGACCAATGTCATACACAGTGTCACAGTCTTTGAATGTCCACAACGTTGTACACTATTTCCGCAGTCATTCACCGTGCGCAATGTCATACACTGTGTCGCAGTCATTCACCGTGCACAATGTCGTAAACTGTGTCCGCAGTCATACAACGTGCACAATGTCGTACACTGTGTCGCAGTCATTCACCGTGCACAATGTCGTACACTGTGTCCGCAGTCATTCACCGTGTACATTGTCGCAAACTGTGTCCGCAATCATTCAGCATGCACAATGTCATACACTTTGTCCGCTGTCATTCACCGTGCACAGTGTCGTACACTGTGTGCGCAGTCACTCACCGTGCGCAATGTCCTACACTGTTTCTGCAGTCCTTCAGCGTGTACTGACTCGTACACTGTGTCCGCAGTCTTTCACCGTGCATAATGTTGTCCACTGTGTCCGCAGTCATTCACTGTTTCGAATGTCGTCAACTGTGTCTGCTGTCTTTCACTGTACACAATGGCGTACACTGTTTACGCAGCCATTCATTGGGCACAATGTCTTCCACTGTATCCGCAGTCATTCACTGTAACAAATGTCATACACTGTGTCCGCAGTCACTCACCGTGAACAAACTCATAGACTGTGTCCGCAGTCATTCACCGTGCACAATATCGTCCACTCTTTACGCAGCCATTCATTGGGTACAATGTCTTCCACTGTGTCTGCAGTCATTCACTGTAATGAATGTCATACACTGTGTCCGCAGTTATTCACTGTGTCGAATGTCGTAAACTGTGTCTGCTGTCTTTAACTGTACACAATGTCGTACACTGTTTCCACAGTCCTTTATTGTGCACAGGTCGTACACTGTGTCCGCAGTCATTCACCGTGACCAATGTCATACACAGTGTCACAGTCTTTGAATGTCCACAACGTTGTACACTATTTCCGCAGTCATTCACCGTGCGCAATGTCATACACTGTGTCGCAGTCATTCACCATGCACAATGTCATACACTCTGTTTGCAGTCATTCAACGTGCGCAATGTCGTACACTGTGTCCGCAGACATTCACCGTGAACAAACTCGTAGACTGTGTCCGCCGTCATTCACCGTGTACAATGTCGAACACTATGTCCGCAGTGATTCAACGTGCACAATGTCATGCACAGTGACCGCAGACATTCACCATGCACAATGTCATACACTTTGTCCGCTGTCATTCACCGTGCGCAGTGTCGTACACTGTTTATGCAGCCATTCATTGGGCACAATGTCTTCCACTTTATCCGCAGTCATTCACTGTAACAAATGTCATACACTGTGTACGCAGTCATTCACTGTGTCGAACGTCGTAAACTGTGTCTGCTGTGTTTCCCCGTGCACAATGTCGTACACTGTGTCCGCAGTCATTCACCATGCACAATGTCGTACACTGTGTCCGCAGTCATTCACTGTTTCGAATGTCGTCAACTGTGTCTGCTGTCTTTCACTGTACTCAATGGCGTCCACTGTTTATGCAGCCATTCATTGGGCACAATGTCTTCCACTGTATCCGCAGTCATTCACTGTAACGAATGTCATACACTGTGTCCGCAGTTATACACTGTGTCGAATGTCGTAAACTGTGTCTGCTGTCTTTAACTGTACACAATGTCGTACACTGTTTCCCCAGTCCTTTATTGTGCACAGGTCGTACACTGTGTCCGCAGTCATTCACCGTGACCAATGACATACACAGTGTCACAGTCTTTGAATGTCCACAACGTTGTACACTATTTCCGCAGTCATTCACCGTGCGCAATGTCATACACTGTGTCGCAGTCATTCACCATGCACAATGTCGTAAACTGTGTCCGCAGTCATTCAACGTGCACAATGTCGTACAGTGTCACAGTCATTCAACGTGCACAATGTCGTACACTGTGTCCGCAGTCATTCAATGTGCACAATGTTGTACACTCTGTCCACAGTCATTCACCATGCACAATGTCGTACACTCTGTTCGCAGTCATTCAACGTGCAGAATGTCATACACTGTGTCCTCAGTCATTCAACGTGCACAATGTCGTACACTGTGTCCGCAGTCATTCACCGTGTACATTGTCGCAAACTGTGTCCGCAATCATTCACCATGCACAATGTCATACACTATTTCCGCTGTCATTCACCGTGCACAGTGTCGTACACTGTGTGCGCAGTCACTCACCGTGCGCAATGTCCTACACTGTTTCTGCAGTCCTTCAGCGTGTACTGACTCGTACACTGTGTCCGCAGTCATTCACCGTGCATAATGTTGTCCACTGTGTCCGCAGTCATTCACTGTTTCGAATGTCGTCAACTGTGTCTGCTGTCTTTCACCGTGCACAATGTCGTCCACTCTTTACGCAGCCATTCATTGGGTACAATGTCTTCCACTGTGTCCGCAGTCATTCACTGTAACGAATGTCGTAAACTGTGTCTGCTGTCTTTAACTGTACACAATGTCGTACACTGTTTCCCCAGTCCTTTATTGTGCACAGGTCGTACACTGTGTCCGCAGTCATTCACCGTGACCAATGTCATACACAGTGTCACAGTCTTTGAATGTCCACAACGTTGTACACTATTTCCGCAGTCATTCACCGTGCGCAATGTCATACACTGTGTCGCAGTCATTCACCATGCACAATGTCATACACTCTGTTTGCAGTCATTCAACGTGCGCAATGTCGTACACTGTGTCCGCAGACATTCACCGTGAACAAACTCGTAGACTGTGTCCGCAGTTATTCACCATGTACAATGACGAACACTGTGTCCGCAGTGATTCAACGTGCACAATGTCATGCACAGTGACCGCAGACATTCACCATGCACTATGTCATACACTTTGTCCGCTGTCATTCACCGTGCGCAGTGTCGTTGGCTGTTTATGCAGCCATTCATTGGGCACAATGTCTTCCACTTTATCCGCAGTCATTCACTGTAACAAATGTCATACACTGTGTACGCAGTCATTCACTGTGTCGAACGTCGTAAACTGTGTCTGCTGTGTTTCCCCGTGCACAATGTCGTACACTGTGTCCGCAGTCATTCACCATGCACAATGTCGTACACTGTGTCCGCAGTCATTCACCATGCACAATGTCGTAAACTGTGTCCGCAGTCATTCAACGTGCACAATGTCGTACACTGTGTCGCAGTCATTCACCGTGCACAATGTCGTACACTGTGTCCGCAGTCATTCACCATGCACAATGTCATACACTCTGTTTGCAGTCATTCAACGTGCACAATGTCGTACACTGTGTCCGCAGTCATTCAACGTGCACAATGTTGTACACTCTGTCCGCAGTCATTCACCATGCACAATGTCGTACACTCTGTTCGCAGTCATTCAACTTGCAGAATGTCATACACTGTGTCCTCAGTCATTCACCATGCTCAATGTCATACACAGTGTCGCAGTCATTAGCCATACACAATGTCGTACACTGTGTCCGCAGTCATTCAACGTGCACAATGTCGTACAGTGTCGCAGTCATTCAACGTGCACAATGTCGTACACTGTGTCCGCAGTCATTCAACGTGCACAATGTTGTACACTCTGTCCACAGTCATTCACCATGCACAATGTCGTACACTCTGTTCGCAGTCATTCAACGTGCAGAATGTCATACACTGTGTCCTCAGTCATTCAACGTGCACAATGTCGTACACTGTGTCCGCAGTCATTCACCGTGTACATTGTCGCAAACTGTGTCCGCAATCATTCACCATGCACAATGTCATACACTTTGTCCGCTGTCATTCACCGTGCACAGTGTCGTACACTGTGTGCGCAGTCACTCACCGTGCGCAATGTCCTACACTGTTTCTGCAGTCCTTCAGCGTGTACTGACTCGTACACTGTGTCCGCAGTCTTTCACCGTGCATAATGTTGTCCATCGTGTCCGCAGTCATTCACTGTTTCGAATGTCGTCAACTGTGTCTGCTGTCTTTCACCGTGCACAATGTCGTCCACACTTTACGCAGCCATTCATTGGGTACAATGTCTTCCACTGTGTCTGCAGTCATTCACTGTGTCGAATGTCGTAAACTGTGTCTGCTGTCTTTAACTGTACACAATGTCGTACACTGTTTCCACAGTCCTTTATTGTGCACAGGTCGTACACTGTGTCCGCAGTCATTCACCGTGACCAATGTCATACACAGTGTCACAGTCTTTGAATGTCCACAACGTTGTACACTATTTCCGCAGTCATTCACCGTGCGCAATGTCATACACTGTGTCGCAGTCATTCACCATGCACTATGTCATACACTCTGTTTGCAGTCATTCAACGTGCGCAATGTCGTACACTGTGTCCGCAGACATTCACCGTGAACAAACTCGTAGACTGTGTCCGCCGTCATTCACCGTGTACAATGTCGAACACTATGTCCGCAGTGATTCAACGTGCACAATGTCATGCACAGTGACCGCAGACATTCACCATGCACAATGTCATACACTTTGTCCGCTGTCATTCACCGTGCGCAGTGTCGTACACTGTTTATGCAGCCATTCATTGGGCACAATGTCTTCCACTTTATCCGCAGTCATTCACTGTAACAAATGTCATACACTGTGTACGCAGTCATTCACTGTGTCGAACGTCGTAAACTGTGTCTGCTGTGTTTCCCCGTGCACAATGTCGTACACTGTGTCCGCAGTCATTCACCATGCACAATGTCGTACACTGTGTCCGCAGTCATTCACCATGCACAATGTCGTAAACTGTGTCCGCAGTCATTCAACGTGCACAATGTCGTACACTGTGTCGCAGTCATTCACCGTGCACAGTGTCGTACACTGTGTCCGCAGTCATTCACCATGCACAATGTCATACACTCTGTTTGCAGTCATTCAACGTGCACAATGTCGTACACTGTGTCCGCAGTCATTCAACGTGCACAATGTTGTACACTCTGTCCGCAGTCATTCACCATGCACAATGTCGTACACTCTGTTCGCAGTCATTCAACTTGCAGAATGTCATACACTGTGTCCTCAGTCATTCAACGTGCACAATGTCGTACACTGTGTCCGCAGTCATTCACCATGCTCAATGTCATACACAGTGTCGCAGTCATTAGCCATACACAATGTCGTACAGTGTCGCAGTCATTCAACGTGCACAATGTCGTACACTGTGTCCGCAGTCATTCAACGTGCACAATGTTGTACACTCTGTCCACAGTCATTCACCATGCACAATGTCGTACACTCTGTTCGCAGTCATTCAACGTGCAGAATGTCATACACTGTGTCCTCAGTCATTCAACGTGCACAATGTCGTACACTGTGTCCGCAGTCATTCAACGTGCACAATGTTGTACACTCTGTCCACAGTCATTCACCATGCACAATGTCGTACACTCTGTTCGCAGTCATTCAACGTGCAGAATGTCATACACTGTGTCCTCAGTCACTCACCGTGCGCAATGTCCTACACTGTTTCTGCAGTCCTTCAGCGTGTACTGATTCGTACACTGTGTCCGCAGTCTTTCACCGTGCATAATGTTGTCCACCGTGTCCGCAGTCATTCACTGTTTCGAATGTCGTCAACTGTGTCTGCTGTCTTTCACCGTGCACAATGTCGTCCACACTTTACGCAGCCATTCATTGGGTACAATGTCTTCCACTGTGTCTGCAGTCATTCACTGTGTCGAATGTCGTAAACTGTGTCTGCTGTCTTTAACTGTACACAATGTCGTACACTGTTTCCCCAGTCCTTTATTGTGCACAGGTCGTACACTGTGTCCGCAGTCATTCACCGTGACCAATGTCATACACAGTGTCACAGTCTTTGAATGTCCACAACGTTGTACACTATTTCCGCAGTCATTCACCGTGCGCAATGTCATACACTGTGTCGCAGTCATTCACCATGCACTATGTCATACACTCTGTTTGCAGTCATTCAACGTGCGCAATGTCGTACACTGTGTCCGCAGACATTCACCGTGAACAAACTCGTAGACTGTGTCCGCAGTCAGTCACCGTGTACAATGTCGAACACTATGTCCGCAGTGATTCAACGTGCACAATGTCATGCACAGTGACCGCAGACATTCACCATGCACAATGTCATACACTTTGTCCGCTGTCATTCACCGTGCGCAGTGTCGTACACTGTTTATGCAGCCATTCATTGGGCACAATGTCTTCCACTTTATCCGCAGTCATTCACTGTAACAAATGTCATACACTGTGTACGCAGTCATTCACTGTGTCGAACGTCGTAAACTGTGTCTGCTGTGTTTCCCCGTGCACAATGTCGTACACTGTGTCCGCAGTCATTCACTATGCACAATGTCGTACACTGTGTCCGCAGTCATTCACCATGCACAATGTCGTAAACTGTGTCCGCAGTCATTCACTGTTTCGAATGTCGTCAACTGTGTCTGCTGTCTTTCACTGTACTCAATGGCGTCCACTGTTTATGCAGCCATTCATTGGGCACAATGTCTTCCACTTTATCCGCAGTCATTCACTGTAACAAATGTCATACACTGTGTACGCAGTCATTCACTGTGTCGAACGTCGTAAACTGTGTCTGCTGTGTTTCCCCGTGCACAATGTCGTACACTGTGTCCGCAGTCATTCACCATGCACAATGTCGTACACTGTGTCCGCAGTCATTCACCATGCACAATGTCGTAAACTGTGTCCGCAGTTATTCAACGTGCACAATGTCGTACACTGTGTCGCAGTCATTCACCGTGCACAATGTCGTACACTGTGTCCGCAGTCATTCACCATGCACAATGTCATACACTCTGTTTGCAGTCATTCAACGTGCACAATGTCGTACACTGTGTCCGCAGTCATTCAACGTGCACAATGTTGTACACTCTGTCCGCAGTCATTCACCATGCACAATGTCGTACACTCTGTTCGCAGTCATTCAACTTGCAGAATGTCATACACTGTGTCCTCAGTCATTCACCATGCTCAATTTCATACACAGTGTCGCAGTCATTAGCCATACACAATGTCGTACACTGTGTCCGCAGTCATTCAACGTGCACAATGTCGTACAGTGTCGCAGTCATTCAACGTGCACAATGTCGTACACTGTGTCCGCAGTCATTCAACGTGCACAATGTTGTACACTCTGTCCACAGTCATTCACCATGCACAATGTCGTACACTCTGTTCGCAGTCATTCAACGTGCAGAATGTCATACACTGTGTCCTCAGTCATTCAACGTGCACAATGTCGTACACTGTGTCCGCAGTCATTCACCGTGTACATTGTCGCAAACTGTGTCCGCAATCATTCACCATGCACAATGTCATACACTTTGTCCGCTGTCATTCACCGTGCACAGTGTCGTACACTGTGTGCGCAGTCACTCACCGTGCGCAATGTCCTACACTGTTTCTGCAGTCCTTCAGCGTGTACTGACTCGTACACTGTGTCCGCAGTCTTTCACCGTGCATAATGTTGTCCACTGTGTCCGCAGTCATTCACTGTTTCGAATGTCGTCAACTGTGTCTGCTGTCTTTCACCGTGCACAATGTCGTCCACACTTTACGCAGCCATTCATTGGGTACAATGTCTTCCACTGTGTCTGCAGTCATTCACTGTGTCGAATGTCGTAAACTGTGTCTGCTGTCTTTAACTGTACACAATGTCGTACACTGTTTCCCCAGTCCTTTATTGTGCACAGGTCGTACACTGTGTCCGCAGTCATTCACCGTGACCAATGTCATACACAGTGTCACAGTCTTTGAATGTCCACAACGTTGTACACTATTTCCGCAGTCATTCACCGTGCGCAATGTCATACACTGTGTCGCAGTCATTCACCATGCACTATGTCATACACTCTGTTTGCAGTCATTCAACGTGCGCAATGTCATACACTGTGTCGCAGTCATTCACCATGCACAATGTCGTACACTCTGTTTGCAGTCATTCAACGTGCGCAATGTCGTACACTGTGTCCGCAGACATTCACCGTGAACAAACTCGTAGACTGTGTCCGCAGTCAGTCACCGTGTACAATGTCGAACACTATGTCCGCAGTGATTCAACGTGCACAATGTCATGCACAGTGAACGCAGACATTCACCATGCACAATGTCATACACTTTGTCCGCTGTCATTCACCGTGCGCAGTGTCGTACACTGTTTATGCAGCCATTCATTGGGCACAATGTCTTCCACTTTATCCGCAGTCATTCACTGTAAAAAAAGTCATACACTGTGTACGCAGTCATTCACTGTGTCGAACGTCGTAAACTGTGTCTGCTGTGTTTCCCCGTGCACAATGTCGTACACTGTGTCCGCAGTCATTCACCATGCACAATGTCGTACACTGTGTCCGCAGTCATTCACCATGCACAATGTCGTAAACTGTGTCCGCAGTCATTCAACGTGCACAATGTCGTACACTGTGTCCGCAGTCATTCAACGTGCACAATGTTGTACACTCTGTCCGCAGTCATTCAACTTGCAGAATGTCATACACTGTGTCCTCAGTCATTCAACGTGCACAATGTCGTACACTGTGTCCGCAGTCATTCACCATGCTCAATGTCATACACAGTGTCGCAGTCATTAGCCATACACAATGTCGTACACTGTGTCCGCAGTCATTCAACGTGCACAATGTCGTACAGTGTCGCAGTCATTCAACGTGCACAATGTCGTACACTGTGTCCACAGTCATTCACCATGCACAATGTCGTACACTCTGTTCGCAGTCATTCAACGTGCAGAATGTCATACACTGTGTCCTCAGTCATTCAACGTGCACAATGTCGTACACTGTGTCCGCAGCCATTCACCGTGTACATTGTCGCAGACTGTGTCCGCAATCATTCACCATGCACAATGTCATACACTTTGTCCGCTGTCATTCACCGTGCACAGTGTCGTACACTGTGTGCGCAGTCACTCACCGTGCGCAATGTCCTACACTGTTTCTGCAGTCCTTCAGCGTGTACTGACTCGTACACTGTGTCCGCAGTCTTTCACCGTGCATAATGTTGTCCACTGTGTCCGCAGTCATTCACTGTTTCGAATGTCGTCAACTGTGTCTGCTGTCTTTCACTGTACTCAATGGCGTCCACTGTTTACGCAGCCATTCATTGGGCACAATGTCTTCCACTGTATCCGCAGTCATTCACTGTAACGAATGTCATACACTGTGTCCGCAGTTATACACTGTGTCGAATGTCGTAAACTGTGTCTGCTGTCTTTAACTGTACACAATGTCGTACACTGTTTCCCCAGTCCTTTATTGTGCACAGGTCGTACACTGTGTCCGCAGTCATTCACCGTGACCAATGACATACACAGTGTCACAGTCTTTGAATGTCCACAACGTTGTACACTATTTCCGCAGTCATTCACCGTGCGCAATGTCATACACTGTGTCGCAGTCATTCACCATGCACAATGTCGTAAACTGTGTCCGCAGTCATTCAACGTGCACAATGTCGTACAGTGTCACAGTCATTCAACGTGCAGAATGTCATACACTATGTCCGCTGTCATTCACCGTGCACAGTGTCGTACACTGTGTGCGCAGTCACTCACCGTGCGCAATGTCCTACACTGTTTCTGCAGTCCTTCAGCGTGTACTGACTCGTACACTGTGTCCGCAGTCTTTCACCGTGCATAATGTTGTCCACTGTGTCCGCAGTCATTCACTGTTTCGATGTCGTCAACTGTGTCTGCTGTCTTTCACTGTACACAATGGCGTACACTGTTTACGCAGCCATTCATTGGGCACAATGTCTTCCACTGTATCCGCAGTCATTCACTGTAACAAATGTCATACACTGTGTCTGCAGTCACTCACCGTGAACAAATTCGTAGACTGTGTCCGCAGTCATTCACCGTGCACAATGTCGTCCACTCTTTACGCAGCCATTCATTGGGTACAATGTCTTCCACTGTGTCCGCAGTCATTCACTGTAACAAATGTCATACACTGTGTCCGCAGTCACTCACCGTGAACAAACTCGTAGACTGTGTCCGCAGTCATTCACCGTGCACAATGTCGTCCACTCTTTACGCAGCCATTCATTGGGTACAATGTCTTCCACTGTGTCTGCAGTCATTCACTGTGTCGAATGTCGTAAACTGTGTCTGCTGTCTTTAACTGTACACAATGTCGTACACTGTTTCCCCAGTCCTTTATTGTGCACAGGTCGTACACTGTGTCCGCAGTCATTCACCGTGACCAATGTCATACACAGTGTCACAGTCTTTGAATGTCCACAACGTTGTACACTATTTCCGCAGTCATTCACCGTGCACAATGTCATACACTGTGTCGCAGTCATTCACCATGCACTATGTCATACACTCTGTTTGCAGTCATTCAACGTGCGCAATGTCGTACACTGTGTCCGCAGACATTCACCGTGAACAAACTCGTAGACTGTGTCCGCAGTCAGTCACCGTGTACAATGTCGAACACTATGTCCGCAGTGATTCAACGTGCACAATGTCATGCACAGTGACCGCAGACATTCACCATGCACAATGTCATACACTTTGTCCGCTGTCATTCACCGTGCGCAGTGTCGTACACTGTTTATGCAGCCATTCATTGGGCACAATGTCTTCCACTTTATCCGCAGTCATTCACTGTAACAAATGTCATACACTGTGTACGCAGTCATTCACTGTGTCGAACGTCGTAAACTGTGTCTGCTGTGTTTCCCCGTGCACAATGTCGTACACTGTGTCCGCAGTCATTCACCATGCACAATGTCGTACACTGTGTCCGCAGTCATTCACCATGCACAATGTCGTAAACTGTGTCCGCAGTCATTCAACGTGCACAATGTCGTATACTGTGTCGCAGTCATTCAACGTGCACAATGTCATAAACTGTGTCCTCAGTCATTCAACGTGCACAATGTCGTACACTGTGTCCGCAGTCATTCACCGTGTACATTGTCAAAAACTGTGTCAGCAATCATTCACCATGCACAATGTCATACACTTTGTCCTCTGTCATTCAGCGTGCACACTGTCGTACACTGTGTCTGCAGTCACTCACCGTGCGCAATGCCGTACAGTGTTTCTGCAGTCCTTCAGCGTGTACTGACTCGTACACTGTGTCCGCAGTCTTTCACCGTGCATAATGTTGTCCACTGTGTTCGCAGTCATTCACTGTTTCGAATGTCGTAAACTGTGTCTGCTGACTTTCACTGTACACAATGTCGTACACTGTTTCCCCAGTCCTTCATTGTGCACAATTTCGTACACTGTGTCCGCGGTCATTCACCGTGTACAATGTCGAGCACTGGGTCCGCAGTCATTCAACGAGCACAATGTCGTGCAAAGTGTCCGCAGTCATTCACCTTGCGCAATGTCGTACACTGTGTCCAAAGACATTCACCGTGAACAAACTCGTAGACTGTGTCCGCAGTCATTCACCATGCACAATGTCATACACTGTGTCTGCAGTCATTCACCGTGTACAATGCCGAACACTGTGGCCGCAATCATTCACCATGCACAATGTCATACACTTTGTCCGCTGTCATTCACCATGCACAGTGTCGTACACGGTGTCCACCGTCACTCACCGTGAGCAAACTCGTAGACTGTGTCTGCAGTCATTCACCGTGCACAATGTCGTACAGTGTGTCCGCAGACATTCACCATGAACAAACTCGTAGACTGTGTCCGCAGACATTCAACGTGCACAATGTCGTACACTGTGTCCGCAGTCATTCACCATGCACAATGTCGTACACTGTGTCCGCAGTCATTCAACATGCACAATGTCATACACAGTGTCACAGTCATTCGTCATACACAATGTCGTACACTGTGTCCGCAGTCATTCAACGTGCACAATGTTGTACACTGTGTCCGCAGTCATTCACCGTGCACAATGTCGTACAGTGTCGCAGTCATTCACCGTGCACAATGTCGTACACTGCGTCCGCAGTAATTCAACGTGCACAATGTTGTACACTCTGTCCGCAGTCATTCACCATGCACAATGTCGTACACTCTGTTCGCAGTCATTCAACGTGCAGAATGTCGTACACTGTGTGCTCAGTCATTCAACGAGCACAATGTCGTACACTGTGTCCGCAGTCATTCCCCGTGTACAATGTGGAAAACTTTGTCCACAATCATTCACCATGCACAATGTCATACACTTTGTCCGCTGTCATTCACCGTGCACAGTGTTTTACACTGCGTCTGCAGTCACTCACCGTGCGCTATGTTGTACACTGTGTCCGCAGTCATTCCCCGTGTACAATGTGGAAAACTTTGTCCACAATCATTCACCATGCACAATGTCATACACTTTGTCCGCTGTCATTCACCGTGCACAGTGTTTTACACTGCGTCTGCAGTCACTCACCGTGCGCTATGTTGTACACTGTTTCTGCAGTCCTCCAGCGTGTACTGACTCATACACTGTGTCCGCAGTCTTTCACCGTGCAAAATGTTGTCCACTGTGTCCGCAGTCATTCACTGTTTCGAATGTCGTAAACTGTGTCTGCTGTCTTTAACTGTACACAATGTCGTACACTGTTTCTCCAGTCCTTCATTGTGCACAATGTCTTACACTGTGTCCACAGTCATTCACCGTGTGCAATGTCGAACACTGAGTCCGCAGTCATTCACCATGCGCAATGTAGTACACTGTGTCCGCAGACATTCACCGTGAACAAACTCGTAGACTGTATCTGCAGTCATTCACCGTGCACAATGTCATACACTGTGTCCGCAGTCATTCACCGTGCGCAATGTTGTACACTGTTTCCGCAGACATTCACCGTGAACAAACTCGTAGACTGTATCTGCAGTCATTCACCGTGCACAATGTCATACACTGTGTCCGCAGTCATTCAGCGTGTACAATGTCGAACACTGTGTCCACAATCATTCGCCATGCACAATGTCATATACTTTGTCGGCTGTCATTCACCGTGCACAGTGTCGTACACTGTGTCGCAGTCACTCACCGTGCGCAATGTCGAACACTGTTTCTACAGTCCTTCGGCGTGTATAGACTCGTACACTTTGTCTGCAGTCATTCACCTTGCGTAATGTGGTACACAGTGTCCGCAGTCCTTCTTTGTGCACAATGACGTCCACTGTTTCCGCCGACCTACATTGAGCACAATGTCGTACACTGTGTCCGCAGTCTTTCACCTTGCATAATGTTGTCCACTGTGTTCGCAGTCATTCACTGTTTCAAATGTCGTAAACTGTGTCTGCTGTCTTTAACTGTACACAATGTCGTACACTGTTTCCCCAGTCCTTCATTGTGCACAATGTCATGCACAGTGACCGCAGACATTCACCATGCACAATGTCATACACTTTGTCCGCTGTCATTCACCGTGCGCAGTGTCGTTGGCTGTTTATGCAGCCATTCATTGGGCACAATGTCTTCCACTTTATCCGCAGTCATTCACTGTAACAAATGTCATACACTGTGTACGCAGTCATTCACTGTGTCGAACGTCGTAAACTGTGTCTGCTGTGTTTCCCCGTGCACAATGTCGTACACTGTGTCCGCAGTCATTCACCATGCACAATGTCGTACACTGTGTCCGCAGTCATTCACCATGCACAATGTCGTAAACTGTGTCCGCAGTCATTCAACGTGCACAATGTCGTACACTGTGTCGCAGTCATTCACCGTGCACAATGTCGTACACTGTGTCCGCAGTCATTCACCATGCACAATGTCATACACTCTGTTTGCAGTCATTCAACGTGCACAATGTCGTACACTGTGTCCGCAGTCATTCAACGTGCACAATGTTGTACACTCTGTCCGCAGTCATTCACCATGCACAATGTCGTACACTCTGTTCGCAGTCATTCAACTTGCAGAATGTCATACACTGTGTCCTCAGTCATTCAACGTGCACAATGTCGTACACTGTGTCCGCAGTCATTCACCATGCTCAATGTCATACACAGTGTCGCAGTCATTATCCATACACAATGTCGTACACTGTGTCCGCAGTCATTCAACGTGCACAATGTCGTACAGTGTCGCAGTCATTCAACGTGCACAATGTCGTACACTGTGTCCGCAGTCATTCAACGTGCACAATGTTGTACACTCTGTCCACAGTCATTCACCATGCACAATGTCGTACACTCTGTTCGCAGTCATTCAACGTGCAGAATGTCATACACTGTGTCCTCAGTCATTCAACGTGCACAATGTCGTACACTGTGTCCGCAGTCATTCCCCGTGTACAATGTGGAAAACTTTGTCCACAATCATTCACCATGCACAATGTCATACACTTTGTCCGCTGTCATTCACCGTGCACAGTGTCGTACACTGTGTGCGCAGTCACTCACCGTGCGCAATGTCCTACACTGTTTCTGCAGTCCTTCAGCGTGTACTGACTCGTACACTGTGTCCGCAGTCTTTCACCGTGCATAATGTTGTCCACTGTGTCCGCAGTCATTCACTGTTTCGAATGTCGTCAACTGTGTCTGCTGTCTTTCACCGTGCACAATGTCGTCCACACTTTACGCAGCCATTCATTGGGTACAATGTCTTCCACTGTGTCTGCAGTCATTCACTGTGTCGAATGTCGTAAACTGTGTCTGCTGTCTTTAACTGTACACAATGTCGTACACTGTTTCCCCAGTACTTTATTGTGCACAGGTCGTACACTGTGTCCGCAGTCATTCACCGTGACCAATGTCATACACAGTGTCACAGTCTTTGAATGTCCACAACGTTGTACACTATTTCCGCAGTCATTCACCGTGCGCAATGTCGTACACTGTGTCCGCAGACATTCACCATGAACAAACTCGTAGACTGTGTCCGCAGTCAGTCACCGTGTACAATGTCGAACACTATGTCCGCAGTGATTCAACGTGCACAATGTCATGCACAGTGACCGCAGACATTCACCATGCACAATGTCATACACTTTGTCCGCTGTCATTCACCGTGCGCAGTGTCGTACACTGTTTATGCAGCCATTCATTGGGCACAATGTCTTCCACTTTATCCGCAGTCATTCACTGTAACAAATGTCATACACTGTGTACGCAGTCATTCACTGTGTCGAACGTCGTAAACTGTGTCTGCTGTGTTTCCCCGTGCACAATGTCGTACACTGTGTCCGCAGTCATTCACCATGCACAATGTCATACACTGTGTCCGCAGTCATTCACCATGCACAATGTCGTAAACTGTGTCCGCAGTCATTCAACGTGCACAATGTCGTACACTGTGTCCGCAGTCATTCAACGTGCACAATGTTGTACACTCTGTCCGCAGTCATTCAACTTGCAGAATGTCATACACTGTGTCCTCAGTCATTCAACGTGCACAATGTCGTACACTGTGTCCGCAGTCATTCACCATGCTCAATGTCATACACAGTGTCGCAGTCATTAGCCATACACAATGTCGTACACTGTGTCCGCAGTCATTCAACGTGCACAATGTCGTACAGTGTCGCAGTCATTCAACGTGCACAATGTCGTACACTGTGTCCACAGTCATTCACCATGCACAATGTCGTACACTCTGTTCGCAGTCATTCAACGTGCAGAATGTCATACACTGTGTCCTCAGTCATTCAACGTGCACAATGTCGTACACTGTGTCCGCAGCCATTCACCGTGTACATTGTCGCAAACTGTGTCCGCAATCATTCACCATGCACAATGTCATACACTTTGTCCGCTGTCATTCACCGTGCACAGTGTCGTACACTGTGTGCGCAGTCACTCACCGTGCGCAATGTCCTACACTGTTTCTGCAGTCCTTCAGCGTGTACTGACTCGTACACTGTGTCCGCAGTCTTTCACCGTGCATAATGTTGTCCACTGTGTCCGCAGTCATTCACTGTTTCGAATGTCGTCAACTGTGTCTGCTGTCTTTCACTGTACTCAATGGCGTCCACTGTTTACGCAGCCATTCATTGGGCACAATGTCTTCCACTGTATCCGCAGTCATTCACTGTAACGAATGTCATACACTGTGTCCGCAGTTATACACTGTGTCGAATGTCGTAAACTGTGTCTGCTGTCTTTAACTGTACACAATGTCGTACACTGTTTCCCCAGTCCTTTATTGTGCACAGGTCGTACACTGTGTCCGCAGTCATTCACCGTGACCAATGACATACACAGTGTCACAGTCTTTGAATGTCCACAACGTTGTACACTATTTCCGCAGTCATTCACCGTGCGCAATGTCATACACTGTGTCGCAGTCATTCACCATGCACAATGTCGTAAACTGTGTCCGCAGTCATTCAACGTGCACAATGTCGTACAGTGTCACAGTCATTCAACGTGCAGAATGTCATACACTATGTCCGCTGTCATTCACCGTGCACAGTGTCGTACACTGTGTGCGCAGTCACTCACCGTGCGCAATGTCCTACACTGTTTCTGCAGTCCTTCAGCGTGTACTGACTCGTACACTGTGTCCGCAGTCTTTCACCGTGCATAATGTTGTCCACTGTGTCCGCAGTCATTCACTGTTTCGATGTCGTCAACTGTGTCTGCTGTCTTTCACTGTACACAATGGCGTACACTGTTTACGCAGCCATTCATTGGGCACAATGTCTTCCACTGTATCCGCAGTCATTCACTGTAACAAATGTCATACACTGTGTCTGCAGTCACTCACCGTGAACAAATTCGTAGACTGTGTCCGCAGTCATTCACCGTGCACAATGTCGTCCACTCTTTACGCAGCCATTCATTGGGTACAATGTCTTCCACTGTGTCCGCAGTCATTCACTGTAACAAATGTCATACACTGTGTCCGCAGTCACTCACCGTGAACAAACTCGTAGACTGTGTCCGCAGTCATTCACCGTGCACAATGTCGTCCACTCTTTACGCAGCCATTCATTGGGTACAATGTCTTCCACTGTGTCTGCAGTCATTCACTGTGTCGAATGTCGTAAACTGTGTCTGCTGTCTTTAACTGTACACAATGTCGTACACTGTTTCCCCAGTCCTTTATTGTGCACAGGTCGTACACTGTGTCCGCAGTCATTCACCGTGACCAATGTCATACACAGTGTCACAGTCTTTGAATGTCCACAACGTTGTACACTATTTCCGCAGTCATTCACCGTGCGCAATGTCATACACTGTGTCGCAGTCATTCACCATGCACAATGTCATACACTCTGTTTGCAGTCATTCAACGTGCGCAATGTCGTACACTGTGTCCGCAGACATTCACCGTGAACAAACTCGTAGACTGTGTCCGCAGTCAGTCACCGTGTACAATGTCGAACACTATGTCCGCAGTGATTCAACGTGCACAATGTCATGCACAGTGACCGCAGACATTCACCATGCACAATGTCATACACTTTGTCCGCTGTCATTCACCGTGCGCAGTGTCGTACACTGTTTATGCAGCCATTCATTGGGCACAATGTCTTCCACTTTATCCGCAGT
Source organism: Hemitrygon akajei (assembly GCF_048418815.1). Classification (NCBI taxonomy): domain Eukaryota; kingdom Metazoa; phylum Chordata; class Chondrichthyes; order Myliobatiformes; family Dasyatidae; genus Hemitrygon; species Hemitrygon akajei. The sequence continues at coordinate 34,377,663 of NC_133155.1, forward strand.
CATTCACTGTAACAAATGTCATACACTGTGTACGCAGTCATTCACTGTGTCGAACGTCGTAAACTGTGCCTGCTGTGTTTCCCCGTGCACAATGTCGTACACTGTGTCCGCAGTCATTCACCGTGACCAATGACATACACAGTGTCACAGTCTTTGAATGTCCACAACGTTGTACACTATTTCCGCAGTCATTCACCGTGCGCAATGTCATACACTGTGTCGCAGTCATTCACCATGCACAATGTCGTAAACTGTGTCCGCAGTCATTCAACGTGCACAATGTCGTACAGTGTCACAGTCATTCAACGTGCAGAATGTCATACACTATGTCCGCTGTCATTCACCGTGCACAGTGTCGTACACTGTGTGCGCAGTCACTCACCGTGCGCAATGTCCTACACTGTTTCTGCAGTCCTTCAGCGTGTACTGACTCGTACACTGTGTCCGCAGTCTTTCACCGTGCATAATGTTGTCCACTGTGTCCGCAGTCATTCACTGTTTCGATGTCGTCAACTGTGTCTGCTGTCTTTCACTGTACACAATGGCGTACACTGTTTACGCAGCCATTCATTGGGCACAATGTCTTCCACTGTATCCGCAGTCATTCACTGTGTCGAATGTCGTAAACTGTGTCTGCTGTCTTTAACTGTACACAATGTCGTACACTGTTTCCCCAGTCCTTTATTGTGCACAGGTCGTACACTGTGTCCGCAGTCATTCACCGTGACCAATGTCATACACAGTGTCACAGTCTTTGAATGTCCACAACGTTGTACACTATTTCCGCAGTCATTCACCGTGCGCAATGTCATACACTGTGTCGCAGTCATTCACCATGCACAATGTCATACACTCTGTTTGCAGTCATTCAACGTGCGCAATGTCGTACACTGTGTCCGCAGACATTCACCGTGAACAAACTCGTAGACTGTGTCCGCAGTCAGTCACCGTGTACAATGTCGAACACTATGTCCGCAGTGATTCAACGTGCACAATGTCATGCACAGTGACCGCAGACATTCACCATGCACAATGTCATACACTTTGTCCGCTGTCATTCACCGTGCGCAGTGTCGTACACTGTTTATGCAGCCATTCATTGGGCACAATGTCTTCCACTTTATCCGCAGTCATTCACTGTAACAAATGTCATACACTGTGTACGCAGTCATTCACTGTGTCGAACGTCGTAAACTGTGCCTGCTGTGTTTCCCCGTGCACAATGTCGTACACTGTGTCCGCAGTCATTCACCATGCACAATGTCGTACACTGTGTCCGCAGTCATTCACCATGCACAATGTCGTAAACTGTGTCCGCAGTCATTCAACGTGCACAATGTCGTACACTGTGTCGCAGTCATTCAACGTGCACAATGTCATAAACTGTGTCCTCAGTCATTCAACGTGCACAATGTCGTACACTGTGTCCGCAGTCATTCACCGTGTACATTGTCAAAAACTGTGTCAGCAATCATTCACCATGCACAATGTCATACACTTTGTCCTCTGTCATTCAGCGTGCACACTGTCGTACACTGTGTCTGCAGTCACTCACCGTGCGCAATGCCGTACAGTGTTTCTGCAGTCCTTCAGCGTGTACTGACTCGTACACTGTGTCCGCAGTCTTTCACCGTGCATAATGTTGTCCACTGTGTTCGCAGTCATTCACTGTTTCGAATGTCGTAAACTGTGTCTGCTGACTTTCACTGTACACAATGTCGTACACTGTTTCCCCAGTCCTTCATTGTGCACAATTTCGTACACTGTGTCCGCGGTCATTCACCGTGTACAATGTCGAGCACTGGGTCCGCAGTCATTCAACGAGCACAATGTCGTGCAAAGTATCCGCAGTCATTCACCTTGCGCAATGTCGTACACTGTGTCCAAAGACATTCACCGTGAACAAACTCGTAGACTGTGTCCGCAGTCATTCACCATGCACAATGACATACACTGTGTCTGCAGTCATTCACCGTGTACAATGCCGAACACTGTGGCCGCAATCATTCACCATGCACAATGTCATACACTTTGTCCGCTGTCATTCACCATGCACAGTGTCGTACACTGTGTCCACCGTCACTCACCGTGAGCAAACTCGTAGACTGTGTCTGCAGTCATTCACCGTGCACAATGTCGTACAGTGTGTCCGCAGACATTCACCATGAACAAACTCGTAGACTGTGTCCGCAGACATTCAACGTGCACAATGTCGTACACTGTGTCCGCAGTCATTCACCATGCACAATGTCGTACACTGTGTCCGCAGTCATTCAACATGCACAATGTCATACACAGTGTCACAGTCATTCGTCATACACAATGTCGTACACTGTGTCCGCAGTCATTCAACGTGCACAATGTTGTACACTGTGTCCGCAGTCATTCACCGTGCACAATGTCGTACAGTGTCGCAGTCATTCACCGTGCACAATGTCGTACACTGCGTCCGCAGTAATTCAACGTGCACAATGTTGTACACTCTGTCCGCAGTCATTCACCATGCACAATGTCGTACACTCTGTTCGCAGTCATTCAACGTGCAGAATGTCGTACACTGTGTGCTCAGTCATTCAACGAGCACAATGTCGTACACTGTGTCCGCAGTCATTCCCCGTGTACAATGTGGAAAACTTTGTCCACAATCATTCACCATGCACAATGTCATACACTTTGTCCGCTGTCATTCACCGTGCACAGTGTTTTACACTGCGTCTGCAGTCACTCACCGTGCGCTATGTTGTACACTGTTTCTGCAGTCCTCCAGCGTGTACTGACTCATACACTGTGTCCGCAGTCTTTCACCGTGCAAAATGTTGTCCACTGTGTCCGCAGTCATTCACTGTTTCGAATGTCGTAAACTGTGTCTGCTGTCTTTAACTGTACACAATGTCGTACACTGTTTCTCCAGTCCTTCATTGTGCACAATGTCTTACACTGTGTCCACAGTCATTCACCGTGTGCAATGTCGAACACTGAGTCCGCAGTCATTCACCATGCGCAATGTAGTACACTGTGTCCGCAGACATTCACCGTGAACAAACTCGTAGACTGTATCTGCAGTCATTCACCGTGCACAATGTCATACACTGTGTCCGCAGTCATTCACCGTGTACAATGTCGAACACTGTGTCCACAATCATTCGCCATGCACAATGTCATATACTTTGTCGGCTGTCATTCACCGTGCACAGTGTCGTACACTGTGTCGCAGTCACTCACCGTGCGCAATGTCGAACACTGTTTCTACAGTCCTTCGGCGTGTATAGACTCGTACACTTTGTCTGCAGTCATTCACCTTGCGTAATGTGGTACACAGTGTCCGCAGTCCTTCTTTGTGCACAATGACGTCCACTGTTTCCGCCGACCTACATTGAGCACAATGTCGTACACTGTGTCCGCAGTCTTTCACCTTGCATAATGTTGTCCACTGTGTTCGCAGTCATTCACTGTTTCAAATGTCGTAAACTGTGTCTGCTGTCTTTAACTGTACACAATGTCGTACACTGTTTCCCCAGACCTTTATTGTGCACATGTCGTACACTGTGTCCGCAGTCATTCACCGTGCGCAGTGTCGTTGGCTGTTTATGCAGCCATTCATTGGGCACAATGTCTTCCACTTTATCCGCAGTCATTCACTGTAACAAATGTCATACACTGTGTACGCAGTCATTCACTGTGTCGAACGTCGTAAACTGTGTCTGCTGTGTTTCCCCGTGCACAATGTCGTACACTGTGTCCGCAGTCATTCACCATGCACAATGTCGTACACTGTGTCCGCAGTCATTCACCATGCACAATGTCGTAAACTGTGTCTGCAGTCATTCAACGTGCACAATGTCGTACACTGTGTCGCAGTCATTCACCGTGCACAATGTCGTACACTGTGTCCGCAGTCATTCACCATGCACAATGTCATACACTCTGTTTGCAGTCATTCAACGTGCACAATGTCGTACACTGTGTCCGCAGTCATTCAACGTGCACAATGTTGTACACTCTGTCCGCAGTCATTCAACGTGCACAATGTCGTACACTGTGTCCGCAGTCATTCACCATGCTCAATGTCATACACAGTGTCGCAGTCATTAGCCATACACAATGTCGTACACTGTGTCCGCAGTCATTCAACGTGCACAATGTCGTACAGTGTCGCAGTCATTCAACGTGCACAATGTCGTACACTGTGTCCGCAGTCATTCAACGTGCACAATGTTGTACACTCTGTCCACAGTCATTCACCATGCACAATGTCGTACACTCTGTTCGCAGTCATTCAACGTGCAGAATGTCATACACTGTGTCCTCAGTCATTCAACGTGCACAATGTCGTACACTGTGTCCGCAGTCATTCACCGTGTACATTGTCGCAAACTGTGTCCGCAATCATTCACCATGCACAATGTCATACACTTTGTCCGCTGTCATTCACCGTGCACAGTGTCGTACACTGTGTGCGCAGTCACTCACCGTGCGCAATGTCCTACACTGTTTCTGCAGTCCTTCAGCGTGTACTGACTCGTACACTGTGTCCGCAGTCTTTCACCGTGCATAATGTTGTCCACTGTGTCCGCAGTCATTCACTGTTTCGAATGTCGTCAACTGTGTCTGCTGTCTTTCACCGTGCACAATGTCGTCCACTCTTTACGCAGCCATTCATTGGGTACAATGTCTTCCACTGTGTCTGCAGTCATTCACTGTGTCGAATGTCGTAAACTGTGTCTGCTGTCTTTAACTGTACACAATGTCGTACACTGTTTCCCCAGTCCTTTATTGTGCACAGGTCGTACACTGTGTCCGCAGTCATTCACCGTGACCAATGTCATACACAGTGTCACAGTCTTTGAATGTCCACAACGTTGTACACTATTTCCGCAGTCATTCACCGTGCGCAATGTCATACACTGTGTCGCAGTCATTCACCATGCACTATGTCATACACTCTGTTTGCAGTCATTCAACGTGCGCAATGTCGTACACTGTGTCCGCAGACATTCACCGTGAACAAACTCGTAGACTGTGTCCGCAGTCATTCACCGTGTACAATGTCGAACACTATGTCCGCAGTGATTCAACGTGCACAATGTCATGCACAGTGACCGCAGACATTCACCATGCACAATGTCATACACTTTGTCCGCTGTCATTCACCGTGCGCAGTGTCGTACACTGTTTATGCAGCCATTCATTGGGCACAATGTCTTCCACTTTATCCGCAGTCATTCACTGTAACAAATGTCATACACTGTGTACGCAGTCATTCACTGTGTCGAACGTCGTAAACTGTGTCTGCTGTGTTTCCCCGTGCACAATGTCGTACACTGTGTCCGCAGTCATTCACCATGCACAATGTCGTACACTGTGTCCGCAGTCATTCACCATGCACAATGTCGTAAACTGTGTCCGCAGTCATTCAACGTGCACAATGTCGTACACTGTGTCCGCAGTCATTCAACGTGCACAATGTTGTACACTCTGTCCGCAGTCATTCACCATGCACAATGTCGTACACTCTGTTCGCAGTCATTCAACTTGCAGAATGTCATACACTGTGTCCTCAGTCATTCAACGTGCACAATGTCGTACACTGTGTCCGCAGTCATTCACCATGCTCAATGTCATACACAGTGTCGCAGTCATTAGCCATACACAATGTCGTACACTGTGTCCGCAGTCATTCAACGTGCACAATGTCGTACAGTGTCGCAGTCATTCAACGTGCACAATGTCGTACACTGTGTCCGCAGTCATTCAACGTGCACAATGTTGTACACTCTGTCCACAGTCATTCACCATGCACAATGTCGTACACTCTGTTCGCAGTCATTCAACGTGCAGAATGTCATACACTGTGTCCTCAGTCATTCAACGTGCACACTGTCGTACACTGTGTCCGCAGCCATTCACCGTGTACATTGTCGCAAACTGTGTCCGCAATCATTCACCATGCACAATGTCATACACTTTGTCCGCTGTCATTCACCGTGCACAGTGTCGTACACTGTGTGCGCAGTCACTCACCGTGCGCAATGTCCTACACTGTTTCTGCAGTCCTTCAGCGTGTACTGACTCGTACACTGTGTCCGCAGTCTTTCACCGTGCATAATGTTGTCCACTGTGTCCGCAGTCATTCACTGTTTCGAATGTCGTCAACTGTGTCTGCTGTCTTTCACTGTACTCAATGGCGTCCACTGTTTACGCAGCCATTCATTGGGCACAATGTCTTCCACTGTATCCGCAGTCATTCACTGTAACGAATGTCATACACTGTGTCCGCATTTATACACTGTGTCGAATGTCGTAAACTGTGTCTGCTGTCTTTAACTGTACACAATGTCGTACACTGTTTCCCCAGTCCTTTATTGTGCACAGGTCGTACACTGTGTCCGCAGTCATTCACCGTGACCAATGTCATACACAGTGTCACAGTCTTTGAATGTCCACAACGTTGTACACTATTTCCGCAGTCATTCACCATGCGCAATGTCATACACTGTGTCGCAGTCATTCCCCATGCACAATGTCGTAAACTGTGTCCGCAGTCATTCAACGTGCACAATGTCGTAGTGTCGCAGTCATTCAACGTGCACAATGTCGTACACTGTGTCCGCAGTCATTCAACGTGCACAATGTTGTACACTCTGTCCACAGTCATTCACCATGCACAATGTCGTACACTCTGTTCGCAGTCATTCAACGTGCAGAATGTCATACACTGTGTCCTCAGTCATTCAACGTGCACAATGTCGTACACTGTGTCCGCAGTCATTCACCGTGTACATTGTTGCAAACTGTGTCCGCAATCATTCACCATGCACAATGTCATACACTTTGTCCGCTGTCATTCACCGTGCACAGTGTCGTACACTGTGTGCGCAGTCACTCACCGTGCGCAATGTCCTACACTGTTTCTGCAGTCCTTCAGCGTGTACTGACTCGTACACTGTGTCCGCAGTCTTTCACCGTGCATAATGTTGTCCACTGTGTCCGCAGTCATTCACTGTTTCGAATGTCGTCAACTGTGTCTGCTGTCTTTCACTGTACACAATGGCGTACACTGTTTACGCAGCCATTCATTGGGCACAATGTCTTCCACTGTATCCGCAGTCATTCACTGTAACAAATGTCATACACTGTGTCTGCAGTCACTCACCGTGAACAAATTCGTAGACTGTGTCCGCAGTCATTCACCGTGCACAATGTCGTCCACTCTTTACGCAGCCATTCATTGGGTACAATGTCTTCCACTGTGTCCGCAGTCATTCACTGTAACAAATGTCATACACTGTGTCCGCAGTCACTCACCGTGAACAAACTCGTAGACTGTGTCCGCAGTCATTCACCGTGCACAATGTCGTCCACTCTTTACGCAGCCATTCATTGGGTACAATGTCTTCCACTGTGTCTGCAGTCATTCACTGTGTCGAATGTCGTAAACTGTGTCTGCTGTCTTTAACTGTACACAATGTCGTACACTGTTTCCCCAGTCCTTTATTGTGCACAGGTCGTACACTGTGTCCGCAGTCATTCACTGTGACCAATGTCATACACAGTGTCACAGTCTTTGAATGTCCACAACGTTGTACACTATTTCCGCAGTCATTCACCGTGCGCAATGTCATACACTGTGTCGCAGTCATTCACCATGCACTATGTCATACACTCTGTTTGCAGTCATTCAACGTGCGCAATGTCGTACACTGTGTCCGCAGACATTCACCGTGAACAAACTCGTAGACTGTGTCCGCAGTCATTCACCGTGTACAATGTCGAACACTATGTCCGCAGTGATTCAACGTGCACAATGTCATGCACAGTGACCGCAGACATTCACCATGCACAATGTCATACACTTTGTCCGCTGTCATTCACCGTGCGCAGTGTCGTTGGCTGTTTATGCAGCCATTCATTGGGCACAATGTCTTCCACTTTATCCGCAGTCATTCACTGTAACAAATGTCATACACTGTGTACGCAGTCATTCACTGTGTCGAACGTCGTAAACTGTGTCTGCTGTGTTTCCCCGTGCACAATGTCGTACACTGTGTCCGCAGTCATTCACCATGCACAATGTCGTACACTGTGTCCGCAGTCATTCACCATGCACAATGTCGTAAACTGTGTCCGCAGTCATTCAACGTGCACAATGTCGTACACTGTGTCGCAGTCATTCACCGTGCACAATGTCGTACACTGTGTCCGCAGTCATTCACCATGCACAATGTCATACACTCTGTTTGCAGTCATTCAACGTGCACAATGTCGTACACTGTGTCCGCAGTCATTCAACGTGCACAATGTTGTACACTCTGTCCGCAGTCATTCACCATGCACAATGTCGTACACTCTGTTCGCAGTCATTCAACTTGCAGAATGTCATACACTGTGTCCTCAGTCATTCAACGTGCACAATGTCGTACACTGTGTCCGCAGTCATTCACCATGCTCAATGTCATACACAGTGTCGCAGTCATTAGCCATACACAATGTCGTACACTGTGTCCGCAGTCATTCAACGTGCACAATGTCGTACAGTGTCGCAGTCATTCAACGTGCACAATGTCGTACACTGTGTCCGCAGTCATTCAACGTGCACAATGTTGTACACTCTGTCCACAGTCATTCACCATGCACAATGTCGTACACTCTGTTCGCAGTCATTCAACGTGCAGAATGTCATACACTGTGTCCTCAGTCATTCAACGTGCACAATGTCGTACACTGTGTCCGCAGTCATTCACCGTGTACATTGTCGCAAACTGTGTCCGCAATCATTCACCATGCACAATGTCATACACTTTGTCCGCTGTCATTCACCGTGCACAGTGTCGTACACTGTGTGCGCAGTCACTCACCGTGCGCAATGTCCTACACTGTTTCTGCAGTCCTTCAGAGTGTACTGACTCGTACACTGTGTCCGCAGTCTTTCACCGTGCATAATGTTGTCCACTGTGTCCGCAGTCATTCACTGTTTCGAATGTCGTCAACTGTGTCTGCTGTCTTTCACTGTACTCAATGGCGTACACTGTTTACGCAGCCATTCATTGGGCACAATGTCTTCCACTGTATCCGCAGTCATTCACTGTAACGAATGTCATACACTGTGTCCGCATTTATACACTGTGTCGAATGTCGTAAACTGTGTCTGCTGTCTTTAACTGTACACAATGTCGTACACTGTTTCCCCAGTCCTTTATTGTGCACAGGTCGTACACTGTGTCCGCAGTCATTCACCGTGACCAATGTCATACACAGTGTCACAGTCTTTGAATGTCCACAACGTTGTACACTATTTCCGCAGTCATTCACCATGCGCAATGTCATACACTGTGTCGCAGTCATTCACCATGCACAATGTCGTAAACTGTGTCCGCAGTCATTCAACGTGCACAATGTCGTAGTGTCGCAGTCATTCAACGTGCACAATGTCGTACACTGTGTCCGCAGTCATTCAACGTGCACAATGTTGTACACTCTGTCCACAGTCATTCACCATACACAATGTCGTACACTCTGTTCGCAGTCATTCAACGTGCAGAATGTCATACACTGTGTCCTCAGTCATTCAACGTGCACAATGTCGTACACTGTGTCCGCAGTCATTCACCGTGTACATTGTCGCAAACTGTGTCCGCAATCATTCACCATGCACAATGTCATACACTTTGTCCGCTGTCATTCACCGTGCGCAATGTCCTACACTGTTTCTGCAGTCCTTCAGCGTGTACTGACTCGTACACTGTGTCCGCAGTCTTTCACCGTGCATAATGTTGTCCACTGTGTCCGCAGTCATTCACTGTTTCGAATGTCGTCAACTGTGTCTGCTGTCTTTCACTGTACACAATGGCGTACACTGTTTACGCAGCCATTCATTGGGCACAATGTCTTCCACTGTATCCGCAGTCATTCACTGTAACAAATGTCATACACTGTGTCTGCAGTCACTCACCGTGAACAAATTCGTAGACTGTGTCCGCAGTCATTCACCGTGCACAATGTCGTCCACTCTTTACGCAGCCATTCATTGGGTACAATGTCTTCCACTGTGTCTGCAGTCATTCACTGTGTCGAATGTCGTAAACTGTGTCTGCTGTCTTTAACTGTACACAATGTCGTACACTGTTTCCCCAGTCCTTTATTGTGCACAGGTCGTACACTGTGTCCGCAGTCATTCACCGTGACCAATGTCATACACAGTGTCACAGTCTTTGAATGTCCACAACGTTGTACACTATTTCCGCAGTCATTCACCGTGCGCAATGTCATACACTGTGTCGCAGTCATTCACCATGCACTATGTCATACACTCTGTTTGCAGTCATTCAACGTGCGCAATGTCATACACTGTGTCCGCAGACATTCACCGTGAACAAACTCGTAGACTGTGTCCGCAGTCATTCACCGTGTACAATGTCGAACACTATGTCCGCAGTGATTCAACGTGCACAATGTCATGCACAGTGACCGCAGACATTCACCATGCACAATGTCATACACTTTGTCCGCTGTCATTCACCGTGCGCAGTGTCGTTGGCTGTTTATGCAGCCATTCATTGGGCACAATGTCTTCCACTTTATCCGCAGTCATTCACTGTAACAAATGTCATACACTGTGTACGCAGTCATTCACTGTGTCGAACGTCGTAAACTGTGTCTGCTGTGTTTCCCCGTGCACAATGTCGTACACTGTGTCCGCAGTCATTCACCATGCACAATGTCGTACACTGTGTCCGCAGTCATTCACCATGCACAATGTCGTAAACTGTGTCCGCAGTCATTCAACGTGCACAATGTCGTACACTGTGTCGCAGTCATTCACCGTGCACAATGTCGTACACTGTGTCCGCAGTCATTCACCATGCACAATGTCATACACTCTGTTTGCAGTCATTCAACGTGCACAATGTCGTACACTGTGTCCGCAGTCATTCAACGTGCACAACGTTGTACACTCTGTCCGCAGTCATTCACCATGCACAATGTCGTACACTCTGTTCGCAGTCATTCAACTTGCAGAATGTCATACACTGTGTCCTCAGTCATTCAACGTGCACAATGTCGTACACTGTGTCCGCAGTCATTCACCATGCTCAATGTCATACACAGTGTCGCAGTCATTAGCCATACACAATGTCGTACACTGTGTCCGCAGTCATTCAACGTGCACAATGTCGTACAGTGTCGCAGTCATTCAACGTGCACAATGTCGTACACTGTGTCCGCAGTCATTCAACGTGCACAATGTTGTACACTCTGTCCACAGTCATTCACCATGCACAATGTCGTACACTCTGTTCGCAGTCATTCAACGTGCAGAATGTCATACACTGTGTCCTCAGTCATTCAACGTGCACAATGTCGTACACTGTGTCCGCAGTCATTCACCGTGTACATTGTCGCAAACTGTGTCCGCAATCATTCACCATGCACAATGTCATACACTATTTCCGCTGTCATTCACCGTGCACAGTGTCGTACACTGTGTGCGCAGTCACTCACCGTGCGCAATGTCCTACACTGTTTCTGCAGTCCTTCAGCGTGTACTGACTCGTACACTGTGTCCGCAGTCTTTCACCGTGCATAATGTTGTCCACTGTGTCCGCAGTCATTCACTGTTTCGAATGTCGTCAACTGTGTCTGCTGTCTTTCACCGTGCACAATGTCGTCCACTCTTTACGCAGCCATTCATTGGGTACAATGTCTTCCACTGTGTCTGCAGTCATTCACTGTGTCGAATGTCGTAAACTGTGTCTGCTGTCTTTAACTGTACACAATGTTGTACACTGTTTCCCCAGTCCTTCATTGTGCACATGTCGTACACTGTGTCCGTAGTCATTCACTGTGACCAATGTCATACACAGTGTCGCAGATTTTGAATGTCCACAACGTCGTACACTATTTCCGCAGTCATTCACCATGCACAATGTCGTACACTGTGTCCGCAGTCATTCAACGTGCACAATGTTGTACACTCTGTCCGCATTCATTCACCATGCACAATGTCGTACACTCTGTTCGCAGTCATTCAACGTGCAGAATGTCGTACACTGTGTGCTCAGTCATTCAACGTGCACAATGTCGTACACTGTGTCCGCAGTCATTCCCCGTGTACAATGTGGAAAACTTTGTCCACAATCATTCACCATGCACAATGTCATACACTTTGTCCGCTGTCATTCACCGTGCACAGTGTCGTACACTGCGTCCGCAGTCACTCACCGTGCGCAATGTTGTACACTGTTTCTGCAGTCCTCCAGCATGTACTGACTCATACACTGTGTCTGCAGTCATTCACCTTGCAAAATGTTGTCCACTGTGTCCGCAGTCATTCACTGTTTCGAATGTCGTAAACTGTGTCTGCTGTCTTTAACTGTACACAATGTCGTACACTGTTTCTCCAGTCCTTCATTGTGCACAATGTCGTACACTGTGTCCACAGTCATTCACCGTGTACAATGTCGAACACTGTGTCCGCAGTCATTCAACGTGCACAATGTCGTGCAAAGTGTCCGCAGTCATTCACCGTGCGCAATGTAGTACACTGTGTCCGCAGACATTCACCGTGAACAAACTCGTAGACTGTATCTGCAGTCATTCACCGTGCACAATGTCATACACTGTGTCCGCAGTCATTCAGCGTGTACAATGTCGAACACTGTGTCCACAATCATTCGCCATGCACAATGTCATATACTTTGTCGGCTGTCATTCACCGTGCACAGTGTCGTACACTGTGTCCGCAGTCACACACCGTGCGCAAAGTCGAACACTGTTTCTGCAGTCCTTCGGCGTGTATAGACTCGTACACTTTGTCTGCAGTCATTCACCTTGCGTAATGTGGTACACAGTGTCCGCAGTCCTTCTTTGTGTACAATGACGTCCACTGTTTCCGCCGACCTACATTGAGCACAATGTTGTCCACTGTGTCCGCAGTCATTCACTGTTTCGAATGTCGTAAACTGTGTCTGCTGTCTTTCACTGCACTCAATGGCGTACACTGTTTATGCAGCCATTCATTGGGCACAATGTCTTCCACTGTATCCGCAGTCATTCACTGTAACAAATGTCATACACTGTGTCCGCTGTCATTCACTGTGTCGAATGTCGTAAACTGTGTCTGCTGTCTTGCCCCGTGCACAATGTTGTACACTGTGTCCGCAGTCATTCAACGTGAACAAACTCGTAGACTGTGTCCGCAGACATTCAACGTGCACAATGTCGTACACTGTGTCCGCAGTCATTCACCATGCACAATGTCGTACACTGTGTCCGCAGTCATTCACCATGCACAATGTCATACACTGTGTCGCAGTCATTCGCCATGCACAATGTCGTACACTGTGTCCGCAGTCATTCAACGTGCACAATGTCGTACACTGTGTCGCAGTCATTCACCGTGCACAATGTCATACACTGTGTCCGCAGTCATTCACCATGCACAATGTATTACACTCTGTGTGCAGTCAATCAACGTGCACAATGTCGTACACTGTGTCCGCAGTCATTCAACGTGCACAATGTTGTACACTCTCTCCGCAGTCATTCACCATGCACAATGTCGTACACTCTGTTCGCAGTCATTCAACGTGCACAATGTCATAAACTGTGTCCTCAGTCATTCAACGTGCACAATGTCGTACACTGTGTCCGCAGTCATTCACCGTGTACATTGTCAAAAACTGTGTCTGCAGTCACTCACCGTGCGCAATGCCGTACAGTCTGTTCGCAGTCATTCAACGTGCAGAATGTCGTACACTGTGTGCTCAGTCATTCAACGAGCACAATGTCATACACTTTGTCCTCTGTCATTCAGCGTGCACACTGTCGTACACTGTGTCTGCAGTCACTCACCGTGCGCAATGCCGTACAGTGTTTCTGCAGTCCTTCAGCGTGTACTGACTCGTACACTGTGTCCGCAGTCTTTCACCGTGCATAATGTTGTCCACTGTGTTCGCAGTCATTCACTGTTTCGAATGTCGTAAACTGTGTCTGCTGTCTTTCACTGTACACAATGTCGTACACTGTTTCCCCAGTCCTTCATTGTGCACAATTTCGTACACTGTGTCCGCAGTCATTCAACGAGCACAATGTCGTGCAAAGTGTCCGCAGTCATTCACCTTGCGCAATGTCGTACACTGTGTCCAAAGACATTCACCGTGAACAAACTCGTAGACTGTGTCCGCAGTCATTCACCATGCACAATGTCATACACTGTGTCTGCAGTCATTCACCGTGTACAATGCCGAACACTGTGGCCGCAATCATTCACCATGCACAATGTCATACACTTTGTCCGCTGTCATTCACCATGCACAGTGTCGTACACTGTGTCCACCGTCACTCACCGTGAGCAAACTCGTAGACTGTGTCTGCAGTCATTCACCGTGCACAATGTGGTACAGTGTGTCCGCAGACATTCACCATGAACAAACTCGTAGACTGTGTCCGCAGACATTCAACGTGCACAATGTCGTACACTGTGTCCGCAGTCATTCACCATGCACAATGTCGTACACTGTGTCCGCTGTCATTCAACATGCACAATGTCATACACAGTGTCACAGTAATTCGTCATACACAATGTCGTACACTGTGTCCGCAGTCATTCAACGTGCACAATGTTGTACACTGTGTCCGCAGTCATTCACCGTGCACAATGTCGTACAGTGTCGCAGTCATTCACCGTGCACAATGTCGTACACTGCGTCCGCAGTAATTCAACGTGCACAATGTTGTACACTCTGTCCGCAGTCATTCACCATGCACAATGTCGTACACTCTGTTCGCAGTCATTCAACGTGCAGAATGTCGTACACTGTGTGCTCAGTCATTCAACGAGCACAATGTCGTACACTGTGTCCGCAGTCATTCCCCGTGTACAATGTGGAAAACTTTGTCCACAATCATTCACCATGCACAATGTCATACACTTTGTCCGCTGTCATTCACCGTGCACAGTGTTTTACACTGCGTCTGCTATCACTCACCGTGCGCTATGTTGTACACTGTTTCTGCAGTCCTCCAGCGTGTACTGACTCATACACTGTGTCCGCAGTCTTTCACCGTGCAAAATGTTGTCCACTGTGTCCGCAGTCATTCACTGTTTCGAATGTCGTAAACTGTGTCTGCTGTCTTTAACTGTACACAATGTCGTACACTGTTTCCCCAGTCCTTTATTGTGCACAATGTCGTACATTGTGTCCACAGTCATTCACCGTGTGCAATGTCGAACACTGAGTCCGCAGTCATTCACCATGCGCAATGTAGTACACTGTGTCCGCAGACATTCACCGTGAACAAACTCGTAGACTGTATCTGCAGTCATTCACCGTGCACAATGTCATACACTGTGTCCGCAGTCATTCACCGTGTACAATGTCGAACACTGTGTCCACAATCATTCGCCATGCACAATGTCATATACTTTGTCGGCTGTCATTCACCGTGCACAGTGTCGTACACTGTGTCGCAGTCACTCACCGTGCGCAATGTCGAACACTGTTTCTACAGTCCTTCGGCGTGTATAGACTCGTACACTTTGTCTGCAGTCATTCACCTTGCGTAATGTGGTACACAGTGTCCGCAGTCCTTCTTTGTGCACAATGACGTCCACTGTTTCCGCCGACCTACATTGAGCACAATGTCGTACACTGTGTCCGCAGTCTTTCACCTTGCATAATGTTGTCCGCTGTGTTCGCAATCATTCACTGTTTCAAATGTCGTAAACTGTGTCTGCTGTCTTTAACTGTACACAATGTCGTACACTGTTTCCCCAGTCCTTCATTGTGCACATGTCGTACACTGTGTCCGCAGTCATTCACCGTGACCAATGTCATACACAGTGTCGCAGACTTTGAATGTCCACAACGTCGTACACTATTTCCGCAGTCATTCACCATGCACAATGTCGTAGAATGTGCCCGCAGTCATTCACTGTAACAAATGTCATACACTGTGTCCGCAGTCACTCACCGTGAACAAACTCGTAGACTGTGTCCGCAGTCATTCACTGTAACGAATGTCATACACTGTGTCCGCAGTTATTCACTGTGTCGAATGTCGTAAACTGTGTCTGCTGTATTTAACTGTACACAATGTCGTACACTGTTTCCCCAGTCCTTTATTGTGCACAGGTCGTACACTGTGTCCGCAGTCATTCACCGTGACCAATGTCATACACAGTGTCACAGTCTTTGAATGTCCACAACGTTGTACACTATTTCCGCAGTCATTCACCGTGCGCAATGTCATACACTGTGTCGCAGTCATTCACCATGCACAATGTCATACACTCTGTTTGCAGTCATTCAACGTGCACAATGTCGTACACTGTGTCCGCAGACATTCACCGTGAACAAACTCGTAGACAGTGACCGCAGTCATTCACCGTGTACAATGTCGAACACTATGTCCGCAGTGATTCACTGTTTCGAATGTCGTCAACTGTGTCTGCTGTCTTTCACTGTACACAATGCGTAATACTGTTTACGCAGCCATTCATTGGGCACAATGTCTTCCACTGTATCCGCAGTCATTCACTGTAACAAATGTCATACACTGTGTCCGCAGTCACTCACCGTGAACAAACTCGTAGACTGTGTCCGCAGTCATTCACCGTGCACAATGTCGTCCACTCTTTACGCAGCCATTCATTGGGTACAATGTCTTCCACTGTGTCTGCAGTCATTCACTGTAACGAATGTCATACACTGTGTCCGCAGTTATTCACTGTGTCGAATGTCGTAAACTGTGTCTGCTGTCTTTAACTGTACACAGTGTCGTACACTGTTTCCCCAGTCCTTTATTGTGCACAGGTCGTACACTGTGTCCGCAGTCATTCACCGTGACCAATGTCATACACAGTGTCACAGTCTTTGAATGTCCACAACGTTGTACACTATTTCCGCAGTCATTCACCGTGCGCAATGTCATACACTGTGTCGCAGTCATTCACCATGCACTATGTCATACACTCTGTTTGCAGTCATTCAACGTGCGCAATGTCGTACACTGTGTCCGCAGACATTCACCGTGAACAAACTCGTAGACTGTGTCCGCAGTCATTCACCGTGTACAATGTCGAACACTATGTCCGCAGTGATTCAACGTGCACAATGTCATGCACAGTGACCGCAGACATTCACCATGCACAATGTCATACACTTTGTCCGCTGTCATTCACCGTGCGCAGTGTCGTACACTGTTTATGCAGCCATTCATTGGGCACAATGTCTTCCACTTTATCCGCAGTCATTCACTGTAACAAATGTCATACACTGTGTACGCAGTCATTCACTGTGTCGAACGTCGTAAACTGTGTCTGCTGTGTTTCCCCGTGCACAATGTCGTACACTGTGTCCGCAGTCATTCACCATGCACAATGTCGTACACTGTGTCCGCAGTCATTCACCATGCACAATGTCGTAAACTGTGTCCGCAGTCATTCAACGTGCACAATGTCGTACACTGTGTCCGCAGTCATTCAACGTGCACAATGTTGTACACTCTGTCCGCAGTCATTCACCATGCACAATGTCGTACACTCTGTTCGCAGTCATTCAACTTGCAGAATGTCATACACTGTGTCCTCAGTCATTCAACGTGCACAATGTCGTACACTGTGTCCGCAGTCATTCACCATGCTCAATGTCATACACAGTGTCGCAGTCATTAGCCATACACAATGTCGTACACTGTGTCCGCAGTCATTCAACGTGCACAATGTCGTACAGTGTCGCAGTCATTCAACGTGCACAATGTCGTACACTGTGTCCGCAGTCATTCAACGTGCACAATGTTGTACACTCTGTCCACAGTCATTCACCATGCACAATGTCGTACACTCTGTTCGCAGTCATTCAACGTGCAGAATGTCATACACTGTGTCCTCAGTCATTCAACGTGCACACTGTCGTACACTGTGTCCGCAGCCATTCACCGTGTACATTGTCGCAAACTGTGTCCGCAATCATTCACCATGCACAATGTCATACACTTTGTCCGCTGTCATTCACCGTGCACAGTGTCGTACACTGTGTGCGCAGTCACTCACCGTGCGCAATGTCCTACACTGTTTCTGCAGTCCTTCAGCGTGTACTGACTCGTACACTGTGTCCGCAGTCTTTCACCGTGCATAATGTTGTCCACTGTGTCCGCAGTCATTCACTGTTTCGAATGTCGTCAACTGTGTCTGCTGTCTTTCACTGTACTCAATGGCGTCCACTGTTTACGCAGCCATTCATTGGGCACAATGTCTTCCACTGTATCCGCAGTCATTCACTGTAACGAATGTCATACACTGTGTCCGCATTTATACACTGTGTCGAATGTCGTAAACTGTGTCTGCTGTCTTTAACTGTACACAATGTCGTACACTGTTTCCCCAGTCCTTTATTGTGCACAGGTCGTACACTGTGTCCGCAGTCATTCACCGTGACCAATGTCATACACAGTGTCACAGTCTTTGAATGTCCACAACGTTGTACACTATTTCCGCAGTCATTCACCATGCGCAATGTCATACACTGTGTCGCAGTCATTCCCCATGCACAATGTCGTAAACTGTGTCCGCAGTCATTCAACGTGCACAATGTCGTAGTGTCGCAGTCATTCAACGTGCACAATGTCGTACACTGTGTCCGCAGTCATTCAACGTGCACAATGTTGTACACTCTGTCCACAGTCATTCACCATGCACAATGTCGTACACTCTGTTCGCAGTCATTCAACGTGCAGAATGTCATACACTGTGTCCTCAGTCATTCAACGTGCACAATGTCGTACACTGTGTCCGCAGTCATTCACCGTGTACATTGTTGCAAACTGTGTCCGCAATCATTCACCATGCACAATGTCATACACTTTGTCCGCTGTCATTCACCGTGCACAGTGTCGTACACTGTGTGCGCAGTCACTCACCGTGCGCAATGTCCTACACTGTTTCTGCAGTCCTTCAGCGTGTACTGACTCGTACACTGTGTCCGCAGTCTTTCACCGTGCATAATGTTGTCCACTGTGTCCGCAGTCATTCACTGTTTCGAATGTCGTCAACTGTGTCTGCTGTCTTTCACTGTACACAATGGCGTACACTGTTTACGCAGCCATTCATTGGGCACAATGTCTTCCACTGTATCCGCAGTCATTCACTGTAACAAATGTCATACACTGTGTCTGCAGTCACTCACCGTGAACAAATTCGTAGACTGTGTCCGCAGTCATTCACCGTGCACAATGTCGTCCACTCTTTACGCAGCCATTCATTGGGTACAATGTCTTCCACTGTGTCCGCAGTCATTCACTGTAACAAATGTCATACACTGTGTCCGCAGTCACTCACCGTGAACAAACTCGTAGACTGTGTCCGCAGTCATTCACCGTGCACAATGTCGTCCACTCTTTACGCAGCCATTCATTGGGTACAATGTCTTCCACTGTGTCTGCAGTCATTCACTGTGTCGAATGTCGTAAACTGTGTCTGCTGTCTTTAACTGTACACAATGTCGTACACTGTTTCCCCAGTCCTTTATTGTGCACAGGTCGTACACTGTGTCCGCAGTCATTCACTGTGACCAATGTCATACACAGTGTCACAGTCTTTGAATGTCCACAACGTTGTACACTATTTCCGCAGTCATTCACCGTGCGCAATGTCATACACTGTGTCGCAGTCATTCACCATGCACTATGTCATACACTCTGTTTGCAGTCATTCAACGTGCGCAATGTCGTACACTGTGTCCGCAGACATTCACCGTGAACAAACTCGTAGACTGTGTCCGCAGTCATTCACCGTGTACAATGTCGAACACTATGTCCGCAGTGATTCAACGTGCACAATGTCATGCACAGTGACCGCAGACATTCACCATGCACAATGTCATACACTTTGTCCGCTGTCATTCACCGTGCGCAGTGTCGTTGGCTGTTTATGCAGCCATTCATTGGGCACAATGTCTTCCACTTTATCCGCAGTCATTCACTGTAACAAATGTCATACACTGTGTACGCAGTCATTCACTGTGTCGAACGTCGTAAACTGTGTCTGCTGTGTTTCCCCGTGCACAATGTCGTACACTGTGTCCGCAGTCATTCACCATGCACAATGTCGTACACTGTGTCCGCAGTCATTCACCATGCACAATGTCGTAAACTGTGTCCGCAGTCATTCAACGTGCACAATGTCGTACACTGTGTCGCAGTCATTCACCGTGCACAATGTCGTACACTGTGTCCGCAGTCATTCACCATGCACAATGTCATACACTCTGTTTGCAGTCATTCAACGTGCACAATGTCGTACACTGTGTCCGCAGTCATTCAACGTGCACAATGTTGTACACTCTGTCCGCAGTCATTCACCATGCACAATGTCGTACACTCTGTTCGCAGTCATTCAACTTGCAGAATGTCATACACTGTGTCCTCAGTCATTCAACGTGCACAATGTCGTACACTGTGTCCGCAGTCATTCACCATGCTCAATGTCATACACAGTGTCGCAGTCATTAGCCATACACAATGTCGTACACTGTGTCCGCAGTCATTCAACGTGCACAATGTCGTACAGTGTCGCAGTCATTCAACGTGCACAATGTCGTACACTGTGTCCGCAGTCATTCAACGTGCACAATGTTGTACACTCTGTCCACAGTCATTCACCATGCACAATGTCGTACACTCTGTTCGCAGTCATTCAACGTGCAGAATGTCATACACTGTGTCCTCAGTCATTCAACGTGCACAATGTCGTACACTGTGTCCGCAGTCATTCACCGTGTACATTGTCGCAAACTGTGTCCGCAATCATTCACCATGCACAATGTCATACACTTTGTCCGCTGTCATTCACCGTGCACAGTGTCGTACACTGTGTCCGCAGTCATTCACCGTGACCAATGTCATACACAGTGTCACAGTCTTTGAATGTCCACAACGTTGTACACTATTTCCGCAGTCATTCACCGTGCGCAATGTCATACACTGTGTCGCAGTCATTCACCATGCACTATGTCATACACTCTGTTTGCAGTCATTCAACGTGCGCAATGTCACACACTGTGTCCGCAGACATTCACCGTGAACAAACTCGTAGACTGTGTCCGCAGTCATTCACCGTGTACAATGTCGAACACTATGTCCGCAGTGATTCAACGTGCACAATGTCATGCACAGTGACCGCAGACATTCACCATGCACAATGTCATACACTTTGTCCGCTGTCATTCACCGTGCGCAGTGTCGTTGGCTGTTTATGCAGCCATTCATTGGGCACAATGTCTTCCACTTTATCCGCAGTCATTCACTGTAACAAATGTCATACACTGTGTACGCAGTCATTCACTGTGTCGAACGTCGTAAACTGTGTCTGCTGTGTTTCCCCGTGCACAATGTCGTACACTGTGTCCGCAGTCATTCACCATGCACAATGTCGTACACTGTGTCCGCAGTCATTCACCATGCACAATGTCGTAAACTGTGTCCGCAGTCATTCAACGTGCACAATGTCGTACACTGTGTCGCAGTCATTCACCGTGCACAATGTCGTACACTGTGTCCGCAGTCATTCACCATGCACAATGTCATACACTCTGTTTGCAGTCATTCAACGTGCACAATGTCGTACACTGTGTCCGCAGTCATTCAACGTGCACAACGTTGTACACTCTGTCCGCAGTCATTCACCATGCACAATGTCGTACACTCTGTTAGCAGTCATTCAACTTGCAGAATGTCATACACTGTGTCCTCAGTCATTCAACGTGCACAATGTCGTACACTGTGTCCGCAGTCATTCACCATGCTCAATGTCATACACAGTGTCGCAGTCATTAGCCATACACAATGTCGTACACTGTGTCCGCAGTCATTCAACGTGCACAATGTCGTACAGTGTCGCAGTCATTCAACGTGCACAATGTCGTACACTGTGTCCGCAGTCATTCAACGTGCACAATGTTGTACACTCTGTCCACAGTCATTCACCATGCACAATGTCGTACACTCTGTTCGCAGTCATTCAACGTGCAGAATGTCATACACTGTGTCCTCAGTCATTCAACGTGCACAATGTCGTACACTGTGTCCGCAGTCATTCACCGTGTACATTGTCGCAAACTGTGTCCGCAATCATTCACCATGCACAATGTCATACACTATTTCCGCTGTCATTCACCGTGCACAGTGTCGTACACTGTGTGCGCAGTCACTCACCGTGCGCAATGTCCTACACTGTTTCTGCAGTCC
This sequence comes from Hemitrygon akajei, assembly GCF_048418815.1. Taxonomy (NCBI): domain Eukaryota; kingdom Metazoa; phylum Chordata; class Chondrichthyes; order Myliobatiformes; family Dasyatidae; genus Hemitrygon; species Hemitrygon akajei. Next base: position 34,399,905 of record NC_133155.1, read on the forward strand.
TTCAGCGTGTACTGACTCGTACACTGTGTCCGCAGTCTTTCACCGTGCATAATGTTGTCCACTGTGTCCGCAGTCATTCACTGTTTCGAATGTCGTCAACTGTGTCTGCTGTCTTTCACCGTGCACAATGTCGTCCACTCTTTACGCAGCCATTCATTGGGTACAATGTCTTCCACTGTGTCTGCAGTCATTCACTGTGTCGAATGTCGTAAACTGTGTCTGCTGTCTTTAACTGTACACAATGTTGTACACTGTTTCCCCAGTCCTTCATTGTGCACATGTCGTACACTGTGTCCGTAGTCATTCACTGTGACCAATGTCATACACAGTGTCGCAGACTTTGAATGTCCACAACGTCGTACACTATTTCCGCAGTCATTCACCATGCACAATGTCGTACACTGTGTCCGCAGTCATTCAACGTGCACAATGTTGTACACTCTGTCCGCATTCATTCACCATGCACAATGTCGTACACTCTGTTCGCAGTCATTCAACGTGCAGAATGTCGTACACTGTGTGCTCAGTCATTCAACGTGCACAATGTCGTACACTGTGTCCGCAGTCATTCCCCGTGTACAATGTGGAAAACTTTGTCCACAATCATTCACCATGCACAATGTCATACACTTTGTCCGCTGTCATTCACAGTGCACAGTGTCGTACACTGCGTCCGCAGTCACTCACCGTGCGCAATGTTGTACACTGTTTCTGCAGTCCTCCAGCATGTACTGACTCATACACTGTGTCTGCAGTCATTCACCTTGCAAAATGTTGTCCACTGTGTCCGCAGTCATTCACTGTTTCGAATGTCGTAAACTGTGTCTGCTGTCTTTAACTGTACACAATGTCGTACACTGTTTCTCCAGTCCTTCATTGTGCACAATGTCGTACACTGTGTCCACAGTCATTCACCGTGTACAATGTCGAACACTGTGTCCGCAGTCATTCAACGTGCACAATGTCGTGCAAAGTGTCCGCAGTCATTCACCGTGCGCAATGTAGTACACTGTGTCCGCAGACATTCACCGTGAACAAACTCGTAGACTGTATCTGCAGTCATTCACCGTGCACAATGTCATACACTGTGTCCGCAGTCATTCAGCGTGTACAATGTCGAACACTGTGTCCACAATCATTCGCCATGCACAATGTCATATACTTTGTCGGCTGTCATTCACCGTGCACAGTGTCGTACACTGTGTCCGCAGTCACACACCGTGCGCAAAGTCGAACACTGTTTCTGCAGTCCTTCGGCGTGTATAGACTCGTACACTTTGTCTGCAGTCATTCACCTTGCGTAATGTGGTACACAGTGTCCGCAGTCCTTCTTTGTGTACAATGACGTCCACTGTTTCCGCCGACCTACATTGAGCACAATGTTGTCCACTGTGTCCGCAGTCATTCACTGTTTCGAATGTCGTAAACTGTGTCTGCTGTCTTTCACTGCACTCAATGGCGTACACTGTTTATGCAGCCATTCATTGGGCACAATGTCTTCCACTGTATCCGCAGTCATTCACTGTAACAAATGTCATACACTGTGTCCGCTGTCATTCACTGTGTCGAATGTCGTAAACTGTGTCTGCTGTCTTGCCCCGTGCACAATGTTGTACACTGTGTCCGCAGTCATTCAACGTGAACAAACTCGTAGACTGTGTCCGCAGACATTCAACGTGCACAATGTCGTACACTGTGTCCGCAGTCATTCACCATGCACAATGTCGTACACTGTGTCCGCAGTCATTCACCATGCACAATGTCATACACTGTGTCGCAGTCATTCGCCATGCACAATGTCGTACACTGTGTCCGCAGTCATTCAACGTGCACAATGTCGTACACTGTGTCGCAGTCATTCACCGTGCACAATGTCATACACTGTGTCCGCAGTCATTCACCATGCACAATGTATTACACTCTGTGTGCAGTCAATCAACGTGCACAATGTCGTACACTGTGTCCGCAGTCATTCAACGTGCACAATGTTGTACACTCTCTCCGCAGTCATTCACCATGCACAATGTCGTACACTCTGTTCGCAGTCATTCAACGTGCACAATGTCATAAACTGTGTCCTCAGTCATTCAACGTGCACAATGTCGTACACTGTGTCCGCAGTCATTCACCGTGTACATTGTCAAAAACTGTGTCTGCAGTCACTCACCGTGCGCAATGCCGTACAGTCTGTTCGCAGTCATTCAACGTGCAGAATGTCGTACACTGTGTGCTCAGTCATTCAACGAGCACAATGTCATACACTTTGTCCTCTGTCATTCAGCGTGCACACTGTCGTACACTGTGTCTGCAGTCACTCACCGTGCGCAATGCCGTACAGTGTTTCTGCAGTCCTTCAGCGTGTACTGACTCGTACACTGTGTCCGCAGTCTTTCACCGTGCATAATGTTGTCCACTGTTCGCAGTCATTCACTGTTTCGAATGTCGTAAACTGTGTCTGCTGTCTTTCACTGTACACAATGTCGTACACTGTTTCCCCAGTCCTTCATTGTGCACAATTTCGTACACTGTGTCCGCAGTCATTCAACGAGCACAATGTCGTGCAAAGTGTCCGCAGTCATTCACCTTGCGCAATGTCGTACACTGTGTCCAAAGACATTCACCGTGAACAAACTCGTAGACTGTGTCCGCAGTCATTCACCATGCACAATGTCATACACTGTGTCTGCAGTCATTCACCGTGTACAATGCCGAACACTGTGGCCGCAATCATTCACCATGCACAATGTCATACACTTTGTCCGCTGTCATTCACCATGCACAGTGTCGTACACTGTGTCCACCGTCACTCACCGTGAGCAAACTCGTAGACTGTGTCTGCAGTCATTCACCGTGCACAATGTGGTACAGTGTGTCCGCAGACATTCACCATGAACAAACTCGTAGACTGTGTCCGCAGACATTCAACGTGCACAATGTCGTACACTGTGTCCGCAGTCATTCACCATGCACAATGTCGTACACTGTGTCCGCTGTCATTCAACATGCACAATGTCATACACAGTGTCACAGTAATTCGTCATACACAATGTCGTACACTGTGTCCGCAGTCATTCAACGTGCACAATGTTGTACACTGTGTCCGCAGTCATTCACCGTGCACAATGTCGTACAGTGTCGCAGTCATTCACCGTGCACAATGTCGTACACTGCGTCCGCAGTAATTCAACGTGCACAATGTTGTACACTCTGTCCGCAGTCATTCACCATGCACAATGTCGTACACTCTGTTCGCAGTCATTCAACGTGCAGAATGTCGTACACTGTGTGCTCAGTCATTCAACGAGCACAATGTCGTACACTGTGTCCGCAGTCATTCCCCGTGTACAATGTGGAAAACTTTGTCCACAATCATTCACCATGCACAATGTCATACACTTTGTCCGCTGTCATTCACCGTGCACAGTGTTTTACACTGCGTCTGCTATCACTCACCGTGCGCTATGTTGTACACTGTTTCTGCAGTCCTCCAGCGTGTACTGACTCATACACTGTGTCCGCAGTCTTTCACCGTGCAAAATGTTGTCCACTGTGTCCGCAGTCATTCACTGTTTCGAATGTCGTAAACTGTGTCTGCTGTCTTTAACTGTACACAATGTCGTACACTGTTTCTCCAGTCCTTCATTGTGCACAATGTCTTACACTGTGTCCACAGTCATTCACCGTGTGCAATGTCGAACACTGAGTCCGCAGTCATTCACCATGCGCAATGTAGTACACTGTGTCCGCAGACATTCACCGTGAACAAACTCGTAGACTGTATCTGCAGTCATTCACCGTGCACAATGTCATACACTGTGTCCGCAGTCATTCACCGTGTACAATGTCGAACACTGTGTCCACAATCATTCGCCATGCACAATGTCATATACTTTGTCGGCTGTCATTCACCGTGCACAGTGTCGTACACTGTGTCGCAGTCACTCACCGTGCGCAATGTCGAACACTGTTTCTACAGTCCTTCGGCGTGTATAGACTCGTACACTTTGTCTGCAGTCATTCACCTTGCGTAATGTGGTACACAGTGTCCGCAGTCCTTCTTTGTGCACAATGACGTCCACTGTTTCCGCCGACCTACATTGAGCACAATGTCGTACACTGTGTCCGCAGTCTTTCACCTTGCATAATGTTGTCCACTGTGTTCGCAATCATTCACTGTTTCAAATGTCGTAAACTGTGTCTGCTGTCTTTAACTGTACACAATGTCGTACACTGTTTCCCCAGTCCTTCATTGTGCACATGTCGTACACTGTGTCCGCAGTCATTCACCGTGACCAATGTCATACACAGTGTCGCAGACTTTGAATGTCCACAACGTCGTACACTATTTCCGCAGTCATTCACCATGCACAATGTCGTAGAATGTGCCCGCAGTCATTCACTGTAACAAATGTCATACACTGTGTCCGCAGTCACTCACCGTGAACAAACTCGTAGACTGTGTCCGCAGTCATTCACTGTAACGAATGTCATACACTGTGTCCGCAGTTATTCACTGTGTCGAATGTCGTAAACTGTGTCTGCTGTATTTAACTGTACACAATGTCGTACACTGTTTCCCCAGTCCTTTATTGTGCACAGGTCGTACACTGTGTCCGCAGTCATTCACCGTGACCAATGTCATACACAGTGTCACAGTCTTTGAATGTCCACAACGTTGTACACTATTTCCGCAGTCATTCACCGTGCGCAATGTCATACACTGTGTCGCAGTCATTCACCATGCACAATGTCATACACTCTGTTTGCAGTCATTCAACGTGCACAATGTCGTACACTGTGTCCGCAGACATTCACCGTGAACAAACTCGTAGACTGTGTCCGCAGTCATTCACCATGCACAATGTCGAACACTATGTCCGCAGTGATTCACTGTTTCGAATGTCGTCAACTGTGTCTGCTGTCTTTCACTGTACACAATGCGTAATACTGTTTACGCAGCCATTCATTGGGCACAATGTCTTCCACTGTATCCGCAGTCATTCACTGTAACAAATGTCATACACTGTGTCCGCAGTCACTCACCGTGAACAAACTCGTAGACTGTGTCCGCAGTCATTCACCGTGCACAATGTCGTCCACTCTTTACGCAGCCATTCATTGGGTACAATGTCTTCCACTGTGTCTGCAGTCATTCACTGTAACGAATGTCATACACTGTGTCCGCAGTTATTCACTGTGTCGAATGTCGTAAACTGTGTCTGCTGTCTTTAACTGTACACAGTGTCGTACACTGTTTCCCCAGTCCTTTATTGTGCACAGGTCGTACACTGTGTCCGCAGTCATTCACCGTGACCAATGTCATACACAGTGTCACAGTCTTTGAATGTCCACAACGTTGTACACTATTTCCGCAGTCATTCACCGTGCGCAATGTCATACACTGTGTCGCAGTCATTCACCGTGCACAATGTCATACACTGTGTTTGCAGTCATTCAACGTGCGCAATGTCGTACACTGTGTCCGCAGTCATTCCCTGTGTACAATGTGGAAAACTTTGTCCACAATCATTCACCATGCACAATGTCATACACTTTGTCCGCTGTCATTCACCGTGCACAGTGTCGTACACTGCGTCCGCAGTCACTCACCGTGCGCAATGTTGTACACTGTTTCCGCAGACATTCACCGTGAACAAACTCGTAGACTGTATCTGCAGTCATTCACCGTGCACAATGTCATACACTGTGTCCGCAGTCATTCAGCGTGTACAATGTCGAACACTGTGTCCACAATCATTCGCCATGCACAATGTCATATGCTTTGTCGGCTGTCATTCACCGTGCACAGTGTCGTACACTGTGTCCGCAGTCATTCACCGTGCGCAATGTCGAACACTGTTTCTGCAGTCCTTCGGCATGTATAGACTCGTACACTTTGTCTGCAGTCATTCACCTTGCGTAATGTGGTACACAGTGTCCGCAGTCCTTCTTTGTGCACAATGACGTCCACTGTTTCCGCCGACCTACATTGAGCACAATGTTGTCCACTGTGTCCGCAGTCATTCACTGTTTCGAATGTCGTAAACTGTGTCTGCTGTCTTTCACTGTACTCAATGGCGTACACTGTTTACGCAGCCATTCATTGGGCACAATGTCTTCCACTGTATCCGCAGTCATTCACTGTAACAAATGTCATACACTGTGTCCGCAGTCATTCACTGTGTCGAATGTCGTAAACTGTGTCTGCTGTCTTGCCCCGTGCACAATGTCGTACACTGTGTCTGCAGTCATTCAACGTGCACAATGTCGTGCACAGTGTCAGCAGTCATTCACCGTGCGCAATGTCGTACACTGTGTCAGCAGACATTCACCGTGAACAAACTCGTAGACTGTGTCCGCAGACATTCAACGTGCACAATGTCGTACACTGTGTCCGCAGTAATTCACCGTGCGCAATGTCGTACACTCTGTCAGCAGACATTCACCATCAACAAACTCGTAGACTGTGTCCGCAGACATTCAACGTGCACAATGTCGTACACTGTGTCCGCAGTCATTCACCATGCACAATGTCGTACACTGTGTCCGCAGTCATTCACCATGCACAATGTATTACACTCTGTTTGCAGTCAATCAACGTGCACAATGTCGTACACTGTGTCCGCAGTCATTCAACGTGCACAATGTTGTACACTCTGTCCGCAGTCATTCACCATGCACAATGTCGTACACTCTGTTCGCAGTAATTCAACGTGCAGAATGTCATAAACTGTGTCCTCAGTCATTCAACGTGCACAATATTGTACACTGTGTCCGCAGTCATTCACCGTGTACATTGTCGAAAACTGTGTCTGCAATCATTCACCATGCACAATGTCATACACTTTGTCCTCTGTCATTCACCGTGCACACTGTCGTACACTGTGTCTGCAGTCACTCACCGTGCGCAATGCCGTACAGTGTTTCTGCAGTCCATCAGCGTGTACTGACTCGTACACTGTGTCCGCAGTCTTTCACCGTGCATAATGTTGTCCACTGTGTCCGCAGTCATTCAACGTGCACAATGTCGTACACTGTGTCCGCAGTCATTCACCATGCACAATGTCATGCACTGTGTCACAGTCATTCGCCATGCACAATGTCGAACACTGTGTCCGCAGTCATTCAACGTGCACAATGTCGTACACTGTGTCCGCAGTCTTTCACCATGCACAATGTCATACACTTTGTCCGCTGTCATTCACCGTGCACAGTGTCGTACACTGTATCCGCAGTCACTCACCGTGCGCAATGTCGAACACTGTTTCTGCAGTCCTTCGGCGTGTACAGACTCATACACTTTGTCTGCTGTCATTCACCTTGCGTAATGTGGTACACTGTATCCACAGTCCTTCTTTGTGCACAATGACGTCCACTGTTTCCGCCGACCTTCATTGAGCACAATGTCGTACAGTGTGTCCGCAGTCTTTCACCTTGCATAATGTTGTCCACTGTGTTCGCAGTCATTCACTGTTTCAAATGTCGTAAACTGTGTCTGCTGTCTTTAACTGTACACAATGTCGTACACTGTTTCCCCATTCCTTCATTGTGCACATGTCGTACACTGTGTCCGCAGTCATTCACCGTGACCAATGTCATACACAGTGTCGCAGACTTTGAATGTCCACAACGTCGTACACTATTTCCGCAGTCATTCACCATGCACAATGTCGTACACTGTGTCCGCAGTCATTCAACGTGCACAATGTTGTACACTCTGTCCGCATTCATTCACCATGCACAATGTCGTACACTCTGTTCGCAGTCATTCAACGTGCAGAATGTCGTACACTGTGTCCGCAGTCATTCCCCGTGTACAATGTGGAAAACTTTGTCCACAATCATTCACCATGCACAATGTCATACACTTTGTCCGCTGTCATTCACCGTGCACAGTGTTTTACACTGCGTCCGCAGTCACTCACCGTGCGCAATGTTGTACACTGTTTCTGCAGTCCTCCAGCGTCTACTGACTCATACACTGTGTCCGCAGTCTTTCACCGTGCAAAATGTTGTCCACTGTGTCCGCAGTCATTCACTGTTTCGAATGTCGTAAACTGTGTCTGCTGTCTTTAACTGTACACAATGTCGTACACTGTTTCCCCAGTCCTTCATTGTGCACAATGTCGTACACTGTGTCCACAGTCATTCACCGTGTGCAATATCGAACACTGTGTCCGCAGTCATTCACTCTGTCGAATGTCGTAAACTGTGTCTGCTGTCTTGCCCCGTGCACAATGTCGTACACTGTGTCCACAGTCATTCACCGTGTGCAATGTCGAACACTGTGTCCGCAGACATTCAACCTGCACAATGTCGTACACTGTGTCCGCAGTCATTCCCTGTGTACAATGTGGAAAACTTTGTCCACAATCATTCACCATGCACAATGTCATACACTTTGTCCGCTGTCATTCACCGTGCACAGTGTCGTACACTGCGTCCGCAGTCACTCACCGTGCGCAATGTTGTACACTGTTTCCGCAGACATTCACCGTGAACAAACTCGTAGACTGTATCTGCAGTCATTCACCGTGCACAATGTCATACACTGTGTCCGCAGTCATTCAGCGTGTACAATGTCGAACACTGTGTCCACAATCATTCGCCATGCACAATGTCATATGCTTTGTCGGCTGTCATTCACCGTGCACAGTGTCGTACACTGTGTCCGCAGTCATTCACCGTGCGCAATGTCGAACACTGTTTCTGCAGTCCTTCGGCATGTATAGACTCGTACACTTTGTCTGCAGTCATTCACCTTGCGTAATGTGGTACACAGTGTCCGCAGTCCTTCTTTGTGCACAATGACGTCCACTGTTTCCGCCGACCTACATTGAGCACAATGTTGTCCACTGTGTCCGCAGTCATTCACTGTTTCGAATGTCGTAAACTGTGTCTGCTGTCTTTCACTGTACTCAATGGAGTACACTGTTTACGCAGCCATTCATTGGGCACAATGTCTTCCACTGTATCCGCAGTCATTCACTGTAACAAATGTCATACACTGTGTCCGCAGTCATTCACTGTGTCGAATGTCGTAAACTGTGTCTGCTGTCTTGCCCCGTGCACAATGTCGTACACTGTGTCTGCAGTCATTCAACGTGCACAATGTCGTGCACAGTGTCAGCAGTCATTCACCGTGCGCAATGTCGTACACTGTGTCAGCAGACATTCACCGTGAACAAACTCGTAGACTGTGTCCGCAGACATTCAACGTGCACAATGTCGTACACTGTGTCCGCAGTCATTCACCATGCACAATGTCGTACACTGTGTCCGCAGTCATTCACCATGCACAATGTATTACACTCTGTTTGCAGTCAATCAACGTGCACAATGTCGTACACTGTGTCCGCAGTCATTCAACGTGCACAATGTTGTACACTCTGTCCGCAGTCATTCACCATGCACAATGTCGTACACTGTGTCCGCAGTCATTCAACGTACACAATGTCGTCCACTGTGTCCGTAGTCATTCAACGTCCACAATGTCGTACACTCTGTCCGTAGTCATTCACCGTGTACAATGTCGAACACGGTGTCCGCAGTCATTCAACGTCCACAATGTCGTACACTCTGTCCGTAGTCATTCACCGTGTACAATGTCGAAGACTCTGTCCGCAGTCATTCACCGTGCGCAATGTCGTACACTCTGTTCGCAGTCATTCAACGTGCGCAATGTCGTACACTGTGTCCGCAGACATTCACCATGAACAAACTCGTAGACTGTGTCCGTAGTCATTCACCGTGTACAATGTCGAACACTGTGTCTGCAATCATTCAACGTCCACAATGTCGTACACTCTGTCCGTAGTCATTCACCGTGTACAATGTCGAACACGGTGTCCGCAGTCATTCAATGTGCACAATGTCGTACACTGTGTCCGCAGTCATTCAACGTGAACAATGTCGTACACTCTGTCCGTAGTCATTCACCGTGTACAATGTCGAACACGGTGTCCGCAGTCATTCAATGTGCACAATGTCGAACACTGTGTCTGCAATCATTCAACGTCCACAATGTCGTACACTCTGTCCGTAGTCATTCACCGTGTACAATGTCGAACACGGTGTCCGCAGTCATTCAATGTGCACAATGTCGTCCACTCTGTCCGCAGTCATTCACTGTGCATAATGTAGTACACAGTGTCCGCAGTCATTCAACGTGCACAATGTCGTACACTCTGTCCGCAGTCATTCACTGTGCATAATGTAGTACACAGTGTCCGCAGTCATTCAACGTGCACAATGTCGTACACTCTGTCCGCAGTCATTCACTGTGCATAATGTAGTACACAGTGTCCGCCGTCATTCAACGTGCACAATGTCGTACACAGTGTCCACTGTCATTCACTGTAACGATTGTAGTAAACTGTGTCTGCTGTCTTTCACTGTCCACAATGTCGTACACTATGTCCGCAGTCATTCACCGTGCGCAATGTCATACACTGTGCCACGGTCTTTGAACGTCCACAATGTCGTACAGTATTTCCGCAATTTCACCAAGCACAATGTCGTACACTCTGTTCGCAGTCATTCAACATGCACAATGTCGTACACAGTGTCCGCAGTCATTCAACGTGCACAATGTCATACACTTTGTCCGCTGTCATTCACCATGCACAATGTCATACACTGTGTCGCAGTCATTCACCGTGTACAATGTCGAACACTGTGTCCGCAATCAATCACCATGCACAATGTCATACACTTTGTCCGCTGTCATTCACCATGCACAATGTCATACACTGTGTCCACAGTCACTCACCGTGAGCAAACTCGTAGACTGTGTCTGCAGTCATTCAACGTGCACAATGTCGTCCACTGTGTCCGTAGTCATTCACCGTGTACAATGTCGAACACTGTGTCTGCAATCATTCAACGTCCACAATGTCGTACACTCTGTCCGTAGTCATTCACCGTGCACAATGTCGTACACAGTGTCCACAGTCATTCAACGTGCACAATGTCGTACACTGTGTCCGCAGTCATTCAACGTGCACAATGTCGTACACTGTGTCCACAGTCATTCAACGTGCGCAATGTCGTACACTGTGTCCGCAGTCATTCAACGTGCACAATGTCGTACACTGTGTCTGCTGTCTTTCACTGTACACAATGTCGTACACTGTTTCCCCAGTCCTTCATTGTGCACAATGTCGTACTCTGTGTCCGCAGTCATTCACCGTGTACAATGTCGAACACTGTGTCTGCAATCATTCAACGTCCACAATGTCGTACACTCTGTCCGTAGTCATTCACCGTGTACAATGTCGAACACGGTGTCCGCAGTCATTCAACGTGCACAATGTCGTACACTGTGTTCGCCGTCATTCAACGTGCACAATGTCGTACACTGTGTCGCAGTCATTCACCGTGTACAGTGTCGTACACTGTGTCCGCCGTCATTCAATGTGCACAATGTCGTACACAGTGTCCGCAGTCATTCAACGTGCACAATGTCGTACACTGTGTCCGCCGTCATTCAATGTGCACAATGTCGTACACTGTGTCCGCCGTCATTCAATGTGCACAATGTCCTACACAGTGTCCGCAGTCATTCACCGTGCACAATGTCGAACACTGTGTCTGCAATCATTCAACGTCCACAATGTCGTACACTCTGTCCGTAGTCATTCACCGTGTACAATGTCGAACACTGTGTCCGCAGTCATTCAACGTGTACAATGTCGTACACTCTGTCCGCAGTCATTTACTGTGCATAATGTAGTACACAGTGTCCGCAGTCATTCACCGTGCGCAATGTCGTACACTGTGTCCGCAGTCATTCAACGTGCACAATGTCGTACACTGTGTCCGCAGTCATTCAACGTGCACAATGTCGTACACTGTGTCCGCAGTCATTCAACGTGCACAATGTCGTACACAGTGTCCGCTGTCATTCACTGTAACGATTGTAGTAAACTGTGTCTGCTGTCTTTCACTGTCCACAATGTCGTACACTATGTCCGCAGTCATTCAGCGTGCGCAATGTCGTACACTGTGTCACGGTCTTTGAACGTCCACAATGTCGTACAGTATTTCCGCAATTTCACCAAGCACAATGTCGTACACTCTGTTCGCATTCATTCAACATGCACAATGTCGTACACAGTGTCCGCAGTCATTCAACGTGCACAATGTCGTACACTGTGTCGCAGTCATTCACCGTGTACAATGTCGAACACTGTGTCCGCAATCAATCACCATGCACAATGTCATACACTTTGTCCGCTGTCATTCACCATGCACAGTTTCGTACACTGTGTCCACAGTCACTCACCGTGAGCAAACTCGTAGACTGTGTCCGCAGTCATTCAACGTGCACAATGTCGTCCACTGTGTCCGTAGTCATTCACCGTGTACAATGTCGAACACTGTGTCTGCAATCATTCAACGTCCACAATGTCGTACACTCTGTCCGTAGTCATTCACCGTGTACAATGTCGAACACTGTGTCCGCAGTCATTCAACGTGCACAATGTTGTACACTGTGTCGCAGTCATTCACCGTGCACAATGTCGTACACAGTGTCCGCAGTCATTCAACGTGCACAATGTCGAACACTGTGTCCGCTGTCATTCACCATGCGCAATGTCGTACACAGTGTCCGCAGTCATTCACCGTGCACAATGTCGTACACAGTGTCCGCAGTCATTCAACGTGCGCAATGTCGTCCACTGTGTCCGCAGTCATTCACCGTGTACAATGTCGAACACTGTGTCCGCTGTCATTCACCGTGCACAATGTCGAAAACTGTGTCCGCAATCATTCACCATGCACAATGTCATACACTTTGTCCGCTGTCATTCACCGTGCACAGTTTTGTGCACTGTGTCCACAGTCACTCACCGTGAGCAAACTCGTAGTCTGTGTCTGCAGTCATTCCCCGTGCACAATGTCGTACACTGTGTCCACAGTCATTCAACGTGCACAATGTCGTACACTCTGTCCGCAGTCATTCACCGTGCGCAATGTCATACACTGTGTCCGCAGTCATTCAACGTGCACAATGTCGTCCACTGTGTCCGTAGTCATTCACCGTGTACAATGTCGAACACTGTGTCTGCAATCATTCAACGTCCACAATGTCGTACACTCTTTCCGTAGTCATTCTCCGTGTACAATGTCGAACACTGTGTCCGCAGTCATTCACCGTGCACAATGTCATACACTGTGTCCGCAGTCGTTCACTGTACACAATGTCGTACACAGTGTCCGCAGTCACTCACCGTGCGCAATGTCATACACTGTGTCCGCAGTCGTTCACTGTACACAATGTCGTACACTGTGTCCGCAGTTCTTCATTGTACACATGTCATACGCTGTGTCCACAGTCTTTCACCGTACACAATGTCGTACACAGTGTCCGCAGTCACTCACCGTGCGCAATGTCCTACACCGTTTCTGCAGTCCTTCAGCGTGTACTGACTCGTACACTGTGTCCGCAGTCTTTCACCGTGCATAATGTTGTCCACTGTTTCCGCAATCATTCACTGTTTCGAATGTCGTAAACTGTGTCTGCTGTCTTTCACTGTACACAATGTCGTACACTGTGTCCGCAGTCATTCACTGTGCATAATGTAGTACACAGTGTCCGCAGTCATTCACCATTCACAATGTCGTACACTGTGTCCGCAGTCATTCAACGTGCACAATGTCGTACACTGTGTCCGCCGTCATTCAACGTGCACAATGTCGTACACTGTGTCCGCAGTCATTCACTGTTTCGAATGTCGTAAACTGTGTCTGCTGTCTTTCACTGTACTCAATGGCGTACACTGTTTACGCAGCCATTCATTGGGCACAATGTCTTCCACTGTATCCGCAGTCATTCACTGTAACAAATGTCATACACTGTGTCCGCAGTCATTCACTGTGTCGAATGTCGTAAACTGTGTCTGCTGTCTTGCCCCGTGCACAATGTCGTACACTGTGTCTGCAGTCATTCAACGTGCACAATGTCGTGCACAGTGTCAGCAGTCATTCACCGTGCGCAATGTCGTACACTGTGTCAGCAGACATTCACCGTGAACAAACTCGTAGACTGTGTCCGCAGACATTCAACGTGCACAATGTCGTACACTGTGTCCGCAGTAATTCACCGTGCGCAATGTCGTACACTCTGTCAGCAGACATTCACCATCAACAAACTCGTAGACTGTGTCCGCAGACATTCAACGTGCACAATGTCGTACACTGTGTCCGCAGTCATTCACCGTGTACATTGTCGAAAACTGTGTCTGCAATCATTCACCATGCACAATGTCATACACTTTGTCCTCTGTCATTCACCGTGCACACTGTCGTACACTGTGTCTGCAGTCACTCACCGTGCGCAATGCCGTACAGTGTTTCTGCAGTCCATCAGCGTGTACTGACTCGTACACTGTGTCCGCAGTCTTTCACCGTGCATAATGTTGTCCACTGTGTCCGCAGTCATTCAACGTGCACAATGTCGTACACTGTGTCCGCAGTCATTCACCATGCACAATGTCATGCACTGTGTCACAGTCATTCGCCATGCACAATGTCGAACACTGTGTCCGCAGTCATTCAACGTGCACAATGTCGTACACTGTGTCCGCAGTCTTTCACCATGCACAATGTCATACACTTTGTCCGCTGTCATTCACCGTGCACAGTGTCGTACACTGTATCCGCAGTCACTCACCGTGCGCAATGTCGAACACTGTTTCTGCAGTCCTTCGGCGTGTACAGACTCATACACTTTGTCTGCTGTCATTCACCTTGCGTAATGTGGTACACTGTATCCGCAGTCCTTCTTTGTGCACAATGACGTCCACTGTTTCCGCCGACCTTCATTGAGCACAATGTCGTACAGTGTGTCCGCAGTCTTTCACCTTGCATAATGTTGTCCACTGTGTTCGCAGTCATTCACTGTTTCAAATGTCGTAAACTGTGTCTGCTGTCTTTAACTGTACACAATGTCGTACACTGTTTCCCCATTCCTTCATTGTGCACATGTCGTACACTGTGTCCGCAGTCATTCACCGTGACCAATGTCATACACAGTGTCGCAGACTTTGAATGTCCACAACGTCGTACACTATTTCCGCAGTCATTCACCATGCACAATGTCGTACACTGTGTCCGCAGTCATTCAACGTGCACAATGTTGTACACTCTGTCCGCATTCATTCACCATGCACAATGTCGTACACTCTGTTCGCAGTCATTCAACGTGCAGAATGTCGTACACTGTGTCCGCAGTCATTCCCCGTGTACAATGTGGAAAACTTTGTCCACAATCATTCACCATGCACAATGTCATACACTTTGTCCGCTGTCATTCACCGTGCACAGTGTTTTACACTGCGTCCGCAGTCACTCACCGTGCGCAATGTTGTACACTGTTTCTGCAGTCCTCCAGCGTCTACTGACTCATACACTGTGTCCGCAGTCTTTCACCGTGCAAAATGTTGTCCACTGTGTCCGCAGTCATTCACTGTTTCGAATGTCGTAAACTGTGTCTGCTGTCTTTAACTGTACACAATGTCGTACACTGTTTCTCCAGTCCTTCATTGTGCACAATGTCGTACACTGTGTCCACAGTCATTCACCGTGTGCAATATCGAACACTGTGTCCGCAGTCATTCACTCTGTCGAATGTCGTAAACTGTGTCTGCTGTCTTGCCCCGTGCACAATGTCGTACACTGTGTCCGCAGTCATTCAACGTGCACAATGTTGTACACTGTGTCGCAGTCATTCACCGTGCACAATGTCGTACACAGTGTCCGCAGTCATTCAACGTGCACAATGTCGAACACTGTGTCCGCTGTCATTCACCATGCGCAATGTCGTACACAGTGTCCGCAGTCATTCACCGTGCACAATGTCGTACACAGTGTCCGCAGTCATTCAACGTGCGCAATGTCGTCCACTGTGTCCGCAGTCATTCACCGTGTACAATGTCGAACACTGTGTCCGCTGTCATTCACCGTGCACAATGTCGAAAACTGTGTCCGCAATCATTCACCATGCACAATGTCATACACTTTGTCCGCTGTCATTCACCGTGCACAGTTTTGTGCACTGTGTCCACAGTCACTCACCGTGAGCAAACTCGTAGTCTGTGTCTGCAGTCATTCCCCGTGCACAATGTCGTACACTGTGTCCACAGTCATTCAACGTGCACAATGTCGTACACTCTGTCCGCAGTCATTCACCGTGCGCAATGTCATACACTGTGTCCGCAGTCATTCAACGTGCACAATGTCGTCCACTGTGTCCGTAGTCATTCACCGTGTACAATGTCGAACACTGTGTCTGCAATCATTCAACGTCCACAATGTCGTACACTCTTTCCGTAGTCATTCTCCGTGTACAATGTCGAACACTGTGTCCGCAGTCATTCACCGTGCACAATGTCATACACTGTGTCCGCAGTCGTTCACTGTACACAATGTCGTACACAGTGTCCGCAGTCACTCACCGTGCGCAATGTCATACACTGTGTCCGCAGTCGTTCACTGTACACAATGTCGTACACTGTGTCCGCAGTTCTTCATTGTACACATGTCATACGCTGTGTCCACAGTCTTTCACCGTACACAATGTCGTACACAGTGTCCGCAGTCACTCACCGTGCGCAATGTCCTACACCGTTTCTGCAGTCCTTCAGCGTGTACTGACTCGTACACTGTGTCCGCAGTCTTTCACCGTGCATAATGTTGTCCACTGTTTCCGCAATCATTCACTGTTTCGAATGTCGTAAACTGTGTCTGCTGTCTTTCACTGTACACAATGTCGTACACTGTGTCCGCAGTCATTCACTGTGCATAATGTAGTACACAGTGTCCGCAGTCATTCACCATTCACAATGTCGTACACTGTGTCCGCAGTCATTCAACGTGCACAATGTCGTACACTGTGTCCGCCGTCATTCAACGTGCACAATGTCGTACACTGTGTCCGCAGTCATTCACTGTTTCGAATGTCGTAAACTGTGTCTGCTGTCTTTCACTGTACTCAATGGCGTACACTGTTTACGCAGCCATTCATTGGGCACAATGTCTTCCACTGTATCCGCAGTCATTCACTGTAACAAATGTCATACACTGTGTCCGCAGTCATTCACTGTGTCGAATGTCGTAAACTGTGTCTGCTGTCTTGCCCCGTGCACAATGTCGTACACTGTGTCTGCAGTCATTCAACGTGCACAATGTCGTGCACAGTGTCAGCAGTCATTCACCGTGCGCAATGTCGTACACTGTGTCAGCAGACATTCACCGTGAACAAACTCGTAGACTGTGTCCGCAGACATTCAACGTGCACAATGTCGTACACTGTGTCCGCAGTAATTCACCGTGCGCAATGTCGTACACTCTGTCAGCAGACATTCACCATCAACAAACTCGTAGACTGTGTCCGCAGACATTCAACGTGCACAATGTCGTACACTGTGTCCGCAGTCATTCACCGTGTACATTGTCGAAAACTGTGTCTGCAATCATTCACCATGCACAATGTCATACACTTTGTCCTCTGTCATTCACCGTGCACACTGTCGTACACTGTGTCTGCAGTCACTCACCGTGCGCAATGCCGTACAGTGTTTCTGCAGTCCATCAGCGTGTACTGACTCGTACACTGTGTCCGCAGTCTTTCACCGTGCATAATGTTGTCCACTGTGTCCGCAGTCATTCAACGTGCACAATGTCGTACACTGTGTCCGCAGTCATTCACCATGCACAATGTCATGCACTGTGTCACAGTCATTCGCCATGCACAATGTCGAACACTGTGTCCGCAGTCATTCAACGTGCACAATGTCGTACACTGTGTCCGCAGTCTTTCACCATGCACAATGTCATACACTTTGTCCGCTGTCATTCACCGTGCACAGTGTCGTACACTGTATCCGCAGTCACTCACCGTGCGCAATGTCGAACACTGTTTCTGCAGTCCTTCGGCGTGTACAGACTCATACACTTTGTCTGCTGTCATTCACCTTGCGTAATGTGGTACACTGTATCCGCAGTCCTTCTTTGTGCACAATGACGTCCACTGTTTCCGCCGACCTTCATTGAGCACAATGTCGTACAGTGTGTCCGCAGTCTTTCACCTTGCATAATGTTGTCCACTGTGTTCGCAGTCATTCACTGTTTCAAATGTCGTAAACTGTGTCTGCTGTCTTTAACTGTACACAATGTCGTACACTGTTTCCCCATTCCTTCATTGTGCACATGTCGTACACTGTGTCCGCAGTCATTCACCGTGACCAATGTCATACACAGTGTCGCAGACTTTGAATGTCCACAACGTCGTACACTATTTCCGCAGTCATTCACCATGCACAATGTCGTACACTGTGTCCGCAGTCATTCAACGTGCACAATGTTGTACACTCTGTCCGCATTCATTCACCATGCACAATGTCGTACACTCTGTTCGCAGTCATTCAACGTGCAGAATGTCGTACACTGTGTCCGCAGTCATTCCCCGTGTACAATGTGGAAAACTTTGTCCACAATCATTCACCATGCACAATGTCATACACTTTGTCCGCTGTCATTCACCGTGCACAGTGTTTTACACTGCGTCCGCAGTCACTCACCGTGCGCAATGTTGTACACTGTTTCTGCAGTCCTCCAGCGTCTACTGACTCATACACTGTGTCCGCAGTCTTTCACCGTGCAAAATGTTGTCCACTGTGTCCGCAGTCATTCACTGTTTCGAATGTCGTAAACTGTGTCTGCTGTCTTTAACTGTACACAATGTCGTACACTGTTTCTCCAGTCCTTCATTGTGCACAATGTCGTACACTGTGTCCACAGTCATTCACCGTGTGCAATATCGAACACTGTGTCCGCAGTCATTCACTCTGTCGAATGTCGTAAACTGTGTCTGCTGTCTTGCCCCGTGCACAATGTCGTACACTGTGTCCACAGTCATTCACCGTGTGCAATGTCGAACACTGTGTCCGCAGACATTCAACCTGCACAATGTCGTACACTGTGTCCGCAGTCATTCCCTGTGTACAATGTGGAAAACTTTGTCCACAATCATTCACCATGCACAATGTCATACACTTTGTCCGCTGTCATTCACCGTGCACAGTGTCGTACACTGCGTCCGCAGTCACTCACCGTGCGCAATGTTGTACACTGTTTCCGCAGACATTCACCGTGAACAAACTCGTAGACTGTATCTGCAGTCATTCACCGTGCACAATGTCATACACTGTGTCCGCAGTCATTCAGCGTGTACAATGTCGAACACTGTGTCCACAATCATTCGCCATGCACAATGTCATATGCTTTGTCGGCTGTCATTCACCGTGCACAGTGTCGTACACTGTGTCCGCAGTCATTCACCGTGCGCAATGTCGAACACTGTTTCTGCAGTCCTTCGGCATGTATAGACTCGTACACTTTGTCTGCAGTCATTCACCTTGCGTAATGTGGTACACAGTGTCCGCAGTCCTTCTTTGTGCACAATGACGTCCACTGTTTCCGCCGACCTACATTGAGCACAATGTTGTCCACTGTGTCCGCAGTCATTCACTGTTTCGAATGTCGTAAACTGTGTCTGCTGTCTTTCACTGTACTCAATGGAGTACACTGTTTACGCAGCCATTCATTGGGCACAATGTCTTCCACTGTATCCGCAGTCATTCACTGTAACAAATGTCATACACTGTGTCCGCA
This sequence comes from Hemitrygon akajei, assembly GCF_048418815.1. Classification (NCBI taxonomy): domain Eukaryota; kingdom Metazoa; phylum Chordata; class Chondrichthyes; order Myliobatiformes; family Dasyatidae; genus Hemitrygon; species Hemitrygon akajei. The sequence goes on from NC_133155.1 coordinate 34,419,582, forward strand.
GTCATTCACTGTGTCGAATGTCGTAAACTGTGTCTGCTGTCTTGCCCCGTGCACAATGTCGTACACTGTGTCTGCAGTCATTCAACGTGCACAATGTCGTGCACAGTGTCAGCAGTCATTCACCGTGCGCAATGTCGTACACTGTGTCAGCAGACATTCACCGTGAACAAACTCGTAGACTGTGTCCGCAGACATTCAACGTGCACAATGTCGTACACTGTGTCCGCAGTCATTCACCATGCACAATGTCGTACACTGTGTCCGCAGTCATTCACCATGCACAATGTATTACACTCTGTTTGCAGTCAATCAACGTGCACAATGTCGTACACTGTGTCCGCAGTCATTCAACGTGCACAATGTTGTACACTCTGTCCGCAGTCATTCACCATGCACAATGTCGTACACTGTGTCCGCAGTCATTCAACGTACACAATGTCGTCCACTGTGTCCGTAGTCATTCAACGTCCACAATGTCGTACACTCTGTCCGTAGTCATTCACCGTGTACAATGTCGAACACGGTGTCCGCAGTCATTCAACGTCCACAATGTCGTACACTCTGTCCGTAGTCATTCACCGTGTACAATGTCGAAGACTCTGTCCGCAGTCATTCACCGTGCGCAATGTCGTACACTCTGTTCGCAGTCATTCAACGTGCGCAATGTCGTACACTGTGTCCGCAGACATTCACCATGAACAAACTCGTAGACTGTGTCCGTAGTCATTCACCGTGTACAATGTCGAACACTGTGTCTGCAATCATTCAACGTCCACAATGTCGTACACTCTGTCCGTAGTCATTCACCGTGTACAATGTCGAACACGGTGTCCGCAGTCATTCAATGTGCACAATGTCGTACACTGTGTCCGCAGTCATTCAACGTGAACAATGTCGTACACTCTGTCCGTAGTCATTCACCGTGTACAATGTCGAACACGGTGTCCGCAGTCATTCAATGTGCACAATGTCGAACACTGTGTCTGCAATCATTCAACGTCCACAATGTCGTACACTCTGTCCGTAGTCATTCACCGTGTACAATGTCGAACACGGTGTCCGCAGTCATTCAATGTGCACAATGTCGTCCACTCTGTCCGCAGTCATTCACTGTGCATAATGTAGTACACAGTGTCCGCAGTCATTCAACGTGCACAATGTCGTACACTCTGTCCGCAGTCATTCACTGTGCATAATGTAGTACACAGTGTCCGCAGTCATTCAACGTGCACAATGTCGTACACTCTGTCCGCAGTCATTCACTGTGCATAATGTAGTACACAGTGTCCGCCGTCATTCAACGTGCACAATGTCGTACACAGTGTCCACTGTCATTCACTGTAACGATTGTAGTAAACTGTGTCTGCTGTCTTTCACTGTCCACAATGTCGTACACTATGTCCGCAGTCATTCACCGTGCGCAATGTCATACACTGTGCCACGGTCTTTGAACGTCCACAATGTCGTACAGTATTTCCGCAATTTCACCAAGCACAATGTCGTACACTCTGTTCGCAGTCATTCAACATGCACAATGTCGTACACAGTGTCCGCAGTCATTCAACGTGCACAATGTCATACACTTTGTCCGCTGTCATTCACCATGCACAATGTCATACACTGTGTCGCAGTCATTCACCGTGTACAATGTCGAACACTGTGTCCGCAATCAATCACCATGCACAATGTCATACACTTTGTCCGCTGTCATTCACCATGCACAATGTCATACACTGTGTCCACAGTCACTCACCGTGAGCAAACTCGTAGACTGTGTCTGCAGTCATTCAACGTGCACAATGTCGTCCACTGTGTCCGTAGTCATTCACCGTGTACAATGTCGAACACTGTGTCTGCAATCATTCAACGTCCACAATGTCGTACACTCTGTCCGTAGTCATTCACCGTGCACAATGTCGTACACAGTGTCCACAGTCATTCAACGTGCACAATGTCGTACACTGTGTCCGCAGTCATTCAACGTGCACAATGTCGTACACTGTGTCCACAGTCATTCAACGTGCGCAATGTCGTACACTGTGTCCGCAGTCATTCAACGTGCACAATGTCGTACACTGTGTCTGCTGTCTTTCACTGTACACAATGTCGTACACTGTTTCCCCAGTCCTTCATTGTGCACAATGTCGTACTCTGTGTCCGCAGTCATTCACCGTGTACAATGTCGAACACTGTGTCTGCAATCATTCAACGTCCACAATGTCGTACACTCTGTCCGTAGTCATTCACCGTGTACAATGTCGAACACGGTGTCCGCAGTCATTCAACGTGCACAATGTCGTACACTGTGTTCGCCGTCATTCAACGTGCACAATGTCGTACACTGTGTCGCAGTCATTCACCGTGTACAGTGTCGTACACTGTGTCCGCCGTCATTCAATGTGCACAATGTCGTACACAGTGTCCGCAGTCATTCAACGTGCACAATGTCGTACACTGTGTCCGCCGTCATTCAATGTGCACAATGTCGTACACTGTGTCCGCCGTCATTCAATGTGCACAATGTCCTACACAGTGTCCGCAGTCATTCACCGTGCACAATGTCGAACACTGTGTCTGCAATCATTCAACGTCCACAATGTCGTACACTCTGTCCGTAGTCATTCACCGTGTACAATGTCGAACACTGTGTCCGCAGTCATTCAACGTGTACAATGTCGTACACTCTGTCCGCAGTCATTTACTGTGCATAATGTAGTACACAGTGTCCGCAGTCATTCACCGTGCGCAATGTCGTACACTGTGTCCGCAGTCATTCAACGTGCACAATGTCGTACACTGTGTCCGCAGTCATTCAACGTGCACAATGTCGTACACTGTGTCCGCAGTCATTCAACGTGCACAATGTCGTACACAGTGTCCGCTGTCATTCACTGTAACGATTGTAGTAAACTGTGTCTGCTGTCTTTCACTGTCCACAATGTCGTACACTATGTCCGCAGTCATTCAGCGTGCGCAATGTCGTACACTGTGTCACGGTCTTTGAACGTCCACAATGTCGTACAGTATTTCCGCAATTTCACCAAGCACAATGTCGTACACTCTGTTCGCATTCATTCAACATGCACAATGTCGTACACAGTGTCCGCAGTCATTCAACGTGCACAATGTCGTACACTGTGTCGCAGTCATTCACCGTGTACAATGTCGAACACTGTGTCCGCAATCAATCACCATGCACAATGTCATACACTTTGTCCGCTGTCATTCACCATGCACAGTTTCGTACACTGTGTCCACAGTCACTCACCGTGAGCAAACTCGTAGACTGTGTCCGCAGTCATTCAACGTGCACAATGTCGTCCACTGTGTCCGTAGTCATTCACCGTGTACAATGTCGAACACTGTGTCTGCAATCATTCAACGTCCACAATGTCGTACACTCTGTCCGTAGTCATTCACCGTGTACAATGTCGAACACTGTGTCCGCAGTCATTCAACGTGCACAATGTTGTACACTGTGTCGCAGTCATTCACCGTGCACAATGTCGTACACAGTGTCCGCAGTCATTCAACGTGCACAATGTCGAACACTGTGTCCGCTGTCATTCACCATGCGCAATGTCGTACACAGTGTCCGCAGTCATTCAACGTGCACAATGTTGTACACTGTGTCGCAGTCATTCACCGTGCACAATGTCGTCCACTGTGTCCGCAGTCATTCACCGTGTACAATGTCGAACACTGTGTCCGCTGTCATTCACCGTGCACAATGTCGAAAACTGTGTCCGCAATCATTCACCATGCACAATGTCATACACTTTGTCCGCTGTCATTCACCGTGCACAGTTTTGTGCACTGTGTCCACAGTCACTCACCGTGAGCAAACTCGTAGTCTGTGTCTGCAGTCATTCCCCGTGCACAATGTCGTACACTGTGTCCACAGTCATTCAACGTGCACAATGTCGTACACTCTGTCCGCAGTCATTCACCGTGCGCAATGTCATACACTGTGTCCGCAGTCATTCAACGTGCACAATGTCGTCCACTGTGTCCGTAGTCATTCACCGTGTACAATGTCGAACACTGTGTCTGCAATCATTCAACGTCCACAATGTCGTACACTCTTTCCGTAGTCATTCTCCGTGTACAATGTCGAACACTGTGTCCGCAGTCATTCACCGTGCACAATGTCATACACTGTGTCCGCAGTCGTTCACTGTACACAATGTCGTACACAGTGTCCGCAGTCACTCACCGTGCGCAATGTCATACACTGTGTCCGCAGTCGTTCACTGTACACAATGTCGTACACTGTGTCCGCAGTTCTTCATTGTACACATGTCATACGCTGTGTCCACAGTCTTTCACCGTACACAATGTCGTACACAGTGTCCGCAGTCACTCACCGTGCGCAATGTCCTACACCGTTTCTGCAGTCCTTCAGCGTGTACTGACTCGTACACTGTGTCCGCAGTCTTTCACCGTGCATAATGTTGTCCACTGTTTCCGCAATCATTCACTGTTTCGAATGTCGTAAACTGTGTCTGCTGTCTTTCACTGTACACAATGTCGTACACTGTTTCCCCAGTCCTTCATTGTGCACAACGTCGTACACTGTGTCCGCAGTCATTCACTGTGCATAATGTAGTACACAGTGTCCGCAGTCATTCACCATTCACAATGTCGTACACTGTGTCCGCAGTCATTCAACGTGCACAATGTCGTACACTGTGTCCGCCGTCATTCAACGTGCACAATGTCGTACACTGTGTCCGCAGTCATTCACTGTAACGATTGTAGTAAACTGTGTCTGCTGTCTTTCACTGTCCACAATGTCGTACAATATGTCCGCAGTCATTCACCGTGCGCAATGTCATACACTGTGCCACGGTCTTTGAACGTCCACAATGTCGTACAGTATTTCCGCAGTTTCACCAGGCACAATGTCGTACACTCTGTTCGCAGTCATTCAACGTGCACAATGTCGTACACAGTGTCCGCAGTCATTCAACGTGCACAATGTCGTACACAGTGTTCGCAGTCATTCAACGTGCACAATGTCGTACACTGTGTCGCAGTCATTCACCGTGTACAGTGTCGAAAACTGTGTCCGGAATCATTCACCATGCACAATGTCATACACTTTGTCCGCTGTCATTCACCGTGCACAGTGTCGTACACTGTGTCCGCAGTCACTCACCGTGCGCCATGTCGTACACTGTGTCTGCAATCATTCAACGTCCACAATGTCGTACACTCTGTCCGCAGTCATTCACTGTGCATAATGTAGTACACAGTGTCCACAGTCATTCACCGTGCGCAATGTCGTACACTGTTCGCAGTCGTTCACCGTACACAATGTCGTACACAGTGTCCGCAGTCACTCACCGTGCGCAATGTCCTACACCGTTTCTGCAGTCCTTCAGCGTGTACTGACTCGTACACTGTGTCCGCAGTCTTTCACCGTGCATAATGTTGTCCACTGTGTCCGCAGTCATTCACTGTTTCGAATGTCGTAAACTGTGTCTGCTGTCTTTCACTGTACACAATGTCGTACACTGTTTCCCCAGTCCTTCATTGTGCACAATGTCGTACACTGTGTCCGCAGTCATTCACCGTGTACAATGTCGAACACTGTGTCCGCAGTCATTCAACGTGCACAATGTCGTGCAAAGTGTCCGCAGTCATTCACCGTGCGCAATGTCATACACTGTGTCCGCAGTCATTCACCGTGTACAATGTCGAACACTGTGTCCGCAATCATTCACCATGCACAATGTCATACACTTTGTCCGCTGTCATTCACCATGCACAGTTTCGTACACTGTGTCCACAGTCACTCACCGTGAGCAAACTCGTAGACTGTGTCTGCAGTCATTCACCGCGCACAATGTCTTGCACAGTGTCCGCAGTCATTCCCCGTGCACAATGTCATACACTCTGTCCGCAGTCATTCACTGTGCATAATGTAGTACACAGTGTCCGCAGTCATTCACCGTGCACAATGTCGTGCACAGTGTCCGCAGTCATTCACCGTGCACAATGTCGTGCACAGTGTCCGCAGTCATTCAACGTGCACAATGTCGTACACTGTGTCCGTAGTCATTCACCGTGTACAATGTCGAACACTGTGTCTGCAATCATTCAACGTCCACAATGTCGTACACTCTGTCCGCAGTCATTCAACGTGCACAATGTCGTACACTGTTCGCAGTCGTTCACCGTGCACAATGTCGTACACAGTGTCCGCAGTCATTCAACGTGCACAATGTCGTACACTGTGTCCGCTGTCATTCACCGTGTACAATGTCGAACACTGTGTCCGCTGTCATTCACCGTGCGCAATGTCGTCCACTTTGTCCGCAGTCATTCACTGTAACGATTGTAATGATTGTAGTAAACTGTGTCTGCTGTCTTTCACTGTCCACAATGTCGTACACAGTGTCCGCAGTCATTCAGCGTGTACAATCTCGTACACTGTGTGCGCAGTCACTCACTGTGCACAATGTCGTACACTGTCACCGCAGTCATTCACTGTGCACAAACTGGAGACAAACGCCGTTGTTCCCCCACTGACATCGGGAAAACCTCCTTCCATCTTTATCGTCGTGACCCACGTTCGGTGTAGGAGCCGAAGCATCGTTTGAGACGTCTTGACCTCTCACGGCCTGGAGTGTCTGCAGGACTAACGGAGCCTTTCTTGGCGTTGTAATTTCTTGCACTAAGCCTGCAAGGTACTGTCGAGTACAAACTTTTCCGGCCATTTACTCAACTCGCTCCAGGACTTTGTAAGCAGCACCACCACCGTATCAGTCTCGATTCGGACATTGAAGCAACATGCCGGACCGGTCTACAGGTCTCGCAGGCCTTCGGGGAGTTCTGCAAAGGCGGCTGCCTCTCCAGCCTCGGACAACGCCGTTTCGGTTGGTGGAAGTGGTACACGGGGTGCAATGTATTTTGTGTCCAGGAACTACCCTGGAAAAGTGCGCGGTGGCTATGGAGGACTTGTTGGGGAGAGATGGTGTTTTGGCCACTGAGAAAGAGTTCAGGGAGGCAGTGTTTTATCTGAGGAATGATGAGTTGGCGCATCGCCCCCACAGTAGGGGGATCACGGTGGAAAACATCTTTTTACAGATGGAGCTGGTGACAGCTCCCACACAACGCATCGTCCTCGGTCACGTAAAGCCTTTCATCCCCAACGAGGACCTGCTTCCCGCACTAGCACGCTTGGGGCAAGTACGGTCAGAAATAACTGCCATCAGGCAAACATTTAAGAGACGCACCCTCCGTACAGTAATCTCTTTCCGGCGACAGGTATTCGTGCAGCTGGAAAGGGAGGACGAAGTTGAGGGCCGGTTTACTGTCCGGCACGAGTGGGTAGATTATCAGGTGTATTGGAGCTCTGAGCCCCCACGGTGCCATGCGTGCGGGGAGGTGGGGCACTTTCGGAGGGACTGTCCTAGCACCCGAAAACCCAGTGAGTCCACTTCGGGAACTAGTGCCTCAGGTATCTCTGCCTCTGATCCCATTCCTGCTCCTACACCTGTGCCGGCCCCTGCTCCTGCCCCTGACCCTGTCTCTACCCCTGTCCCTATTCCTATGTCTGTTCCAGTCCCTTCTCCTACCCCTGTGGTTCAGTCGAGTGATCCTGAGGCTACGTGCAGGGAGGTTCAGGCAAGGGACGGGGTGGAGCCTGTGTGGGGAAGGAAAGCGAGGAAGAAATCGAAACACATGAAGAAGTCGGCCTCCGAGACCGCAGAGCTCACGCCCATTTGCCCTGAAGTGGAGCGGGAGGCTCGGGGAAGTGCACAGTCAGACGGGGTGATGGAAGCGGAGAGTAACGCTCCATCGGTGAATCCCGCACCTCTGTGCTCCTCCGGCTTGAAGAGGAGAAGGGAATGTTCCCCCAAGAGAGCAGGGAATGGAGATGCAGGGGAATCCCAGAAAGCGGTGGGAATCCGGGTGGAAGTTGTGTTTAACCCTGAATCCCCAGATGTAGCCACCAGTCCTGTGGTAGGTGGTGTGGTTGTACAGGAAGCTAGTGCTGGGCCTGTTTGCACAACTAAAACAGATCTGGAGCCCTGCACCCAGGACTTAGCAGTAAGCGCCTCCCTGGAGGCAAGTGTATTAAATAGTATGAGCGGGGTGGGGACCAAGCTCTCTCACTGTCAGCATCAGGCTGCTGGAGAATCCCTTGGACCAGAGCTGCTGGGGTCCCCTTCATGCCTGTCTCCTGGGGAGGGTGATATAACCTGCATGCCGACCCCATCAACTAATGGCCTGCAGCGGGTCCCTGGGGATTTTCCCTCCATTGTCGTAACTGTGGATAAGACTGATGCGACGGTGGAGCGGGAAGGTATGAGGGAGGTACCCGCTGCGCAGTGTGGGTTACAAGTGCAGCCACCTTACACATCACACGAGGAGGAAGATGGGGGATCTGTCTGCAGTGAGGGGTTGGAGGGAGACTCTTTTGATAGCGAGACAATGGACATCCTCACCCCTCCTGAAAAATCCCCATTGATACCTGTGGAGGAGATCAGAGAGTTCATTCACTCCTCTGTGGGTGCAAAGCATCGGCCTGAACTAGCCTCACCTTGCTGGCCTAGCATGCCGAGGCTGGTGAAGTCCCTGCGAGTCATCCTCGGACGGAAGGGGAAGGGGAAGAGGAATGGTGTGTCGGGGAATGACAGACGGCAGCTGAAATCCTTCCTGGATGACCTGGTGAGGGACATCAGGGTGAAAAGCAGCCTCGCTCCTTCGGGAGATGGTGGGTCACAGGGTAGCGATGGTAGCAGTCGGGCCCGGAAAGCAAAGAATATTCTTGGTTTTCTTCGGGATAGTGTGGCTGAGGGCGCCACCGCTCTCAGTGGGAAGGGTACTGGTGCTGAGGCCTAGTGTGCTCCCGACATGAAACTTACCATAGCTAGTCTTAATGTAAACGGTAGCAGGGGCTCTCTCCGCAGATATAACAATCTCTCAGTCCTCAGGGATGGGAGATACGCGGTGAATTTCCTGCAGGAAACCCATACCACCCCGGGGGACGAGTCCGCTTGGCTCCTGGAGTGGAAGGGCGGGGTCTACATTAGTCACCTTAGCTCCAACTCTAGCGGGGTGGCAATCCTGTTGGCCCCAACCTTTCGGCCAGAAATCGTAGGAGTCCAAGATGTTGTGCCCGGCCGTCTGCTCCACCTGGCTGTGCGCCTGGATGGAATACCGCTGCATTTTATCAACGTGTATGCTCCGAGGCGCGGGGTGATGCAGATGCGCCTATTCTGTCAGCTGTCCACCTTGCTGAGTTCCATCGATCCTGGGGACTGCGTCATCCTCAGAGGATACTTCAACTGTACCCTCGAGGTGGAGGACCGCTCGGGCCTCCAACGCGACCCAGCATTGGCAAAAAAGTTAAAGGAGCTAGTCGGCTCCTTTGACTTGGTGGACAGCTGGCGGAATCTTCTCCCCAACTCTAGCGCCTTCTCCAGAAGATCTAGAGAGGGGGTTCCCGGATAGACCGCCTGTATATCTCTCGGGCTTATATCTCCTGCGTGTCAGCGTCCTCCATGCGGACGGTGTCGTGCTCGGATCATCACCTTGTGTGGATGGAATTTACTCCTCTGCACCCTCGGGTGGGATCCAGGTATTGGCACTTTAACAACCGGCTGCTGGAGGACAGCCGATTCCGGGATTCGTTCCAAGCGTTCTGGGCCACCTGGAGAGAGAGACAGAGAGAGCTCTGCTCCCTACGGCTGTGGCGGGATCAGGTTTTTATATCGGGAGTACACTAGGGGGTCAACAAAGAGGCGGGGCTCTGAGATTGAGTGGCTTGAGAGAGCGTTGCTTGACCTAGAGTCCCATCTTGGTCCGACCGGTGGAGACCAACAGCTGTGGTAGGAATACCAGGAGAAGGACGCACTAAGGAATCTGCAGCTTCAGCAGTCCCGAGGTGCAAATGCGAGGTCGCGGATCCAAATGCTGCAAGTGGCGGGGAGTTCAAAGCAGCTGGTGGACTACTGGCTGCCGATGGCTCCTCCATCACGGACCCCGACGGAATTATCAAAGAAGTCCGCACTTTATATCGGTCCTTATTCTCACCAGATCCGTCAAATGCAGAGGCATGTAATGAGGTCTGGGAAGATTTGCCAAAGGTCAGCCCAGAGGACGCAGCGCGTCTGGACGCTCCCCTGACTGGGGAGGAGCTGTCTACTGCCCTTCGGCAGCTCCGGAGGGGTGAGTCCCCTGTCTTAGATGGTCTGAGTGTGGACTTCTATCAGGCTTTTTGGGATGTCCTGGGGGTTGATTACAGCCTTTTTCTAGGGGAGAGCATAGCCACCGGGGAAATGCCCCTCTCATGGCGCAGAGCTGTTGTGGTCCTACTGTCCAGGAAGGGAGACCTCCGCCTGCTAAAGAACTGGCGCCCGGTCTCCCTCTTGTGCACGGACTACAAGATCTTCACCCGGACAATGGCCAACCGTCTTGGTTCAGTACTGAGACAGGTGATCCATCCTGACCAATCTTACACGGTCCCGGGCCGCTCCATCCAGGACAATGTCCACCTAGTACGGGACCTGATACACCTGCAGCAGGAGACTGGGTCCCGGGCCGCTCCATCCAGGACAATGTCCACCTAGTACGGGACCTGATCCACCTGCAGCAGGAGACTGGGTCCCGGGCCGTTCCATCCAGGACAATGTCCACCTAGTACGGGACCTGATCCACCTGCAGCAGGAGACTGGGTCCCGGGCGGCGTTTCTTTCTCTTGACCAGGAGAAGGCGTTTGACCGGGTAGACCACAGTTTCCTGGTGGGCACTCTGCAGGCCTTTGGGCTCGGACCACACTTTGTGGCCTGAGTTCGGCTCCTATACTCTGCCGCAGAATGCCTTGTTAAGATCAATGGATCACTGGCAGCGCCCATTCCCTTCAGAAGAGGAGTGCGTCAAGGGTGCCCCATGTCCGGTCAATTGTACGCGATCTGTGTCGAGCCATTCCTGAGCCTTCTTCGGTGAAGGCTGACAGGTCTGGTTCTGCGTGAACCCGACATGGAGGTCGTCCTCCCGGCCTACGCCGATGATGTACTCCTCATGATGACAGATCCCAATGACCTGCGGAGGATGCGCGAGTGCCAAGAAGTTTTCTCGGCAGCATCCTCTGCTAGGATCAACTGGGCGAAATGTTCCGGACTCTTAGTGGGTCATTGGCAGGTGGACTCCCTGCCGGAGGAGATGAGAGCTTTGAGTGGAGCACTAGACGTCTCCTCTATCTGGGAGCCTACCTGAGTCCTTCTAGGGAGACCTGGCTGGCAAACTGGCAGGACCTGGAGACAAAAGTCATGGCCCGGCTGGGGCGCTGGTTAGACCTTCTCAGGGTGCTTTCCTATCGAGGCAGGGTGGTGGTCTTAAACCAGCTGGTGGCCTCCATGTTGTGGTATTGGATGGTCACCTTGGCCCCTCCTGCCCCGTTTGTTGCGAGAATGCAGAGGAAGTTAGTGGACTTCTTCTGGGGCAACGGGAAACACTGGGTCTCTGCAGCGGTCTTGAGTCTCCCAGTGGGAGAGGGCGGACAGTCGCTAGTGTGCGTTTGAACGCGACTGGCGGCTCTCCGCCTCGGGACTCTGCAGAGATTCCTGTACGCCGAGCACCCTCCCAGGTGGCACGTGTTGGCAACATTCTTCCTCCAGAGGGGCTGCTGGCTTCATGAAGACATGCAGCTACCACCGGCGGGCGTCAGCCGTGCTGCTTTGCGGAGACTGCCCGGCTTCTATCAGGACCTACTGAGAGTCTGGAACATGGTTGCCTCAGGCCGGGAATCCCCTCCTCTGGCAGAGGGCGGAGTCCTGGCCGACCTCAGTGTGGCTCAGGTGTGTGGACCGACTCAGGCTGAGCTGCTTGTCGGGCCCAGGCCCCGCAATCTTGTCCGGGAGCCGTGTCCACACAACTTGAGCCGTCTCTCCTCGACACCCACCGTCCCATTCAGGGATGCAAGTAGGAGGTATTTGTATGGGCTGTTGCTCCACACCCTCCACTTCCTTGCCCTTGTCCACCGTCCCGACACGCTATGGCGGTCGGTCTTTCTATCCGGAGGTGAGGTGGGTCCCCACTGGAAGTCCCTCTACAAGGGGGTTCTGCCCATGCACCTGGGGGATCTCAGCTGGATGGTGCTGCATAGAGCGGTGCCCTGCAATAAGTTCTTCAGTCTGCACACGGATCTCCCACCCGCATGTCATTTCTGTGGGCTGGAGGAGACCGTGTACCACATGTATCTGGAGTGTGCGAGGCTGCAGCCCTTTTTTGCATATTTGCGTGGGCTGCTTCTCGCCTTTTGGTTGCACTTTAGCCCCACCCTATTTATATATGGTCATCCAGTAAGGAAGGGGGCATGGAGGGATGAGGATGTCCTAGTCAACTTGCTCCTGGGGCTGGCGAAATCCGCCATCCGAGGGTCTTGGAAACGGGTGGCGGGAGGATCTCCCCGGGCAGACTGTCTGGCAATGTTTAGAGGGTATGTTCGTGCTCGGGTGAATATTGAAAAAGAACACACGCAGTTCAGGGCGACCTTAGAGGAGTTTCGAGGCAAATGGGCTCCGCGGGGTGTAAATGCCATCGTTGAAAGAGATGACAACATTCTGGTGAAATGTCTATTGTCTATTTGTAGTGAAGTAATTGCGTTTGCCACTGTTTTGTATATATTGTATAGCACCGATATTTGTAATAAAGGATTTTGTAAAAAAAAAACTGTGTCCGCATTCACTCACTGTCCCGAATGGCATAAACAGTGTCTGCAGTCATTCACTGTGTCGAATGACCTACACTGTGCCCACAATCATTCTCCATGCACAATGTCATACACTGTGTCCGCAGTCATTCACCGTGCACAATTTCATACTCTGTGTCATTCACTGGGTACAATGTCGTAAACAGTTTCCACAGTCATTTACTGTGCACAATCTCATACACTGTGTCCGCAGTCACTGACGGTGCATTATATCACACACTGTTTCCGCAGTTTCTCACTGTGCACATTGTCATACACTGTGTCTGCAGTGATACACTGTGCCGAATTTCGTACACTGTGTCCGCAGTCTTTCACTATGCACGACATCGTACACTGTCCGCAGTCTTTCACTGTGCACGATGTCGTACACTGTGTCCGCAGTCTTTCACTATGCACGATGTCGTACACTGTGTCTGCAGTCACTCACTGTGCGGAATATCATACACTGTGTCCGCAGTCTCTTACTGTGCACATTCTCGTACACTGTGTCCGCAGTGATACACTGTGCCAAATGTCATACACTGTGTCCTCAGTCATTCACTGTGCACAATGTCGTACACTTTTCCGCAGTGATTCTCTGTGCACAATGTTGTACACTGTGTCCGCAGTCATTCACCATGCACAATGTCTTACACTGTGTCCGCAGGCATTCACCGTGAATAATGATGTACACTGTGTCCACAGTTATTCACGGTGCACAATGTCGTACACTGTGTCCACAGTCATTCACAGGGCACAATGTCGCACACTTTGTACGCAGTCATTCACTGTACTCAATGTCGTACTCTGTGTCCGCAGTCACTCACCATGCACAATGTCTTACTCTGTGTCCGGAGTCACTCACCGTGCACAATGTCGTACTGTCACGTACCCCGTAACTGGGTGTCTGACCAGCAGAGAAAGAAGAATCCACTGAAGTCTGTTGGTACCAAACTAAAGGTGTTTATTAGTAAACTACACAATACAATATTAAAAGTGCAAATATACATATAAAACAAGTTAGCAGTAATAAACCTAAAAGTGTAGGAATAATAATAATCAATAATAAACAAGCTCTATCAATGTCTAGGGGTAAATGAATTGTCATAGGAAAGTATAGAGTTCAGTTCATAAATGCTGAGGTGGTTATGGTTGTTGTGTTGAAATCGTTGGAGAGAGAGAGAGCGAGAGAGAGGTAACAGCTACAGCAGCCAAACCTTCCTTTGCTTTCTTAATCCGTCGTATCCATGTGGCCATTCAGTTATGACCCCTCTGGTCTTCAGCTAGACCGTTCTTCTGTGGTGGACTCGTCACTCTGGCATGAGTGGACACACACACAAGTCCCCACCAGCCCTGCTGTAACACTGTGAGCTTTACTGACCGATCTCCTGGTTCGGTCTCCGAAGCCCCCACCTTTCTGTGGGTTCCCAACACTCAGTCAGTGTCCACTGGTGTGTCTGAAGGGTGTCTCTCCAGACCAGTCTTTTCATCCCCACTCACGGGGTCTCAGCTATCCATCAACTCTGAATAACCATGTCCATCAAATCAGGCCACTCCTGCTATCTCCTGAGGAATGTTAACGAGCAAAGTAAAGTCCTTGTAGTGGAAGGTAAATAATCCAGGAGGAGTCATAATACAGTAAATCAAGTCTCTCTCCCCCTCTTATCTGTAGCAGATGTTCTTGCCTGGGCTTTATCTCTCTCTCTCATTAGCAGCATAACAACAGCAATAGTTCGTAGTTCTCAGGAGGGGGGGAATGGTTAACTCTGCACCCCATTGTCCATCAGGTCTGTCCATCACTCATAACACCCCCATCCTTCTGGAAATTTCACCAGGGTGAAAATTAACTAATAAAGCATATTACTGAATTACAGAGTTTAACAAAATACAGAAGTGGTCTTAACTACAAGAATAATACAGATACACTTTCAAATTAACATTTGGATAAACAGTCAGCAATTACATTCTCACTCCCCTTTACATGTTGTATTTTAATATCGAATTCCTGTAACAACAGACTCCAACTTAATAACATCCTATTTTTATTTTTCATGTTAGCCAAAAATACCCAGTGATTGTGTTCTTAGCTTAGGTGTATATTACAAAGTGTGAACCAATACATTTGTGATTATACTGTTGTACATTACAGAAGTTTGTGCAAATACCAATCTCTATTTTACTTTTAAGCTTAACATTCAATCTTCCATGATGTCTTTATTATTCACATTCTTTATTCAAAAAAAAATCAAATTCCTGCAAAACCAGATCCTATTATTCAAAGTGGCGTTTGGTCAACCCATGCCTCTTTTCCACTTAACTCTCACTTTCTCCTGGTGCCACGGTTAACCCTTTCTTCACTGAACCAAGTCTATCTGGCCCAAAAGGATTGCATTCCTTTTCAACTAAATCAGATACCTCAGACTTTTCCTGAGCTTCAACACTAGGTTCAGTATCCTGTGACTCCACATCCTTCACATCCTATACACAGGCCAACGGGACATCTGCCTCTCCTAGGCTTTCAATACCAGTCCCCTTTTCAAATTCTAAGTTCCCCTGATCCTCCCAGGTACTCTCTGGGGAACTCCCCTTCGGAGTAAACTCAACCTTGCGGGTTAAGACAACTTTGTCTGCTAACCCAGCAGACTCCCTCAAGGTAGCAGCATCCTTTTCATCTAGGACTGCCCTCACATCATCGGGAACACTCAAATTCTTCAACTGAAAACAGCTCTGTCAAGCCAGACAGATCATCCGTGTCCAACCCTGGACATTCTAACTGCCTCATCTGTTTCTCATCTTTACTCTGTGCCTTCCTCACTCCTAAGTGTCCAGCTAGGGGTATCTTGTGAGCCAGGTTCGAAATTTTGTTTCTTAACAACACTAAATCTGCTTCGTCTCCCTTACTTTCCTTAGCTCCACTATTCTCCATTTTACCATCCTCTAATCTCTCCTGGTACAAGATCGGTAAAAACGTCTCAGCTAAATCAATACTGGACTCATTTAAACTGGCTCCTGTCTCAGCCGCCTTTAGAGAAATGCTGCAAGTTACTGCGCATGCGGGATAAATCTTGGAATCTATGGGCGGGTCCTCAGCACTTACAGGCTTACTTGTTAATTTCACTGCTGAATACACATCCCCAGTATCTCTCCAGATCCGCACTGGAACTGGGGTTTCACCCTCCTTCACAGACACTGTCCCTTCCAAGATAAACCTCTCACGCCCCTCTTGGGCTCTATCTACCTTTGCCTTCCTCATCGATCTGTTGACCGACTCAATGCAACCAGTCAGGACTGCCATTTTCCCTTTTCCTGTCTCCTTCTTCGGAGCAAAGCACTAAGATGCTATATGACCAGCTTTCCCACAATTATAACACGTAAAGCTAGGAACCTTCCTGCCAGCCTGCTTTTCCTCCTCCTTACCTTTTCCACTAGCTCCTGGCTTATTCTCTGCCTTAGCCGGTGGGCTTTCTCTACCGTCCCTACTGCCTTTCTGGTAGCTCTTATTTAGGGAAAACTTTGTTTTGTGAGTTAAGGCATACACGTCTGCTAATTTGGCAGTTGCAGACAGAGTCACTGTCTCCTTCTCATCCAAGTATGTCTTCATACTCTCAGGGATACAACCTTTGAACTGCTCCATCAGTATTAACTATAATAGTTTATCATAATCTCCAACGACCCCTTTTGAGGTGCTCCAACGCTCACAACACATTTGCATTTCACGGGCAAACTCTAAATACGTGTGGTTCCATGGCTTTCTCCAATTCCGGAACTTCTGCCGGTATGTCTCTGGCACCAACTCGTAACTCCTCAATACAGCCCTTTTTACTTCCTCGTAATCCTTAGACTCATCCATAGACAATGCCAAATACACTTGTTGAGTCTTCCCCCCAAGTACGCTCTGTAACAGAACAGCCCATTTCCCCTTAGGCCAGTTCTGATTCACAGCCACTTTCTCAGAATGAAGGAAGAACTTATTGACATCCATCTCCTTGAATGGAGGTACTAACTGGATCTCCTGACCAATCTTGAACCCCTCATTTGGGTCCCTTCCCTGCGATGCCTTTAATCTTTCCATTTCCAGCACAAACTGCCTCTCTTTCTCTCTGTCCTCCCTCTGCTTATCAGCTTCTTCTCTCTGCCTTGCAGCTTCTATCTCGTTTATCTGGAGCTCATGCTCCCTTTCCTCCTTCTCCGCAGCCAACCTTAATCTTTCTATCTGAATCTGAAGCTCACCCTAGGCTGGTTTCCTCTCAGGGAACAAGTCCAATATATCCGACGTGAACACACCCTCGGATACGTAATGCACAACTATTGCTCTCTGTATATCCAACTTGCTCATCGACGATTTTACTGCCGAGAGATTTAATCATTTTGCAACGTTCACCAATTCCGCCTTCCTGGCATCCTCTAATTGCCCCCGAAGTCGGGTCTTTTAAAAATTTGTCAATTCCCATCTCAGCTGATTTCCCATCTGGTTATCCACACAACCAGATCAGATAAGGGACTTTTATCCCGATTCACTGCCCCCCCCCCCCCAATTTGGTACTCAAACCCCGGATGAGCCCCCAATTTGTCACGTACCCCGTAACTCGGTGTCTGACCAGCAGAGAAAGAAGAATCCGTTGGAGTCTGGTGGTACCAAACTAAAGGTATTTATTAGTAAACTACACAATACAATACCAAAAATGCAAATATACATAGGAAACAAGTTAGCAGCAATAAACCTAAAAGTGTAGGAATAATAATAATCAATAAAAAACAAGCTCTATCGATGTCTAGAGGTAAATGATTTGTCATAGGAAAGTATAGAGTTCAGTTCATAAATGCTGAGGTGGTTATGGTTGATGTGTTGAAATCGTTGGAGAGAGAGAGAGAGAGAGAGAGAGAGAGAGAAAGAGCGAGCGAGAGGTAACAGCTACAGCAGCCAAACCTTTCTTTGCTTTCTTAATCCGTCGTATCCTTGTGGCCATTCAGTTATGACCCCTCTGGTCTTCAGCTGGACCATTCTTCTGAGGTGGACTCATCACTCTGGCAAGAGTGAACACACACACAAGTCCCCACCAGCCCTGCAGTAACACTGTGAGCTTTACTGACTGATCTCCTGGTTCAGTCTCCGAAGCCCCCACCTTTCTGTGGGTTCCCAACACTCAGTCAGCGTCCACTGGTGTGTCTGAAGGGTGTCTCTCCAGATCTGTCTTTTCATCCCCACTCACGGGGTCTCAGCTATCCATCAACTCTGAATGACCATGTCCATCAAATCAGGCCACTCCTGCTATCTCCTGAGGAATGTTAACAAGCAAAGTACAGTCCTTGTAGTGGAAGGAAAATAATCCAGGAAGAGTCATAATACAGTAAATCAGCAGTCTCTCTCCCCCTCTTATTTGTAGCAGATGTTCTTGCCTGGGCTTTATCTCTCTCTCTCTCTCTCAATAGCAGCATAGCAACAGCAATAGTTCATAGTTCTCGGGGGGAGGGGGAATGGTTAACTCTGCACCCCATTGTCCATCAGGTCTGTCCATCACTCATAACAGTACACTGTGTCCGCAGTCATTCACCGCACATAATGTTGGACACTGTGTCCGCAGTCACTCATGGTGCACAATATTGTACACTGTGTCCGCAGTCATTCACTGGGCACAATGTCATACACTCTGTCCGCAGTCATTCACTGTGCACAATGTCGTACACTGTGTCCGCAGTCATTCACCATGCACAGTGTCGTACTCTGTGCCCACAGTCACTCACCCTGCACAATGGCGTTCACAGTGCTCACAGTCATGCACCGTCTACAGTGTCATACTCTGTGCCCGCAGTCACTCGCCGTCCACAGTGTCGTACTCTGTACCCGCAGTCACTCACCCTGCACAATGCCGTACACTCTGTGCCCGCAGTCACTCGCCGTCCACAGTGTCGTGCTCTGTGCCCGCAGTCACTCACCCTGCACAGTGTTGTACACAGTGCCCGCAGTCACTCGCCCTGCACAGTGTCGTACACTGTGCCCGCAGTCACTCGCCATCCAGTGTCGTGCTCTGTACCCGCAGTCACTCACCCTGCACAATGCCGTACACTCTGTGCCCGCAGTCACTCGCCATCCACAGTGTCGTGCTCTGTGCCCGCAGCCACTCACCCAGCATAGTGTTGTACACAGTGCCCGCAGTCACTCGCCGTCCACACTGTCGTGCTCTGTGCCCGCAGTCACTCGCCCTGCAGTGTCGTGCTCTGTGCCCGCAGTCACTCGCCATCCACAGTGTCGTGCTCTGTGCCCGCAGTCACTCGCTGTCCACAGTGTCGTGCTCTGTGCCCGCAGCCACTCGCCATCCAGAGTGTCGTATTCTGTGCCAGTAGTCACTCGCCGTCCACAGTGTCGTGCTCTGTGCCCGCAGTCACTCACCGTCCACACTGTCGTGCTCTGTGCCCGCAGTCACTCACCCTGCACGATAACATACACTGTGTCTGCAGTCATTCACTCTGCAACCCATTGTCCATCACTCATAACAGTACAGTGTGCCCGCAGTCATTCACTGGGCACAATGTCGTGCACTCTGTCTGCAGTCATTCACTGGGCTGAACGTCGTACTCTGTGCCCGCAGTCATTCACCGTGCACAATGTCGTACTCTGTGCCCACAGTCATTCACCGTGCACAATGTCATACTCTGTGCCCGCAGTCATTCACCCAGCACAATGTTGTACTCTGTGCCCACAGTCACTCATCCTGCACAATGTCGTACTCTGTGCCCACAGTCACTCACCCTGCACAATGTCGTACTCTGTGCCCGCAGTCATTCACCCAGCACAATGTCGTACTCTGTGCCCACAGTCACTCACCCTGCACAATGTCGTTCACAGTGCCCGCAGTCACTCACCGTCCACACTGTCGTACTCTGTGCCCGCAGCCACTCACCCTGCACATGTTGTACACAGTGCCCGCAGTCACTCGCCCTGCACAGTGTCGTACACTGTGCCCGCAGTCACTTGCCGTCCACAGTGTCGTGCTCTGTGCCCGCAGCCACTCGCCCTGCACAGCGTCGTACACTGTGCCCGCAGTCACTCGCCGTCCACACAGTCGTGCTCTGTACCCACAGTCACTCACCCTGCACAGTGTTGTACACAGTGCCCGCAGTCACTCACCCTGCACAATGCCGTACACTCTGTGCCCGCAGCCACTCACCCTGCACATGTTGTACACAGTGCCCGCAGTCACTCGCCGTCCACAGTGTCGTGCTCTGTGCCCGCAGCCACTCACCCTGCACAGCGTCGTGCTCTGTGCCCGCAGTCACTCACCCTGCACAGTGTCGTGCTCTGTGCCCGCAGTCACTCGCCGTCCACACTGTCGTGCTCTGTGCCCGCAGTCACTCGCCGTCCACAGTGTCGTGCTCTGTGCCCGCAGCCACTCACCCTGCACAGCGTCGTGCTCTGTGCCCGCAGTCACTCACCCTGCACAGTGTCGTGCTCTGTGCCCGCAGTCACTCGCCATCCACACTGTCGTGCTCTGTGCCCGCAGTCACTCGCCGTCCACAGTGTCGTGCTCTGTGCCCACAGCCACTCACCCTGCACAGTGTTGTACACAGTGCCCGCAGTCACTCGCCATCCACAGTGTCATGCTCTGTGCCCACAGCCACTCACCCTGCACAGTGTTGTACACTGTGCCCACAGTCACTCGCCGTCCACACTGTCGTGCTCTGTACCCGCAGTCACTCACCCTGCACAATGCCGTACACTCTGTGTCCGCAGTCACTCGCCGTCCACAGTGTCGTGCTCTGTGCCCGCAGTCACTCACCGTCCACAGTGCCGTGCTCTGTGCCCACAGTCACTCACCCTGCACAGTGTTGTACACAGTTCCCGCAGTCACTCACCATCCACAGTGTCGTACTCTGTGCCCGCAGTCACTCGCCGTCCACAGTGCCGTGCTCTGTGCCCACAGTCACTCACCCTGCACGATGACGTACATTGTGTCCGCAGTCATTCACTGTGCCGAATGTCATACACTGTGTCCGCAGTCATTCACTGTGCCGACAGTCGTACGTTGTGTTCACAACCATTCACTGTGCTCACAGTCATCTGCCATGCACAATGTCGTGCACTGTGCCCGCAGTCATCCCCCATCCACGGTGTCCTGCACTCTGTCCGCAGTCATCCATCGTGCAGAATGTCGTAAACTGTGTCCAGTCCTTCACCGTGCACAATGTCGTACACTTTGTTTGCAGTTACTCACTGTACTCAATGTCGTAAACTGTGTCCGCAGTCATTCACTGTGCACAATGTCGTACACTGTTCCGCAGTCATTCACTGGGCTGAATGTCGTACACTGTGTATGCAGTCATTCACCGTGCATAGTGTCGTACTCTGTGCCCACAGTCACTCACCTTGCACAATGTCGTTCACAGTGCCCGCAGTCATGCACTGTCTACAGTGTCATACTCTGTGCCCACAGTCACTCGCCGTGCACAGTGCCGTGCTCTGTACCCGCAGTCACTCACCCTGCACAGTGTCGTGCTCTGTGCCCGCAGTCACTCGCCGTCCACACTGTCGTGCTCTGTGCCCGCAGTCACTCACCCTGCACAGTGTCATGCTCTGTGCCCGCAGTCACTCGCCGTCCACACTGTCGTGCTCTGTACCCACAGTCACTCACCCTGCACAGTGTCGTGCTCTGTGCCCGCAGTCACTCGCCGTCCACACTGTCGTGCTCTGTACCCACAGTCACTCACCCTGCACAATGCCGTACACTCTGTGTCCGCAGTCACTCGCTGTCCACAATGTCGTGCTCTGTGCCCGCAGCCACTCACCCTGCACAGTGTTGTACACAGTTCCCGCAGTCACTCACCGTCCACAGTGTCATACTCTGTGCCCGCAGTCACTCACCCTGCACGATGACGTACATTGTGTCCGTAGTCATTCACTGTGCCGAATGTCATACACTGTGTACGCAGTCATTCACTGTACACAATGACGTACACTGTGTACGCAGTCATTCACTGTGCCGACAGTCGTACGTTGTGTTCACAACCATTCACTGTGCTCACAGTCATCTGCCGTGCACTGTGCCCGCAGTCATCCCCCGTCCACGGTGTCCTGCACTCTGTCCGCAGTCATCCGTCATGCAGAATGTCGTAAACTGTGTCCAGTCCTTCACCGTGCACAATGTCGTACACTTTGTTCGCAGTTACTCACTGTACTCAATGTCGTAAACTGTGTCCGCAGTCATTCACTGGGCACAATGTCATACACTGTTCCGCAGTCATTCACTGGGCTGAATGTCGTACACTGTGTACGCAGTCATTCACCGTGCATAGTGTCATACTCTGTGCCCACAGTCACTCACCCTGCACAATGTCGTTCACTGTGTCCGCAGTCATTCACCGTGCCAACAGTGGTACATTGCGTCCGCAGTCAATCACTGTGCCAAATGTCGTACACTGTGTCCGCAGTCATTCATTGTGCACAACGTCATACAATCTGTCTGCAGCCATTCACCGTGCACAATGTCGTGCACTCTGTCCGCAGTCATTCCCCGTGCACAATGTCGTGCACTGTGCCCGCAGTCACCCGCCGTCCACAGTGTCCTGCACTCTGTCCGCAGTCCTCCGCCGTGCACAATGTCGGACTCTGTGCCCGCAGTCACTCACCTGGCACAATGTCGTGCTCTGTACCCGCAGCCACTCACCCTGCACAGTGTCTGCACTGTGTCCGCAGTCATCCGCCATGCACAGAGTCATGCACTGTGTCCGCAGTCATCTGATATCCACTTTTTCCTGCACTCTGTCCACAGTCAATCACTGTGCCAAATGTCGTGCACTGTGTCCGCAGTCATTCAGTGTGCACTATGTCGTACAATCTGTCCGCAGCCATTCACCCTGCACAGTGCCGTGCTCTGTGCCCGCAGTCACTCGCCGTCCACACTGTCGTGCTCTGTACCCACAGTCACTCACCCTGCACAATGCCGTACACTCTGTGTCCGCAGTCACTCGCTGTCCACAATGTCGTGCTCTGTGCCCGCAGCCACTCACCCTGCACAGTGTTGTACACAGTTCCCGCAGTCACTCACCGTCCACAGTGTCGTACTCTGTGCCCGCAGTCACTCACCCTGCACGATGACGTACATTGTGTCCGTAGTCATTCACTGTGCCGAATGTCATACACTGTGTACGCAGTCATCTGATATCCACTTTTTCCTGCACTCTGTCCACAGTCAATCACTGTGCCAAATGTCGTGCACTGTGTCCGCAGTCATTCAGTGTGCACAATGTCGCACACTCTGTCCGCAGTCATCCACTGTGCAGAATGTCGCACACTCTGTCCGCAGTCATCCACTGTCCACGGTGTCCTGCACTCTGTCCGCAGTCATCCACCATCCACGGTGTCGTGCACTCTGTCCGCAGTCATCCACCGTCCACAGTGTTCTGCACTCTGTTCTCAGTCATCCACCGTCTACAGTGTCCTGCACTCTGTCCGCAGTCATCCGCCGTGCACAATGTCGTACAGTGTGTCCGCAGTGATTCACTGTGCCAACAATCGTACATTGTGTCCGCATTCAATCACTGTGCCAAATGTCGTACACTGTGTCCGTAGTCATTCACTGTGCACAATGTCGTGCTCTGTGTCCGCAGTCATTCACTGTGCCGACAGTCATACGTTGTGTTCACAGCCATTCACTGTGCTCACTGTCATCTGCCGTCCACAGTTTCCTGCACTGTGTCCGCAGTCAGCCGCCATGCACAATGTTGTGCACTGGGTCCGCAGTCATCCGCTGTCCACAGTGTCCCACACTGTGCCTGCAGTCATCGGCCGTGCACAATGTCGTACACTGTATCCGCAGTCATTCACTGTGCCAACAGTCGTACGTTCTGTCCACAGTCAATCACTGTGCCAAATGTCGTACACTGTATCCGCAGTCATTCACTGTGCACAATGTCATACACTGTGTACGCAGTCATTCACCGCGCGCAATGTCATACACTGTGTCCGCAGTCAGTCACTGTGCCAAATGTCGTACACTGTGTTCGCAGTCATTCACTGTGCTGAATGTCGTACACTGTGTCCACAGTCATTCACCGTGCAAAATGTCGCACACTTTGTCCACAGTCATCCGTCGTGCACAATGTCGTGCACTGTGCCCGCAGTCACTCACTGTACACAATGATGTACACTGTGTCCGCAGTCATTCACTGTGCCGACAGTCGTACATTGCGTCCGCAATCATTCACTGTACACAATGTCGTACACTGTGTCCGCAGTCATTCACTGTGCACAATGTCGCACACTGTGTGCGCAGTCATTCACCGTGCGCAAAGCCGTGCACTGTGTCCGCAGTCCTCCGCCGTCCACAGTGTCCTGCACTCTGTCCGCAGTCATCCATCGTGCACAAGGCAGTGCTTTGTGTCCGCAGTCCTCCACCATCTAGAGTGTCCTGTACTCTGTCCGCAGTCATCCGCCGTCCAGTGTCCTGTACCCTGTATGCAGTCATCCACTGTGAACAATGTCGTGCACTGTGACCGCAGTCATCTGCCGTCCACACTGTCCTACACTCTGTCCGCAGTCATCCGCCATCCAGTGTCCTGTACTCTGTCCGCAGTCATCCGCCGTCCAGTGTCCTGTACTCTGTCCGCAGTCATCCACCGTCCACAATGCCCTGCACTCTGTCCGCAGTCATCCGCTGTGCACAATGCCGTGCACTGTGTCCACAGTCATCCACTGTCCACAGTGTCCTGCAGTCTGTCCTCAGTCATCCGCTGTGCACAATGACGTGCACTGTGTCCGCAGTCATCCGCTGTGCACAGAGTCCTGTACTCTGTCCCCGCAGTCATCCGCCATGCGCAATGTTGTGCACTGTCCCCGCAGTCACCCGCCATGCACAGTGTCCTACACTCTGTCCGCAGTCATCCACCATGCACAGTGTCCTACACTCTGTCCGCAGTCATCCGCCATGCGCAATGTTGTGCACTGTTCCCGCAGTCATCCGCCGTGCACTGTGTCCTGTACTCTGTCCACAGTAATCCACTGTGCACAATGCCATGCAGTGTCCGCAGACATCCACAGTCCACAGTGTCCTACACACTGTCCGCAGTCATCCGCCGTGCACAGTGTCCTGTACTCTGTCTGCAGCACCCGCCGTCCACAGTGTCCTACACTCTGTCCCCGCAGTCATCCACCGTCCACAGTGTCCTGTACTCTGTCCCCGCAGTCATCCACCGTCCACAGTGTCCTGTACTCTGTCCCAGCAGTCATCCACCGTCCACAGTGTCCTGCACTCTGTCCCCACAGTCATCCACCGTCCACAGTGTCCTGTACTCTGTCTGCAGCCCCCGCCGTCCACAGTGTCCTGTACTCTGTCCCCGCAGTCATCCACCATCCACAGTGTCCTGCACTCTGTCCCCGCAGTCATCCACCGTCCACAGTGTCCTGTACTCTGTCTGCAGTCATCCGCCGTGCACAATGCCGTGCACTCTGTCCGCATTCATCCACCATCCACAGTGTCCTGTACTCTGTCCGCAGTCATCCACCATCCACAGTGTCCTGTACTCTGTCTGCAGTCATCCACCATCCACAGTGTCCTACACTCTGTCCGCAGACATCCACTGTGCACAGTGTCCTGTACTCTGTCTGCAGCACCCGCCGTCCACAGTGTCCTACACTCTGTCCGCAGTCACCCGCCATCCACAGTGTCCTGTACACTGTCCGCAGTCATCCTCCGTGTTCAATGCCATGCACTGTGTCCTCAGTCATCCGCCATGCACTCTGTCTGCAGTCTGTCCTCAGTCAACCGCCGTGCACAATGCAGTGCTCTGTGTCCGCAGTCCTCCACCGTCTAGAGTGCCCTGCACTCTGTCTGCAGTCTGTCATGCTCTGTGCCCGCAGTCATTCACCGTGCACAATGTCGCACACTGTGTCCACAGTCATTCACCGTGCACAATGTCGTACACTTTCCACGTAGTCATTCACTCTGCACAATGTCGCACACTGTGTCCGCAGTCATTCACCGTGCACAATGTCGCACACTGTGTCCACAGTCATTCACCGTGCACAATGTCGCACACTGTGTCCACAGTCATTCACTCTGCACAATGTCGCACACTGTGTCCGCAGTCATTCACCGTGCACAATGTCGCACACTGTGTCCACAGTCATTCACTCTGCACAATGTCGCACACTGTGTCCGCAGTCATACACCGTACACAATGGCGTATACTGTGTCCGCAGTCATTCAGTGTACACAATCACGTACACTGTGTCCGCAGTCATTCACTGTACAAAATAACGTACACTTTGTCCGCAGTCATTCTCTGTGCACAATGTTGTACACTGTTTCCGCAGTCATTCACTGTGCACAATGTTGTACACTGTGTCCGCAGTCATTCACCGTACACAATGTCGCAGTGTCCACAGTCATCCGCCGTGCACAGTGCCGTGAACTGTGTCCGCAGTATCCGCAGTCCACAGTGTCCTACACTCTGTCTGCATTCTTCCGCCGTCCGCAGTGTCCTGTACTCTGTCCACAGTCATCCACCGTGCACAATGCAGTGTACTGTGTCCGCATTCTTCCGCCGTCCACAGTGTCCTGTACTCTGTCCACAGTCATCCGACATCCAGTGTCCTGTACTCTGTTCGCAGTCATCCACCGTCCACAATGCCCTGCACTCTGTCCTCAGTCATCCGCTGTGCACAATGCTGTGCACTGTGACCGCAGTCATCTGCAGTCCACACTGTCCTACACTCTGTCCGCAGTCACCCATGTGCACAATGTTGTGCACTGTGTCCGCAGTCATCCACCGTCCACAGTGTCCTGCAGTCTGTCCGCAGTCATCCGCCGTGCACAATGCCGTACACTGTGTCCGCAGTCATCCACCGTGCACAATGTTGTGCATTGTGTCCACAGTCATCCACCGTGCACAATGCAGTGTACTGTGTCCGCATTCTTCCGCCGTCCACAGTGTCCTGTACTCTGTCCACAGTCATCCGCCATCCAGTGTCCTGTACTCTGTCCGCAGTCATCCACCGTCCACAATGCCCTGCACTGTGTCCGCAGTCATCCACCGTCCACAGTGTCCTGCAGTCTGTCCGCAGTCATCCGCTGTGCACAATGCCGTGCACTGTGTCCGCAGTCATCCACCGTCCACAGTGTCCTGCACTCTGTCCGCAGTCATCCACCGTCCACAATGCCCTGCACTCTGTCCGGAGTCCTCCGCTGTGCACAATGCCGTGCACTGTGTCCGCAGTCATCCACCGTCCACAGTGTCCTGCACTCTGTCCGCAGTCATCCACCGTCCACAATGCCCTGCACTCTGTCCGGAGTCCTCCGCTGTGCACAATGCCGTGCACTGTGTCCGCAGTCATCCACCGTCCACAGTGTCCTGCAGTCTGTCCGCAGTCATCCACCGTCCACAATGCCCTGCACTCTGTCCGCAGTCATCCGCTGTGCACAATGCCGTGCACTGTTTTCGCAGTCATCCACCGTGCACAATGCCGTGCACTGTTTTCGCAGTCATCCACCGTGCACAATGCCGTGCACTGTTTTCGCAGTCATCCACCGTGCACAGTGTCCTGCACTCTGTCTGCAGTCATCCGCCGTGCACACTGTCCTGTACTCTGTCCGCAGTCATCCGCCGTGCACAGTGTCCTGCACTCTGTCTGCAGTCATCCGCCGTGCACAGTGTCCTGCAATCTGTCCTCAGTCATCCGCCGTGCACACTGTCCTGCACTCTGTCCGCAGTCATCCGCCGTGCACAGTGTCCTGCACTCTGTCTGCAGTCATCCGCCGTGCACACTGTCCTGCACTCTGTCCGCATTCATCCGCCATCCAGTGTCCTGCAATCTGTCCGCAGTCATCCGCCGTGCGCAATGTTGTGCACTGTGCCCGCAGTCATCCACCGTGCAAAGTGTCCTGTACTCTGTGCGCAGTCATCCGCCGTGCACAGTGTCCTGTACTCTGTCCTCAGTCATCCGCCGTGCACAGTGTCCTGTACACTGTCCTCAGTCATCCGCCGTGCACAGTGTCCTGCACTCTGTCCTCAGTCATCCGCCGTGCACAGTGTCCTGCACTCTGTCCGCAGTCATCCACCGTGCACACTGTCCTGCACTCTGTCCGCAGACATCCGCTGTGCACACTGTCCTGCACTCTGTCTGCAGTCATCCGCCGTGCACAGTGTCCTGCACTCTGTCTGCAGTCATCCGCCGTGCACACTGTCCTGCACTCTGTCCGCAGTCATCCACCGTGCACACTGTCCTGCACTCTGTCCGCAGACATCCGCTGTGCACACTGTCCTGCACTCTGTCCGCAGTCATCCGCCATGCACACTGTCCTGCACTCTGTCCGCAGTCATCCGCCGTGCACAGTCCTACACTCTGTCCGCAGTCATCCGCCGTGCACAATGTTGTGCACTGTGTCCGCAGTCATCCACCGTGCACAATGCAGTGTACTGTGTCCGCATTCTTCCGCCGTCCACAGTGTCCTGTACTCTATCCACAGTTATCCGCCATGCACAATGTCGTGCACTGTGTCCGTAGTCATCTGCTGTGCACAATGCCGTGCACTCTGTCCGCATTCATCCGCCATCCAGTGTCCTGTACTCTGTCCGCAGTCATCCGCCGTCCAGTGTCCTGTACCCTGTACGCAGTCATCCGCCGTGCACAATGTCGTGCACTGTGTCTGCAGTCATCCGCCATGCACAATGTCGTGCACTTCTCCGCAGTCATCTGCCGTCCACAGTGTCCTGTACTCTTTCCGCAGTCATCCGCCGTGCACTGTGTCCTGTACTCTGTCCATAGTAATCCACTGTGCACAATGCCATGCAGTGTCCGCAGTCATCCACAGTCCACAGTGTCCTACACACTGTCCGCAGTCATCCGCCGTGCACAATGCCGTGCACTGTGTCCGCAGTCATCCACCGTCCACAGTGTCCTGCAGTCTGTCCGCAGTCATCCGCCGTGCACAATGCCGTGCACTGTGTCCGCAGTCATCCGCCGTCCACAGTGTCCTGTACTCTGTCCGCAGTCATCCACCGTCCACAGTGTCCTACACTCTGTCCGCAGACATCCACTGTGCACAGTGTCCTGTACTCTGTCCGCAGTCATCCGCCGTCGACAATGTCACGCAGTGTCCGCAGACATTCACCGTGCACAATGTCGTACACTTTCTACGCAGTCATTCACCGTGCACAATGTCACACACTGTGTCCGCAGTCATTCACCGTGCACAATGTCGTACACTTTCTACGCAGTTATTCACTCTGCACAATGTCGCACACTGTGTCCGCAGTCATACACCGTACACAATGGCATATACTGTGTCCGCAGTCATTCAGTGTACACAATCACGTACACTGTGTCCGCAGTCATTCACTGTACAAAATAACGTACACTTTGTCCGCAGTCATTCACTGTGCACAATGCCGTACACTGTGTCCGCAGTATCCGCAGTCCACAGTGTCCTACACTCTGTCCGCATTCTTCCGCCGTCCGCAGTGTCCTGTACTCTGTCCACAGTCATCCACCGTGCACAATGCCGTGCACTGTGACCGCAGTCATCTGCCGTCCACAGTGTTCTGTACTCTGTCCGCAGTCATCCGCCGTGCACTGTGTCCTGTACTCTGTCCATAGTAATCCACTGTGCACAATGCCATGCAGTGTCCGCAGTCATCCGCAGTCCACAGTGTCCTACACACTGTCCGCAGTCATCCGCCGTGCACAATGCCGTGCACTGTGTCCGCAGTCATCCACCGTCCACAGTGTCCTGCAGTCTGTCCGCAGTCATCCGCCGTGCACAATGCCGTGCACTGTGTCCGCAGTCATCCGCCATCCACAGTGTCCTGTACACTGTCCGCAGTCATCCTCCGTGTTCAATGCCATGCACTGTGTCCTCAGTCATCCGCCATGCACTCTGTCTGCAGTCTGTCCTCAGTCAACCGCCGTGCACAATGCAGTGCTCTGTGTCCGCAGTCCTCCACCGTCTAGAGTGCCCTGCACTCTGTCTGCAGTCTGTCATGCTCTGTGCCCGCAGTCATTCACCGTGCACAATGTCGCACACTGTGTCCACAGTCATTCACCGTGCACAATGTCGTACACTTTCCACGTAGTCATTCACTCTGCACAATGTCGCACACTGTGTCCGCAGTCATTCACCGTGCACAATGTCGCACACTGTGTCCACAGTCATTCACCGTGCACAATGTCGCACACTGTGTCCACAGTCATTCACTCTGCACAATGTCGCACACTGTGTCCGCAGTCATTCACCGTGCACAATGTCGCACACTGTGTCCACAGTCATTCACTCTGCACAATGTCGCACACTGTGTCCGCAGTCATACACCGTACACAATGGCGTAT
The DNA here is from genome assembly GCF_048418815.1 of Hemitrygon akajei. Taxonomy (NCBI): domain Eukaryota; kingdom Metazoa; phylum Chordata; class Chondrichthyes; order Myliobatiformes; family Dasyatidae; genus Hemitrygon; species Hemitrygon akajei. Next base: position 34,449,605 of record NC_133155.1, read on the forward strand.
ACTGTGTCCGCAGTCATTCAGTGTACACAATCACGTACACTGTGTCCGCAGTCATTCACTGTACAAAATAACGTACACTTTGTCCGCAGTCATTCTCTGTGCACAATGTTGTACACTGTTTCCGCAGTCATTCACTGTGCACAATGTTGTACACTGTGTCCGCAGTCATTCACCGTACACAATGTCGCAGTGTCCACAGTCATCCGCCGTGCACAGTGCCGTGAACTGTGTCCGCAGTATCCGCAGTCCACAGTGTCCTACACTCTGTCTGCATTCTTCCGCCGTCCGCAGTGTCCTGTACTCTGTCCACAGTCATCCACCGTGCACAATGCAGTGTACTGTGTCCGCATTCTTCCGCCGTCCACAGTGTCCTGTACTCTGTCCACAGTCATCCGACATCCAGTGTCCTGTACTCTGTTCGCAGTCATCCACCGTCCACAATGCCCTGCACTCTGTCCTCAGTCATCCGCTGTGCACAATGCTGTGCACTGTGACCGCAGTCATCTGCAGTCCACACTGTCCTACACTCTGTCCGCAGTCACCCATGTGCACAATGTTGTGCACTGTGTCCGCAGTCATCCACCGTCCACAGTGTCCTGCAGTCTGTCCGCAGTCATCCGCCGTGCACAATGCCGTACACTGTGTCCGCAGTCATCCACCGTGCACAATGTTGTGCATTGTGTCCACAGTCATCCACCGTGCACAATGCAGTGTACTGTGTCCGCATTCTTCCGCCGTCCACAGTGTCCTGTACTCTGTCCACAGTCATCCGCCATCCAGTGTCCTGTACTCTGTCCGCAGTCATCCACCGTCCACAATGCCCTGCACTGTGTCCGCAGTCATCCACCGTCCACAGTGTCCTGCAGTCTGTCCGCAGTCATCCGCTGTGCACAATGCCGTGCACTGTGTCCGCAGTCATCCACCGTCCACAGTGTCCTGCACTCTGTCCGCAGTCATCCACCGTCCACAATGCCCTGCACTCTGTCCGGAGTCCTCCGCTGTGCACAATGCCGTGCACTGTGTCCGCAGTCATCCACCGTCCACAGTGTCCTGCACTCTGTCCGCAGTCATCCACCGTCCACAATGCCCTGCACTCTGTCCGGAGTCCTCCGCTGTGCACAATGCCGTGCACTGTGTCCGCAGTCATCCACCGTCCACAGTGTCCTGCAGTCTGTCCGCAGTCATCCACCGTCCACAATGCCCTGCACTCTGTCCGCAGTCATCCGCTGTGCACAATGCCGTGCACTGTTTTCGCAGTCATCCACCGTGCACAATGCCGTGCACTGTTTTCGCAGTCATCCACCGTGCACAATGCCGTGCACTGTTTTCGCAGTCATCCACCGTGCACAGTGTCCTGCACTCTGTCTGCAGTCATCCGCCGTGCACACTGTCCTGTACTCTGTCCGCAGTCATCCGCCGTGCACAGTGTCCTGCACTCTGTCTGCAGTCATCCGCCGTGCACAGTGTCCTGCAATCTGTCCTCAGTCATCCGCCGTGCACACTGTCCTGCACTCTGTCCGCAGTCATCCGCCGTGCACAGTGTCCTGCACTCTGTCTGCAGTCATCCGCCGTGCACACTGTCCTGCACTCTGTCCGCATTCATCCGCCATCCAGTGTCCTGCAATCTGTCCGCAGTCATCCGCCGTGCGCAATGTTGTGCACTGTGCCCGCAGTCATCCACCGTGCAAAGTGTCCTGTACTCTGTGCGCAGTCATCCGCCGTGCACAGTGTCCTGTACTCTGTCCTCAGTCATCCGCCGTGCACAGTGTCCTGTACACTGTCCTCAGTCATCCGCCGTGCACAGTGTCCTGCACTCTGTCCTCAGTCATCCGCCGTGCACAGTGTCCTGCACTCTGTCCGCAGTCATCCACCGTGCACACTGTCCTGCACTCTGTCCGCAGACATCCGCTGTGCACACTGTTCTGCACTCTGTCTGCAGTCATCCGCCGTGCACAGTGTCCTGCACTCTGTCTGCAGTCATCCGCCGTGCACACTGTCCTGCACTCTGTCCGCAGTCATCCACCGTGCACACTGTCCTGCACTCTGTCCGCAGACATCCGCTGTGCACACTGTCCTGCACTCTGTCCGCAGTCATCCGCCATGCACACTGTCCTGCACTCTGTCCGCAGTCATCCGCCGTGCACAGTCCTACACTCTGTCCGCAGTCATCCGCCGTGCACAATGTTGTGCACTGTGTCCGCAGTCATCCACCGTGCACAATGCAGTGTACTGTGTCCGCATTCTTCCGCCGTCCACAGTGTCCTGTACTCTATCCACAGTTATCCGCCATGCACAATGTCGTGCACTGTGTCCGTAGTCATCTGCTGTGCACAATGCCGTGCACTGTGTCCGCAGTCATCCACCGTCCACAGTGTCCTGCAGTCTGTCCGCAGTCATCCACCGTCCACAATGCCCTGCACTCTGTCCGCAGTCATCCGCTGTGCACAATGCCGTGCACTGTTTTCGCAGTCATCCACCGTGCACAATGCCGTGCACTGTTTTCGCAGTCATCCACCGTGCACAATGCCGTGCACTGTTTTCGCAGTCATCCACCGTGCACAGTGTCCTGCACTCTGTCTGCAGTCATCCGCCGTGCACACTGTCCTGTACTCTGTCCGCAGTCATCCGCCGTGCACAGTGTCCTGCACTCTGTCTGCAGTCATCCGCCGTGCACAGTGTCCTGCAATCTGTCCTCAGTCATCCGCCGTGCACACTGTCCTGCACTCTGTCCGCAGTCATCCGCCGTGCACAGTGTCCTGCACTCTGTCTGCAGTCATCCGCCGTGCACACTGTCCTGCACTCTGTCCGCATTCATCCGCCATCCAGTGTCCTGCAATCTGTCCGCAGTCATCCGCCGTGCGCAATGTTGTGCACTGTGCCCGCAGTCATCCACCGTGCAAAGTGTCCTGTACTCTGTGCGCAGTCATCCGCCGTGCACAGTGTCCTGTACTCTGTCCTCAGTCATCCGCCGTGCACAGTGTCCTGTACACTGTCCTCAGTCATCCGCCGTGCACAGTGTCCTGCACTCTGTCCTCAGTCATCCGCCGTGCACAGTGTCCTGCACTCTGTCCGCAGTCATCCACCGTGCACACTGTCCTGCACTCTGTCCGCAGACATCCGCTGTGCACACTGTCCTGCACTCTGTCTGCAGTCATCCGCCGTGCACAGTGTCCTGCACTCTGTCTGCAGTCATCCGCCGTGCACACTGTCCTGCACTCTGTCCGCAGTCATCCACCGTGCACACTGTCCTGCACTCTGTCCGCAGACATCCGCTGTGCACACTGTCCTGCACTCTGTCCGCAGTCATCCGCCATGCACACTGTCCTGCACTCTGTCCGCAGTCATCCGCCGTGCACAGTCCTACACTCTGTCCGCAGTCATCCGCCGTGCACAATGTTGTGCACTGTGTCCGCAGTCATCCACCGTGCACAATGCAGTGTACTGTGTCCGCATTCTTCCGCCGTCCACAGTGTCCTGTACTCTATCCACAGTTATCCGCCATGCACAATGTCGTGCACTGTGTCCGTAGTCATCTGCTGTGCACAATGCCGTGCACTCTGTCCGCATTCATCCGCCATCCAGTGTCCTGTACTCTGTCCGCAGTCATCCGCCGTCCAGTGTCCTGTACCCTGTACGCAGTCATCCGCCGTGCACAATGTCGTGCACTGTGTCTGCAGTCATCCGCCATGCACAATGTCGTGCACTTCTCCGCAGTCATCTGCCGTCCACAGTGTCCTGTACTCTTTCCGCAGTCATCCGCCGTGCACTGTGTCCTGTACTCTGTCCATAGTAATCCACTGTGCACAATGCCATGCAGTGTCCGCAGTCATCCACAGTCCACAGTGTCCTACACACTGTCCGCAGTCATCCGCCGTGCACAATGCCGTGCACTGTGTCCGCAGTCATCCACCGTCCACAGTGTCCTGCAGTCTGTCCGCAGTCATCCGCCGTGCACAATGCCGTGCACTGTGTCCGCAGTCATCCGCCGTCCACAGTGTCCTGTACTCTGTCCGCAGTCATCCACCGTCCACAGTGTCCTACACTCTGTCCGCAGACATCCACTGTGCACAGTGTCCTGTACTCTGTCCGCAGTCATCCGCCGTCGACAATGTCACGCAGTGTCCGCAGACATTCACCGTGCACAATGTCGTACACTTTCTACGCAGTCATTCACCGTGCACAATGTCACACACTGTGTCCGCAGTCATTCACCGTGCACAATGTCGTACACTTTCTACGCAGTTATTCACTCTGCACAATGTCGCACACTGTGTCCGCAGTCATACACCGTACACAATGGCATATACTGTGTCCGCAGTCATTCAGTGTACACAATCACGTACACTGTGTCCGCAGTCATTCACTGTACAAAATAACGTACACTTTGTCCGCAGTCATTCACTGTGCACAATGCCGTACACTGTGTCCGCAGTATCCGCAGTCCACAGTGTCCTACACTCTGTCCGCATTCTTCCGCCGTCCGCAGTGTCCTGTACTCTGTCCACAGTCATCCACCGTGCACAATGCCGTGCACTGTGACCGCAGTCATCTGCCGTCCACAGTGTTCTGTACTCTGTCCGCAGTCATCCGCCGTGCACTGTGTCCTGTACTCTGTCCATAGTAATCCACTGTGCACAATGCCATGCAGTGTCCGCAGTCATCCGCAGTCCACAGTGTCCTACACACTGTCCGCAGTCATCCGCCGTGCACAATGCCGTGCACTGTGTCCGCAGTCATCCACCGTCCACAGTGTCCTGCAGTCTGTCCGCAGTCATCCGCCGTGCACAATGCCGTGCACTGTGTCCGCAGTCATCCGCCATCCACAGTGTCCTGTACACTGTCCGCAGTCATCCTCCGTGTTCAATGCCATGCACTGTGTCCTCAGTCATCCGCCATGCACTCTGTCTGCAGTCTGTCCTCAGTCAACCGCCGTGCACAATGCAGTGCTCTGTGTCCGCAGTCCTCCACCGTCTAGAGTGCCCTGCACTCTGTCTGCAGTCTGTCATGCTCTGTGCCCGCAGTCATTCACCGTGCACAATGTCGCACACTGTGTCCACAGTCATTCACCGTGCACAATGTCGTACACTTTCCACGTAGTCATTCACTCTGCACAATGTCGCACACTGTGTCCGCAGTCATTCACCGTGCACAATGTCGCACACTGTGTCCACAGTCATTCACCGTGCACAATGTCGCACACTGTGTCCACAGTCATTCACTCTGCACAATGTCGCACACTGTGTCCGCAGTCATTCACCGTGCACAATGTCGCACACTGTGTCCACAGTCATTCACTCTGCACAATGTCGCACACTGTGTCCGCAGTCATACACCGTACACAATGGCGTATACTGTGTCCGCAGTCATTCAGTGTACACAATCACGTACACTGTGTCCGCAGTCATTCACTGTACAAAATAACGTACACTTTGTCCGCAGTCATTCTCTGTGCACAATGTTGTACACTGTTTCCGCAGTCATTCACTGTGCACAATGTTGTACACTGTGTCCGCAGTCATTCACCGTACACAATGTCGCAGTGTCCACAGTCATCCGCCGTGCACAGTGCCGTGAACTGTGTCCGCAGTATCCGCAGTCCACAGTGTCCTACACTCTGTCTGCATTCTTCCGCCGTCCGCAGTGTCCTGTACTCTGTCCACAGTCATCCACCGTGCACAATGCAGTGTACTGTGTCCGCATTCTTCCGCCGTCCACAGTGTCCTGTACTCTGTCCACAGTCATCCGACATCCAGTGTCCTGTACTCTGTTCGCAGTCATCCACCGTCCACAATGCCCTGCACTCTGTCCTCAGTCATCCGCTGTGCACAATGCTGTGCACTGTGACCGCAGTCATCTGCAGTCCACACTGTCCTACACTCTGTCCGCAGTCACCCATGTGCACAATGTTGTGCACTGTGTCCGCAGTCATCCACCGTCCACAGTGTCCTGCAGTCTGTCCGCAGTCATCCGCCGTGCACAATGCCGTACACTGTGTCCGCAGTCATCCACCGTGCACAATGTTGTGCATTGTGTCCACAGTCATCCACCGTGCACAATGCAGTGTACTGTGTCCGCATTCTTCCGCCGTCCACAGTGTCCTGTACTCTGTCCACAGTCATCCGCCATCCAGTGTCCTGTACTCTGTCCGCAGTCATCCACCGTCCACAATGCCCTGCACTGTGTCCGCAGTCATCCACCGTCCACAGTGTCCTGCAGTCTGTCCGCAGTCATCCGCTGTGCACAATGCCGTGCACTGTGTCCGCAGTCATCCACCGTCCACAGTGTCCTGCACTCTGTCCGCAGTCATCCACCGTCCACAATGCCCTGCACTCTGTCCGGAGTCCTCCGCTGTGCACAATGCCGTGCACTGTGTCCGCAGTCATCCACCGTCCACAGTGTCCTGCACTCTGTCCGCAGTCATCCACCGTCCACAATGCCCTGCACTCTGTCCGGAGTCCTCCGCTGTGCACAATGCCGTGCACTGTGTCCGCAGTCATCCACCGTCCACAGTGTCCTGCAGTCTGTCCGCAGTCATCCACCGTCCACAATGCCCTGCACTCTGTCCGCAGTCATCCGCTGTGCACAATGCCGTGCACTGTTTTCGCAGTCATCCACCGTGCACAATGCCGTGCACTGTTTTCGCAGTCATCCACCGTGCACAATGCCGTGCACTGTTTTCGCAGTCATCCACCGTGCACAGTGTCCTGCACTCTGTCTGCAGTCATCCGCCGTGCACACTGTCCTGTACTCTGTCCGCAGTCATCCGCCGTGCACAGTGTCCTGCACTCTGTCTGCAGTCATCCGCCGTGCACACTGTCCTGCACTCTGTCCGCAGTCATCCGCCGTGCACAGTGTCCTGCACTCTGTCTGCAGTCATCCGCCGTGCACAATGTCCTGCACTCTGTCCGCATTCATCCGCCATCCAGTGTCCTGCAATCTGTCCGCAGTCATCCGCCGTGCGCAATGTTGTGCACTGTGCCCGCAGTCATCCACCGTGCAAAGTGTCCTGTACTCTGTGCGCAGTCATCCGCCGTGCACAGTGTCCTGTACTCTGTCCTCAGTCATCCGCCGTGCACAGTGTCCTGTACACTGTCCTCAGTCATCCGCCGTGCACAGTGTCCTGCACTCTGTCCTCAGTCATCCGCCGTGCACAGTGTCCTGCACTCTGTCCGCAGTCATCCACCGTGCACACTGTCCTGCACTCTGTCCGCAGACATCCGCTGTGCACACTGTCCTGCACTCTGTCTGCAGTCATCCGCCGTGCACAGTGTCCTGCACTCTGTCTGCAGTCATCCGCCGTGCACACTGTCCTGCACTCTGTCCGCAGTCATCCACCGTGCACACTGTCCTGCACTCTGTCCGCAGACATCCGCTGTGCACACTGTCCTGCACTCTGTCCGCAGTCATCCGCCATGCACACTGTCCTGCACTCTGTCCGCAGTCATCCGCCGTGCACAGTCCTACACTCTGTCCGCAGTCATCCGCCGTGCACAATGTTGTGCACTGTGTCCGCAGTCATCCACCGTGCACAATGCAGTGTACTGTGTCCGCATTCTTCCGCCGTCCACAGTGTCCTGTACTCTATCCACAGTTATCCGCCATGCACAATGTCGTGCACTGTGTCCGTAGTCATCTGCTGTGCACAATGCCGTGCACTCTGTCCGCATTCATCCGCCATCCAGTGTCCTGTACTCTGTCCGCAGTCATCCGCCGTCCAGTGTCCTGTACCCTGTACGCAGTCATCCGCCGTGCACAATGTCGTGCACTGTGTCTGCAGTCATCCGCCATGCACAATGTCGTGCACTTCTCCGCAGTCATCTGCCGTCCACAGTGTCCTGTACTCTTTCCGCAGTCATCCGCCGTGCACTGTGTCCTGTACTCTGTCCATAGTAATCCACTGTGCACAATGCCATGCAGTGTCCGCAGTCATCCACAGTCCACAGTGTCCTACACACTGTCCGCAGTCATCCGCCGTGCACAATGCCGTGCACTGTGTCCGCAGTCATCCACCGTCCACAGTGTCCTGCAGTCTGTCCGCAGTCATCCGCCGTGCACAATGCCGTGCACTGTGTCCGCAGTCATCCGCCGTCCACAGTGTCCTGTACTCTGTCCGCAGTCATCCACCGTCCACAGTGTCCTACACTCTGTCCGCAGACATCCACTGTGCACAGTGTCCTGTACTCTGTCCGCAGTCATCCGCCGTCGACAATGTCACGCAGTGTCCGCAGACATTCACCGTGCACAATGTCGTACACTTTCTACGCAGTCATTCACCGTGCACAATGTCACACACTGTGTCCGCAGTCATTCACCGTGCACAATGTCGTACACTTTCTACGCAGTTATTCACTCTGCACAATGTCGCACACTGTGTCCGCAGTCATACACCGTACACAATGGCATATACTGTGTCCGCAGTCATTCAGTGTACACAATCACGTACACTGTGTCCGCAGTCATTCACTGTACAAAATAACGTACACTTTGTCCGCAGTCATTCACTGTGCACAATGCCGTACACTGTGTCCGCAGTATCCGCAGTCCACAGTGTCCTACACTCTGTCCGCATTCTTCCGCCGTCCGCAGTGTCCTGTACTCTGTCCACAGTCATCCACCGTGCACAATGCCGTGCACTGTGACCGCAGTCATCTGCCGTCCACAGTGTTCTGTACTCTGTCCGCAGTCATCCGCCGTGCACTGTGTCCTGTACTCTGTCCATAGTAATCCACTGTGCACAATGCCATGCAGTGTCCGCAGTCATCCGCAGTCCACAGTGTCCTACACACTGTCCGCAGTCATCCGCCGTGCACAATGCCGTGCACTGTGTCCGCAGTCATCCACCGTCCACAGTGTCCTGCAGTCTGTCCGCAGTCATCCGCCGTGCACAATGCCGTGCACTGTGTCCGCAGTCATCCGCCGTCCACAGTGTCCTGTACTCTGTCCGCAGTCATCCACCGTCCACAGTGTCCTACACTCTGTCCGCAGACATCCACCGTGCACACTGTCCTGCACTCTGTCCGCAGACATCCGCTGTGCACACTGTCCTGCACTCTGTCCGCAGTCATCCGCCATGCACACTGTCCTGCACTCTGTCCGCAGTCATCCGCCGTGCACAGTCCTACACTCTGTCCGCAGTCATCCGCCGTGCACAATGTTGTGCACTGTGTCCGCAGTCATCCACCGTGCACAATGCAGTGTACTGTGTCCGCATTCTTCCGCCGTCCACAGTGTCCTGTACTCTATCCACAGTTATCCGCCATGCACAATGTCGTGCACTGTGTCCGTAGTCATCTGCTGTGCACAATGCCGTGCACTCTGTCCGCATTCATCCGCCATCCAGTGTCCTGTACTCTGTCCGCAGTCATCCGCCGTCCAGTGTCCTGTACCCTGTACGCAGTCATCCGCCGTGCACAATGTCGTGCACTGTGTCTGCAGTCATCCGCCATGCACAATGTCGTGCACTTCTCCGCAGTCATCTGCCGTCCACAGTGTCCTGTACTCTTTCCGCAGTCATCCGCCGTGCACTGTGTCCTGTACTCTGTCCATAGTAATCCACTGTGCACAATGCCATGCAGTGTCCGCAGTCATCCACAGTCCACAGTGTCCTACACACTGTCCGCAGTCATCCGCCGTGCACAATGCCGTGCACTGTGTCCGCAGTCATCCACCGTCCACAGTGTCTTGCAGTCTGTCCGCAGTCATCCGCCGTGCACAATGCCGTGCACTGTGTCCGCAGTCATCCGCCGTCCACAGTGTCCTGTACTCTGTCCGCAGTCATCCACCGTCCACAGTGTCCTACACTCTGTCCGCAGACATCCACTGTGCACAGTGTCCTGTACTCTGTCCGCAGTCATCCGCCGTCGACAATGTCACGCAGTGTCCGCAGACATTCACCGTGCACAATGTCGTACACTTTCTACGCAGTCATTCACCGTGCACAATGTCACACACTGTGTCCGCAGTCATTCACCGTGCACAATGTCGTACACTTTCTACGCAGTTATTCACTCTGCACAATGTCGCACACTGTGTCCGCAGTCATACACCGTACACAATGGCATATACTGTGTCCGCAGTCATTCAGTGTACACAATCACGTACACTGTGTCCGCAGTCATTCACTGTACAAAATAACGTACACTTTGTCCGCAGTCATTCACTGTGCACAATGCCGTACACTGTGTCCGCAGTATCCGCAGTCCACAGTGTCCTACACTCTGTCCGCATTCTTCCGCCGTCCGCAGTGTCCTGTACTCTGTCCACAGTCATCCACCGTGCACAATGCCGTGCACTGTGACCGCAGTCATCTGCCGTCCACAGTGTTCTGTACTCTGTCCGCAGTCATCCGCCGTGCACTGTGTCCTGTACTCTGTCCATAGTAATCCACTGTGCACAATGCCATGCAGTGTCCGCAGTCATCCGCAGTCCACAGTGTCCTACACACTGTCCGCAGTCATCCGCCGTGCACAATGCCGTGCACTGTGTCCGCAGTCATCCACCGTCCACAGTGTCCTGCAGTCTGTCCGCAGTCATCCGCCGTGCACAATGCCGTGCACTGTGTCCGCAGTCATCCGCCGTCCACAGTGTCCTGTACTCTGTCCGCAGTCATCCACCGTCCACAGTGTCCTACACTCTGTCCGCAGACATCCACTGTGCACAGTGTCCTGTACTCTGTCCGCAGTCATCCGCCGTCGACAATGTCACGCACTGTGTCCGCAGACATTCACCGTGCACAATGTCGTACACTTTCTACGCAGTCATTCACCGTGCACAATGTCACACACTGTGTCCGCAGTCATTCACCGTGCACAATGTCGTACACTTTCTACGCAGTTATTCACTCTGCACAATGTCGCACACTGTGTCCGCAGTCATACACCGTACACAATGGCATATACTGTGTCCGCAGTCATTCAGTGTACACAATCACGTACACTGTGTCCGCAGTCATTCACTGTACAAAATAACGTACACTTTGTCCGCAGTCATTCACTGTGCACAATGCCGTACACTGTGTCCGCAGTATCCGCAGTCCACAGTGTCCTACACTCTGTCCGCATTCTTCCGCCGTCCGCAGTGTCCTGTACTCTGTCCACAGTCATCCACCGTGCACAATGCCGTGCACTGTGACCGCAGTCATCTGCCGTCCACACTGTCCTACACTCTGTCTGCAGTCACCCATCTGCACAATGTTGTGCACTGTGTCCGCAGTCATCTGCCGTCCACAGTGACCTGCACTCTGTCCGCAGTCATCCGCCGTGTGCAATGTCGTGCACTGTGTCCACAGTATCTGCAGTCCACAGTGTCCTGTACTCTGTCCGCAGTCATCCGCCATGCACAGTGTCCTACACTCTGTCCACAGTCATCCACCGTGCACAATGCCGTGCACTATTTTCGCAGTCATCCACTGTCCACAGTGCCCTGTACTCTGTCCGCAGTCATCCACCATGCACAGTGTCCTGTACTCTGTCCGCAGTCATCCGCCGTGCGCAATGTTGTGCACTGTGTCCACAGTATCCGCAGTCCACAGTGTCCTGCACTCTGTCCCCGCAGTCATCCACCATGCACAGTGTCCTGTACTCTGTCCGCAGTCATCCGCCGTGTGCAATGTCGTGCACTGTGTCCACAGTATCCGCAGTCCACAGTTTCCTGCACTCTGTCCCCGCAGTCATCCACCATGCACAGTGTCGTACACTCTGTCCGCAGTCATCCACCGTCCACAGTGTCCTGTACTCTGTCCGCAGTCATCCACCGTCCACAGTGTCCTGTACTCTGTCCGCAGTCATCTACCGTGCACAATGCCGTGCACTCTGTCCGCAGTCATCCGCCGTGCGCAATGTTGTGCACTGTGCCCGCAGTCATCCACCGTGCAAAGTGTCATGTACTCTGTCCGCAGTCATCCACCGTGCACAGTGTCCTGTACTCTGTCCGCAGTCATCCGCCGTGCACAGTGTCCTGTACTCTGTCCACAGTCATCCACCGTGCACAATGCCGTGCACTATTTTCGCAGTCATCCGCCATGCACAGTGTCCTGTACTCTGTCCGCAGTCATCCACCATGCAGTGTCCTGTACTCTGTCCTCAGTCATCCGCCATGCACAGTGTCCTGTACTCTGTCCGCAGTCATTCACCGTGCACAATGCCGTGCACTCTGTCCGCAGTCATCCGCCGTGTGCAATGTCGTGCACTGTGTCCACAGTATCCGCAGTCCACAGTGTCCTGCACTCTGTCCCCGCAGTCATCCACCATGCACAGTGTCGTACACTCTGTCCGCAGTCATCCACCATCCACAGTGTCCTGTACGCTGTCCGCAGTCATCCACCGTCCACAGTCCTGTACTCTGTCCGCAGTCATCCGCCGTGCGCAATGTTGTGCACTGTGCCCGCAGTCATCCACCGTGCAAAGTGTCCTGTACTCTGTCCGCAGTCATCCGCCATCGACAATGTCGCGCACTTTGTCCGCAGTCATTCACTGTGCACAATGTCACACACTGTGTCCGCAGTCATTCACTGTGCCGACAGTCGTACGTTGTGTCCGCAGTCATCCGTCGTCCACAGTGTCCTGTACTCTGTCCTCAGTCAACCGCCGTGCACAATGCAGTGCTCTGTGTCCGCAGTCCTCCACCGTCTAGAGTGCCCTGCACTCTGTCTGCAGTCTGTCATGCTCTGTGCCCGCAGTCATTCACCGTACACAATGTCGCACACTTTCTACGCAGTCCTTCATTCTGCACAATGACGCACACTGTGTCCGCAGTCATTCACCGTGCACAATGTCGCACACTGTGTCCGCAGTCATTCAGTGTACACAATCACGTACACTATGTCCGAAGTCATTCACTGTACAAAATAACATACACTTTGTCCGCAGTCATTCTCTGTGCACAATGTCGTACACTGTGTCCACAGTCATCCGCCGTGCACACTGCCGTGCACTGTGTCCGCAGTATCCGCAGTCCACAGTGTCCTACACTCTGTCTGCATTCTTCCGCCGTCTGCAGTGTCCTGTACTCTGTCCACAGTCATCCACCGTGCACAATGCAGTGTACTGTGTCCGCATTCTTCCGCCGTCCACAGTGTCCTGTACTCTGTCCACAGTCATCCGCCATCCAGTGTCCTGTACTCTGTCCGCAGTCATCCGCCGTCCACAGTGTCCTACACTCTGTCCGCAGTCACCCATGTGCACAATGTTGTGCACTGTGTCCGCAGTCATCCACCGTCCACAGTGTCCTGCAGTCTGTCCGCAGTCACCCATGTGCACAATGTCGTGCACTGTCCCCGCAGTCATCCGCTGTGCACAATGACGTGTACTGTGTCCGCATTCTTCCGCCGTCCACAGTGTCCTGTACTCTGTCCACAGTCATCCGCCATCCAGTGTCCTGTACTCTGTCCGCAGTCATCCACCGTCCACAATGCCGTACACTGTGTCCGCAGTCATCCGCTGTGCACAATGCCGTGCACTGTGTCCGCAGTCATCCACCGTCCACAGTGTCCTGCAGTCTGTCCGCAGTCATACGCCTTGCGTGTGTCCGCAGTCATCCGCTGTGCACAGTGTCCTGCACTCTGTCCGCAGTCATCCGCTGTGCACAGTGTCCTGCACTCTGTGCGCAGTCATCCGCCGTCGACAATGTTGCGCACTGTGTCCGCAGACATTCACTGTGCACAATGTCGTACACTTTCTACGCAGTCATTCACTCTGCACAATGTCGCACACTGTGTCCGCAGTCATACACCGTACACAATGGCATATACTGTGTCCGCAGTCATTCAGTGTACACAATCACGTACACTTTGTCTGCAGTCATTCACTGTGCACAATGCCGTACACTGTGTCCGCAGTATCCGCAGTCCACAGTGTCCTACACTCGGTCCGCATTCTTCCGCCGTCCGCAGTGTCCTGTACTCTGTCCACAGTCATCCACCGTGCACAATGCCGTGCACTGTGACCGCAGTCATCTGCCGTCCACACTGTCCTACACTCTGTCCACAGTCACCCATGTGCACAATGTTGTGCACTGTGTCCGCAGTCATCCACCGTCCACAGTGTCCTGTACTCTGTCCACAGTCATCCGCCTTGCGTGTGTCCGCAGTCATCCGCTGTGCATAATGACGTGCACTGTTTTTGCAGTCTTCTGCCGTCCACAGTGTCCTGCACTCTGTCCGCAGTCATCCGCCATGCACAGTGTCCTACACTCTGTCCGCAGTCATCCACCGTGCACACTGTCCTGTACTCTGTCCGCAGTCATCCGCCGTGTGCAATGTCGTGCACTGCGTCCACAGTATCCGCAGTCCACAGTGTCCTGCACTCTGTCCCCGCAGTCATCCACCAGGCACAGTGTCGTACACTCTGTCCGCAGTCATCCACCGTCCACAGTGTCCTGCACTCTGTCCCTGCAGTCATCCACTGTCCACAGTGTCCTGTACTCTGTCCGCAGTCATCCACTGTGCACAATGCCGTGCACTCTGTCCGCAGTCATCCGCCGTGCGCAATGTTGTGCACTGTGCCCGCAGTCATCCACCGTGCAAAGTGTCCTGTACTCTGTCCGCAGTCATCCACCGTGCACAGTGTCCTGTACTCTGTCCGCAGTCATCCGCCGTGCACAATGCCGTGCACTATTTTCGCAGTCATCCGCCATGCACAGTGTCCTGTACTCTGTCCTCAGTCATCCGCCATGCACAGTGTCCTGTACTCTGTCCACAGTCATTCACCGTGCACAATGCCGTGCACTCTGTCCGCAGTCATCCGCCGTGTGCAATGTCGTGCACTGTGTCCACAGTATCCGCAGTCCACAGTGTCCTGCACTCTGTCCCCGCAGTCATCCACCATGCACAGTGTCGTACACTCTGTCCGCAGTCATCCACCGTCCACAGTGTCCTGTACTCTGTCCGCAGTCATCCACCGTCCACAGTGTCCTGTACTCTGTCCGCAGTCATCCGCCGTGCGCAATGTTGTGCACTGTGCCCGCAGTCATCCACCGTCCACAGTGTCCTGTACTCTGTCCGTAGTCATCCACCGTGCACAATGCCGTGCACTCTGTCCGCAGTCATCCACCGTGCAAAGTGTCCTGTACTCTGTCCGCAGTCATCCGCCGTGCACAACGCCGTGCACTCTGTCCGCAGTCATCCACCGTCCACAGTGTCCTGTACTCTGTCCACAGTCATCCGCCGTCCACAATGTCGTACACTGTGTCCGCAGTCATCCACCGTCCACTGTGTCCTGTACACTGTCCTCAGTCATCCGCCGTGCACAGTGTCCTCTACTCTGTCCTCAGTCATCCGCCGTGCACAGTGTCCTGTACTCTGTCCTCAGTCATCCGCCCTGCACAGTGTCCTGTACTCTGTCCGCAGTCATCCGCCGTGCAGTGTGTCCACAGTCATCCGCCGTGCAGTGTCCTGCAGTCTGTCCTCAGTCATCCTCCGTGTGCAATGTTGTGCACTCTGTCCTCAGTCATCCGCCGTGCAGAATGCCTTGCACTGTGTCCACAGTCATCCATCATCCACAATGTCATGCACTGTGTCCGCATTCATCCGCCGTGCACAATGCAGTGTACTGTGTCCGCATTCTTCCGCCGTCCACAGTGTCCTGTACTCTGTCCACAGTCATCCACCATGCACAGTGTCCTGTACTCTGTCTGCAGTCATCCGCCATGCACAATGTCATGCACTGTGTCCGTAGTCATCTGCCGTCCAGTGTCCTGTACTCTGTCCGCAGTCATCCGCCGTCCAGTGTCCTGTACCCTGTACGCAGTCATCCGCCGTGCACAATGTCGTGCACTGTGTCTGCAGTCATCTGCCGTCCACAGTGTCCTGTACTCTGTCCGCAGTCATCCGCCGTGCACTGTGTCCTGTACTCTGTCCACAGTAATCCACTGTGCACAATGCCATGCAGTGTCCGCAGTCATCCACAGTCCACAGTGTCCTACACACTGTCCGCAGTCATCCGCCGTGCACAATGCCATGCACTGTGTCCGCAGTCATCCACCGTCCACAGTGTCCTGTACTCTGTCCGCAGTCATCCGCCGTCCATAGTGTCCTGTACTCTGTCTGCAGTCATCCACCGTCCACAGTGTCCTACACTCTGTCCGCAGACATCCACTGTGCACAGTGTCCTGTACTCTGTCTGCAGCACCCGCCGTCCACAGTGTCCTACACTCTGTCTGCAGACATCCACTGTGCACAGTGTCCTGTACTCTGTCCGCAGTCATCCGCCGTCGACAATGTCGCGCACTGTGTCCGCAGACATTCACCATGCACAATGTTGTACACTTTCTACGCAGTCATTCACTCTGCACAATGTCACACACTGTGTCCGCAGTCATACACCGTAC
This sequence comes from Hemitrygon akajei, assembly GCF_048418815.1. Classification (NCBI taxonomy): domain Eukaryota; kingdom Metazoa; phylum Chordata; class Chondrichthyes; order Myliobatiformes; family Dasyatidae; genus Hemitrygon; species Hemitrygon akajei. The sequence continues at coordinate 34,465,928 of NC_133155.1, forward strand.
ACAATGGCATATACTGTGTCCGCAGTCATTCAGTGTACACAATCACGTATACTGTGTCCGCAGTCATTCACTGTACAAAATAACGTACACTTTGTCCGCAGTCATTCACTGTGCACAATGCCGTACACTGTGTCCGCAGTATCCACAGTCCACAGTGTCCTACACTCTGTCCGCATTCTTCCGCCGTCCGCAGTGTCCTGTACTCTGTCCACAGTCATCCACCGTGCACAATGCCGTGCACTGTGACCGCAGTCATCTGCCGTCCACACTGTCCTACACTCTGTCCGCAGTCACCCATGTGCACAATGTTGTGCACTGTGTCCGCAGTCATCCACCGTCCACAGTGTCCTGCAGTCTGTCCGCAGTCATCCGCCATGCATAATGTCGTGCACTGTTTTCGCAGTCATCTGCCGTCCACAGTGTCCTACACTCTGTCCGCAGTCATCCGCCATGCACAGTGTCCTACACTCTGTCCGCAGTCATCCACCGTGCACACTGTCCTGTACTCTGTCCGCAGTCATCCGCCGTGTGCAATGTCGTGCACTGCGTCCACAGTATCCGCAGTCCACAGTGTCCTGCACTCTGTCCCCGCAGTCATCCACCATGCACAGTGTCGTACACTCTGTCCGCAGTCATCCACCGTCCACAGTGTCCTGCACTCTGTCCCCGCAGTCATCCACCGTCCACAGTGTCCTGTACTCTGTCCGCAGTCATCCACCGTGCACAATGCCGTGCACTCTGTCCGCAGTCATCCGCCGTGCGCAATGTTGTGCACTGTGCCCGCAGTCATCCACCGTGCAAAGTGTCCTGTACTCTGTCCGCAGTCATCCACCGTGCACAGTGTCCTGTACTCTGTCCGCAGTCATCTGCCGTGCACAATGCCGTGCACTATTTTCGCAGTCATCCGCCATGCACAGTGTCCTGTACTCTGTCCGCAGTCATCCACCATGCACAGTGTCCTGTACTCTGTCCTCAGTCATCCGCCATGCACAGTGTCCTGTACTCTGTCCGCAGTCATTCACCGTGCACAATGCCGTGCACTCTGTCCGCAGTCATCCGCCGTGTGCAATGTCGTGCACTGTGTCCACAGTATCCGCAGTCCACAGTGTCCTGCACTCTGTCCCCGCAGTCATCCACCATGCACAGTGTCGTACACTCTGTCCGCAGTCATCCACCGTCCACAGTGTCCTGTACTCTGTCCGCAGTCATCCACCATCCACAGTGTCCTGTACTCTGTCCGCAGTCATCCGCCGTGCGCAATGTTGTGCACTGTGCCCGCAGTCATCCACCGTCCACAGTGTCCTGTACTCTGTCCGCAGTCATCCACCGTGCACAATGCCGTGCACTCTGTCTGCAGTCATCCACCGTGCAAAGTGTCCTGTACTCTGTCCGCAGTCATCCGCCGTGCGCAATGTTGTGCACTGTGCCCGCAGTCATCCACCATCCACAGTGTCCTGTACTCTGTCCGCAGTCATCCACCGTGCACAATGCCGTGCACTCTGTCCGCAGTCATCCACCGTGCAAAGTGTCCTGTACTCTGTCCGCAGTCATCCGCCGTGCACAATGCCGTGCACTGTGTCCGCAGTCATCCACCGTCCACAGTGTCCTGCAGTCTGTCCGCAGTCATCCACCGTCCAGTGTCCTGTACTCTGTCCGCAGTCATCCACCGTCCACAGTGTCCTGTACTCTGTCCGCAGTCATCCGCTGTGCACAGTGTCCTGTACTCTGTCCGCAGTCATCTACCGTGCACAATGCCGTGCACTCTGTCCGCAGTCATCCACCGTGCAAAGTGTCCTGTACTCTGTCCGCAGTCATCCGCCGTGCGCAATGTTGTGCACTGTGCCCGCAGTCATCCACCGTCCACAGTGTCCTGTACTCTGTCCGCAGTCATCCACCGTGCACAATGCCGTGCACTCTGTCCGCAGTCATCCACCGTGCAAAGTGTCCTGTACTCTGTCCGCAGTCATCCGCCGTGCACAATGCCGTGCACTGTGTCCGCAGTCATCCACCGTCCACAGTGTCCTGCAGTCTGTCCGCAGTCATCCACCGTCCACAGTGTCCTGTACTCTGTCCGCAGACATCCACTGTGCACAGTGTCCTGTACTCTGTCTGCAGCACCCGCCGTCCACAGTGTCCTGTACTCTGTCCGCAGTCATCCGCCGTCGACAATGTCGCGCACTGTGTCCGCAGACATTCACCGTGCACAATGTCGTACACTTTCTACGCAGTCATTCACTCTGCACAATGTCGCACACTGTGTCCGCAGTCATACACCGTACACAATGGCATATACTGTGTCCGCAGTCATTCACTGTACAAAATAACGTACACTTTGTCCGCAGTCATTCACTGTGCACAATGCCGTACACTGTGTCCGCAGTATCCGCAGTCCACAGTGTCCTACACTCTGTCCGCATTCTTCCGCCGTCCGCAGTGTCCTGTACTCTGTCCACAGTCATCCGCCGTCCACAATGCCGTGCACAGTGTCCTGTACTCTGTCCTCAGTCATCCGCCATGCACAATGCCATGCACAGTGTCCTGTACTCTGTCCTCAGTCATCCGCCATCCACAGTGTCCTGTACTCTGTCCTCAGTCATCCGCCGTCCACAGTGTCCTGTACTCTGTCCTCAGTCATCCGCCGTGCAGAATGCCTTGCACTGTGTCCGCAGTCATCCGCCGTGCACAATGTTGTGCACTGTCCCCGCAGTCTTCCGCCGTGCAGTGTGTCCGCAGTCATCTGCCGTGCACAATGTCATGCACAGTGTCCGCAGTCATCCACTGTGCACAGTGTCCGCAGTCATCCGCCATGCGCAATGTCATGCACAGTGTCCGCAGTCATCCACCGTGCACAGTGTCCGCAGTCATCCACCGTCCACAGTGTCCTGCACTCTGTCCCCGCAGTCATCCACCGTCCACAGTGTCCTGTACTCTGTCCGCAGTCATCCACCGTGCACAATGCCGTGCACTCTGTCCGCAGTCATCCGCCGTGCGCAATGTTGTGCACTGTGCCCGCAGTCATCCACCGTGCAAAGTGTCCTGTACTCTGTCCGCAGTCATCCACCGTGCACAGTGTCCTGTACTCTGTCCGCAGTCATCTGCCGTGCACAATGCCGTGCACTATTTTCGCAGTCATCCGCCATGCACAGTGTCCTGTACTCTGTCCGCAGTCATCCACCATGCACAGTGTCCTGTACTCTGTCCTCAGTCATCCGCCATGCACAGTGTCCTGTACTCTGTCCGCAGTCATTCACCGTGCACAATGCCGTGCACTCTGTCCGCAGTCATCCGCCGTGTGCAATGTCGTGCACTGTGTCCACAGTATCCGCAGTCCACAGTGTCCTGCACTCTGTCCCCGCAGTCATCCACCATGCACAGTGTCGTACACTCTGTCCGCAGTCATCCACCGTCCACAGTGTCCTGTACTCTGTCCGCAGTCATCCACCATCCACAGTGTCCTGTACTCTGTCCGCAGTCATCCGCCGTGCGCAATGTTGTGCACTGTGCCCGCAGTCATCCACCGTCCACAGTGTCCTGTACTCTGTCCGCAGTCATCCACCGTGCACAATGCCGTGCACTCTGTCTGCAGTCATCCACCGTGCAAAGTGTCCTGTACTCTGTCCGCAGTCATCCGCCGTGCGCAATGTTGTGCACTGTGCCCGCAGTCATCCACCATCCACAGTGTCCTGTACTCTGTCCGCAGTCATCCACCGTGCACAATGCCGTGCACTCTGTCTGCAGTCATCCACCGTGCAAAGTGTCCTGTACTCTGTCCGCAGTCATCCGCCGTGCGCAATGTTGTGCACTGTGCCCGCAGTCATCCACCATCCACAGTGTCCTGTACTCTGTCCGCAGTCATCCACCGTGCACAATGCCGTGCACTCTGTCCGCAGTCATCCACCGTGCAAAGTGTCCTGTACTCTGTCCGCAGTCATCCGCCGTGCACAATGCCGTGCACTGTGTCCGCAGTCATCCACCGTCCACAGTGTCCTGCAGTCTGTCCGCAGTCATCCACCGTCCAGTGTCCTGTACTCTGTCCGCAGTCATCCACCGTCCACAGTGTCCTGCACTCTGTCCGCAGTCATCCACCGTGCGCAATGTTGTGCACTGTGCCTGCAGTCATCCACCGTCCACAGTGTCCTGTACTCTGTCCGCAGTCATCCGCTGTGCACAGTGTCCTGTACTCTGTCCGCAGTCATCTACCGTGCACAATGCCGTGCACTCTGTCCGCAGTCATCCACCGTGCAAAGTGTCCTGTACTCTGTCCGCAGTCATCCGCCGTGCGCAATGTTGTGCACTGTGCCCGCAGTCATCCACCGTCCACAGTGTCCTGTACTCTGTCCGCAGTCATCCACCGTGCACAATGCCGTGCACTCTGTCCGCAGTCATCCACCGTGCAAAGTGTCCTGTACTCTGTCCGCAGTCATCCGCCGTGCACAATGCCGTGCACTGTGTCCGCAGTCATCCACCGTCCACAGTGTCCTGCAGTCTGTCCGCAGTCATCCACCGTCCACAGTGTCCTGTACTCTGTCCGCAGACATCCACTGTGCACAGTGTCCTGTACTCTGTCTGCAGCACCCGCCGTCCACAGTGTCCTGTACTCTGTCCGCAGTCATCCGCCGTCGACAATGTTGCGCACTGTGTCCGCAGACATTCACCGTGCACAATGTCGTACACTTTCTACGCAGTCATTCACTCTGCACAATGTCGCACACTGTGTCCGCAGTCATACACCGTACACAATGGCATATACTGTGTCCGCAGTCATTCACTGTACAAAATAACGTACACTTTGTCCGCAGTCATTCACTGTGCACAATGCCGTACACTGTGTCCGCAGTATCCGCAGTCCACAGTGTCCTACACTCTGTCCGCATTCTTCCGCCGTCCGCAGTGTCCTGTACTCTGTCCACAGTCATCCGCCGTCCACAATGCCGTGCACAGTGTCCTGTACTCTGTCCTCAGTCATCCGCCATGCACAGTGTCCTGTACTCTGTCCACAGTCATCCGCCATGCACAGTGTCCTGTACTCTGTCCTCAGTCATCCGCCATCCACAGTGTCCTGTACTCTGTCCTCAGTCATCCGCCGTCCACAGTGTCCTGTACTCTGTCCTCAGTCATCCTCCGTGCACAGTGTCCTGTACTCTGTCCTCAGTCATCCGCCATCCACAGTGTCCTGTACTCTGTCCTCAGTCATCCGCCGTCCACAGTGTCCTGTACTCTGTCCTCAGTCATCCTCCGTGCACAGTGTCCTGTACTCTGTCCTCAGTCATCCTCCGTGCACAGTGTCCTGTACTCTGTCCTCAGTCATCCTCCGTGCACAGTGTCCTGTACTCTGTCCTCAGTCATCCGCCGTGCAGAATGCCTTGCACTGTGTCCGCAGTCATCCGCCATGCACAATGTTGTGCACTGTCCCCGCAGTCATCCACCGTGCACAGTGTCCGCAGTCATCCGCCGTGCAGTGTGTCCGCAGTCATCTGCCGTGCACAATGTCATGCACAGTGTCCGCAGTCATCCACTGTGCACAGTGTCCGCAGTCATCCGCCATGCGCAATGTCATGCACAGTGTCCGCAGTCATCCACCGTGCACAGTGTCCGCAGTCATCCACCGTGCACAGTGTCCGCAGTCATCCGCCGTGCACAATGTCGTACACAGTGTCCGCAGTCATCCGCCGTGCACAATGTCGTACACAGTGTCCGCAGTCATCCGCCATGCACAATGTCATGCACAGTGTCCGCAGTCATCCACCGTGCACAGTGTCCGCAGTCATCCACCGTGCACAGTGTCCGCAGTCATCCGCCATGCACAATGTCATGCACAGTGTCCGCAGTCATCCACCGTGCACAGTGTCCGCAGTCATCCACCGTGCACAGTGTCCGCAGTCATCCGCCGTGCACAATGTCGTACACAGTGTCCGCAGTCATCCGCCGTGCACAATGTCGTGCACTGTCCCCGCAGTCATCCGCCGTGCACAATGTCATGCACAGTGTCCGCAGTCATCCACCGTGCACAGTGTCCGCAGTCATCCACCGTGCACAGTGTCCGCAGTCATCCGCCGTGCACAATGTCGTACACAGTGTCCGCAGTCATCCGCCATGCACAATGTCGTACACTGTGTCCGCAGTCATCCGCCATGCACTCTGTCCGCAGTCATCCGCCGTGCACAATGTCGTGCTCTGTTTCCGCAGTCATCTGCCGTCCACAGTGTCCTGTACTCTGTCTGCAGTCATCCACCATCCACAATGTCGTGCAGTGTGTCCGCAGTCATCCACTGTCCACAATGTCGTACACAGTGTCCGCAGTGTCTCACTAAACTCTGGATTTAATTCCTGCCACTGTCTATAAGGAGTTTGTATGTTCTCCCTGTGAGCATGCGCCCGGGTTTTTCCCGGGTGGGCGAGTTTCCCCCTACATTCCAAAGATGTATGGTTAGGTTATGATGAGTGAGTTACGGGCATGCTGTGCTGGCCACGCTTGAGGGCTTGCCTCCAGCATAATCCTCTGACTGTGTTGGTCATTGACGTAAACAATGTATTTCACTGTTTGTTTCGAACTACTTGTGACAAATAAAGCTAATCTCGTTTTACAATAGAATAAGTCCTGTCTTAGAGAATCTAGAGACCAGTCATCTAGCTAATGCTTCTATTAATAAGATTTAACTGAACAACTCTTTGTAAACTGGACCTGTACCCTGCCCAGAGTAGCCATCTTGGACAACCGTAGCTGTTCCTCTGGTCTCACATCACCAGCGTGCAAGGAGGGTGCGGCTGCAGAACTGAGAGCTCGTGGTCCGACGGGCTATCATGGGAGGAGTTTCCGTTCGGCCCCTGAGCATGACCGAATTCGTGAGCTGGCAGTGTTTTCAGAGTCAGCAGTCCCAGCCCATCTCCGCATACCTTTGGATCAAATGCCAATGGCCTTGTTCACAGTCTCTAGCAGCTATCCAACCTTAAGGAGCAAGACCAATGCCTGTTCCTTAGGTGGCCTCTCCTGTATATTGGCAAGCACAGACTGGGTGACTGGTTTGCCAAGCACTTGCACCCTGTCTAAACTAGCTATTTTGATTTTTTGGCTGCATGACAGTTCAGCTTCCTTTCCCATTCCCACACTAACCCGTCCACCCACGGCCGTCTCCACTGCCGCGGTGAAGCCATACGCAGACAGGCCGAACAACAACTCTTCTCACTTGGGTAGATTACAACCCTCTGGTGTGAACGTTGCTTTTTCCAATTCTAGGTCCTTTTCCCATTCCCCACCTTCCGTCCAGCTTCTCTCTTCCTTTGTTTACCTTTTCTATTCCATCACTCTGTATCCAAGATTCATTACTATCTGCCCAGCAGTCACCCATCTCTCCACCTGGGCTACCTTTCCGTTTGTTCTACCTTTCCTAAGTCCTCTCCTACCATTTCCATCTGCCTATCATTCTACCCCCTATCTGCTTTCATTTATCCCCGTTCAGCCTCTGTCTCTTCCTTCTGCCCCCCCTCCCCCACTCCAATGGGCCCCATCTGGCTGTTCATTCTCCTTATCCATTTTCACCAATCACTCACCAGCCTTTGGTTCTACCCCAGCCTCCTGCTTCAGTCTGCCCATCAGCTCCCACCTCACCCTACTCCACTCACCCCCTGTCTCATCCCTTCCTTCCAGTACCAGTCATCTTCCCACTACACTCATGGTCTTAACACAGCACCTCGACACGAAATGTCAACCATCCTTTCACCTTTACCGATGCTGTTCAACCCAGCAAGCTCTTAGTGGCTACATGAAACCATGTGAAGCTGAGTGCTGGGGGCCTCCCCCACACGGGCTGGGCCTGCAGCCTGCCTCTCGGACACTACCTCTGAGTAGTGTCCTCAATTACTTTTCTTGGAAACATTAGTTACTGAGGAAAACGAAAGAGGAGTAAACCGCAGGAAGCTGTCAAGAAATCATTAATTCCATATGGTTTAAGTACTCCAGCACAGCCTCTCTCCACCTCAGACTCAAACTTAGCTTCATCATCCCTACAAAAAGTGAATTTCAAATTATTACTCGGTTCTGTGTGAGAAGCTTTCCCTTACATGCCCACATTGTCTTTGTCCATCACTGAATGCCTGGCTGTGACCCTTAAACATTGCACCATTAGCTGGAGTTTATGTTTAAGTTAACAGCATTTCTACACCTCCATCAAATCTTCTGTACATCTTTCCTTCCCCAAAAAGAACCGTCCTCACCTTCTCCCTCTGCTCTCCTCCATCCTGCCCTTCCTCAGGTGCAGGGCTAGAAGAGGGCAGAGTACTCGGCTGGACAAATGATACTTATAATGGCAGAGTCAAAGTCTCAACTCACTAGAGTTCCTCAACATCCTCTTCCTCCTCCCCCTTGGTGTTATCTGATTGATGCTATTTGTTTTAGTCACTCCCTCCTCACTTCTATATTGTACTATGGGTCTGGATCCCCACTGATCTTCTGCTAAGGAGCTGGGTTTTATTTCAAACAGATGTCACTAATGCATCTACTTCAGTTGTACAGAAAATCAAAATCAAAGCAAAACGAATTTATTATCAAACTGCATACATGCCACTGTGCCACCACATGCCACCTTCAGATTCACTTATTGCAGGCATTTGCAGAAAAAAAATGCAATAGAGTTTATGAAAAAATATACATAAAGACTAACAAACAATCAATGTGCAAAAGAAGACAAACTGTGCAAATATATACATAAATAATACTGAAAACATGGTTGCATGGTCCTTGAAGGTGAGTCCGTAGGATGCGAGTCATTTCAGAGTTGAGGTGAGTGAAATTATCGAGACTGGCTCGGAAACCTGACGGCTCATAACCGTTCCTGAACCTGGTGGTGTGGGACCTAATTCTCTTGTTCCTCCTTCCCAATGGCAGCAGCAGGAAGAGGATACGACCTGTATTGAGGGGGGGGGGGGCAGTACTTGATGATAGATGGTGGTTTCTCGTGGCAGCGTTCCTTGCCAATGAGCTCAGTGGTGGGCAGGGCTTTGCCTGCGATGGGGTGGGCTGTATCCGACACTTTCTGTAGACTTCCCCGTTCCTGGGCAATAGTGTTTCCACACCAGTCCATGATGCAACCAGTTAGGACACTGTCAACTGTGCGTCTATAGATGCACTTGCAGGAGCTATGAACATTTCTCAACCAACAAACTGTCTGCAAAAGATCTAGTTCAAAGGCTCTTAGTTATCACCAGAAAGCACACCGAAGATGTGGAATTTCAGTGTCTATAATGACTTTATTCAGGTGGTGTAAATCACTTAGTGAACAGTACTGATTCTCGGCAGCCAGACTGAAAAAAACATATAAAGAGTGGCGACAGATTTCCAATGGACTCCGCCATTTGTCCAGCCGAGTACTCTGCCCTTTTCTGGCCCCGCAGCTGCGGAAGGGCAGGATGGAGGAGAGCAGAGGGAGAAGCTGGAGACAGTTCCTTTTGGGGAAGGAAAGATGTAGAGAAGAATTGATGGAGGTGTAGAAATGCTGATAGTTTAGACAGAAACTGTAGCTAATGGTGCAATGTTTAAGGACCGGGGCAGGCATTCAGTGATGGACAAGGACAATGTGGGCATGTGAGGGAAAACTTCTCGCACAGAACCAAGTCATGATTTGAAATTCACTTTTGGTAGGGTTGATGGAAGCAAAATTAATCAGGGCTTTCACACAGAAACTGAATAGAGAGCAGAAGGGAAATGATCTGCAAGGTGATAGGGAGTTGTTACTGGGATTGAACACAATAGACACACAACACCTTTCACCTCTGTCAGCTTCTGTGATTCTGTTGTTGGTGTTATGCTCTATGATCACACAGATGAAGAAGAACAATACACACAAAATGATGGAGGGAAATAAACATTTCCACGTGAGACCCTTTTTAGGGCTGGAGAGAAAGGGAGCAGAGCCAGAGTAAGGTGAGGAGGGGGAGAAGTACAAGCCGGCAGGTGATAGGTGAAGCCAGATGAAGGAGAAAGTGGGTGGGTGGGGGAGGGTGCTGAAGTTAGAAGCTGGGAGGTGATAGGTGGAAGAGGTAAAGGGCTGAAGAAGAAGGAATCTGATTGGAGAGAAGAGTGAACCATGGGAGAAAGGGAAGGAGGAGGGTCACCAGAGGGAGGTGATGAAAGGGGAGCCAGAAAGGGGAATGGAAAAAAGAGAGAAAGGGGAGGGAGAAGAAGTTTCCAGAAGTTAGAGAAATTGATGTTCATGTTGGAGACTACTGGGACCAAGTATGAGGTGTTGCCAATCTGAGTTTGGCCTCATTTCAGGCCATGAACCAACATGTCAGAATGGAATGAGAAGAAGAATTAAAATTGGTGGCCACCGGAAATATCTGCCTTTTGTGGAGGATGGAATAAAGCTGTCCCCCAGTCTAGGAGGTGTGGCCTCCTCTACATTACCACTGTAGAGGGGCTGCACTGGGAACATCAGATACAGCAGATGATGCCGATGGACTTGCAGGTGAATTATTGCCTCACCTGGCCCATTCAGCTTAGCACAGATCAGTACAATGTCAGTCACAGCTGCACCAGTGGGTCCGAGGTGTCGGAGTGGACGATGAGGCCACTTCTTCCCACTCAGTCACGGGTTATCATAGTGTCCTGGGACAGTGGCCATTCCAGCTGAGCCAGCTGTCTCAATGGGCCCGTCACTGTCTGGCTCGCCACTGCAAACAGACTGGACACTAAACACACTACACAAAAATACAACTGCAGATGCAGATCAGAGAATACGTACACAACGCTGGAAGAACTCAGCAGGTCAGGCAGCATCCGTGAGAAAAGAGTAGCCAACGTTTAGTAGCAAAATGGCATTCCTGATGAAGGGTCTCGGCCTGAAATGTTGGCTACTCTTTTCTCACGGATGCTGCCTGACCTGCTGAGTTCTTCCAGCGTTGTGTACGTATTCACTAAACACACTAGACAGCTCAAAGAGCCATAGAGTCATACAGCAGGGAAACCGGCCCTTCTGCCCTACTGGGCCATACTGACCAAGATGCTCACCAAAACCACCCCATTTGCCTGAGTTTGGCTCATATCCCTTCAAACCTTTCCCATCTACGACAGCCAAGACAGAGATCTCCTCAATGCAAGGACTAGAACATGCCTATCAGGGGGTGACCTTGCCACCAGAAGTGATGATAAACACAAGAGAATCTGCAGGGGTTGGAAATCCAGAGCAACACACTCAAAATACTGGAGGAACTCAGCCAGGCAGCATCTACAGAGGGGAATAAACAGTTGACGTTTCAGGCCAAGACCTTTTATCTGGATTGGAAAGGAAGAGGGAAGAAGCCAGAATGAGAAGGTGGGAGAAGGGAAGGAGTACAAGCTGGCAGGTGATGGGTGAGGCCAGGTGGGTACATAGGGGAGGGAAGATGAAGTAAGGAGCTGGGAAGAGATAGGTGGAAGAGTTAACAGGCTGAAGAAGAAGGAATCTGACAGGAGAGGACAGTGGACCATGGATAAAACGGAAGGAGGAGGGGAACCAAAGAGAGCTGATGAGCAGGTGAGGAGAAGAGAAGGAGCAAAAAGGGAACCAGAATGGGAAATTGAAAAAGAGAGAAGATAGAAGAGGAAGAGATTACCAGAAGTTAGAGGAATTGACATTAATACCTCGGTAGCTACCCAGACAGAATATGAGGTCTTTCTCCTCCATAGATGAGGAAGGAGAGACTTGGGGATTGCTGTGCCTGTTCCATTTTGTTTGTTTCTTTGTATGTGGTGGGGGAGGGATTTGGAGGTTGATGTGCCTGTATCATTTTTGTTCGTTTTTTTGTGTGGGGGGGAGGGATTTGGAGGTTGATGTGCCTGTATCATTTTTGTTCGTTTTTTGTGCGGGGAGGGAGATTTTGGGGGTTCGTGCCTTTCGTTTCTTTGTTGGTTCCATGATGACCCAGAGCAGAAGAATTCCAAGCTGTATACTTTGACAATAAATGAACCTTTGACGCCATAGGTGCTGCTTGACTTGGTGAGTTCATCCAGCATTTTGTGTGAGGGTTGAGATTGGGTCCCTCCAGGTTCATAGCCTAATGTAAAACGTCATGATGCAGCACAGGAGGATGACAGTATTGTAGCCCACTGCCTGATCACTGACACTCCAGTAGGTCCCAAACTGTGAAATCATTGATGGCCTCAATGGGATAACTTCCCAGAGGTGAGATGGTTCGGGGTGCCTCGTTAAAAGTGGTGTACCAATTAAAAGCTTCTGCTTCTAAAGCCTTCACCCAGCCAGCGCAGTGTTATTCACAGTTAAACTGTCTCAACAACCACTTCCTGTAATAAATGATGGAAGGTGAGGATTTGACAAAAGTTCTCTGAAAAGCCACTTACAGCTCTGACGGTTCCTTTGGAGGTTATGCCCAGTTTCCTTATTCTGTCACTTTTATTAACAAATACTTCATCGAAATTTTAAACAGTTATTTTATCCTTTCACACACTTACTTTGAAGTGAAGATATTTAAACAGCTTACACATGTGCTACAAAAGAGGGCTACAACATAAGCTCAAAATGTCCCTTCCATTTTTAGGAACTGCTACATTAACACACAGAGAAATGAATGTTGGAGACGAGAGAGACCACAGAGAAATCTGGAGCTGCTGGAGGGACACCAGTGTGTCGAGCAACAGCCGTGGAGGCAGCTGACATTTCGGGTTGAGACCCTTCATCGGGACTAAGAGATAAAGAGGAGATAAGCAATGTGAGGAGTTGAGAGTGAGATGGTGGAGTAAGAGCTGTCAAGAGCTAGGCAGATGGAGTCAAGTGAGGAAGGGGAGGGTGGCGATGACAGCTGAGGCTGGCAGGCGACAAAGGAATGCAGATTGTGGAATATTAGACTGGGCTTATTTGCCCTCTATCCTATCAAGATGCAAGATTATTTGTCACGCGTACAGTATGTTTAAACACAGTGAAATGCCCCATTTGCATGAACAACCAACACACCCAAGGATGTGCTGGGGGCAGCCCACAAGTGACACCACACATTCCAGCACCGACCTAGCAAGCCTTCGATGAGCAGACAGACCGGTCAATCGTTTTATTATTACCACACGTACAGTGAAAGGCTTTGTTTCGCACAGCATCCATTCAGAGTATTCCAGCACATCAGCGCAATGAGGTGGGACAAGGAAAACCCAAAAGAGAAAGCAGAATAAAAGTGTTACAGCTACAGAGAAAGTGCCAAGCGGGGAAACATTAAGGCACACTGCCACAACGAGGCAGATTGTGAGGTTAAGAGCCCATCGTATCGTACAGGAAATCTGTTCAATGGTCTTATAACAGCAGGATAGAATGCATAATCTTTTCTACAATGTTCTTTGCTCCCTTGTTATAGCACTAACACTGGCCTCTTTCCCTTCCCTTTCACAACTAACGGACTGAACTGTTACGTACTGTCAGGCTCCATATCCAATATTACAAGTTACCGACTCGCCAAACATACCTATCTGCAATCTGGATAGCAAAGCCATGGGACAATTACAGTTCCTATGGGGACACTGTATATCACGCCCTTTTATCTCCTGTCAAGCAAGACTGTGGGACTGGCCGCAGCTAAGTGTTGGCATGATTTAGTGTCCATGCCTGTTGTCCACCGGTTAAGTAGGTGGGCTTCAACTCAAGTATAGGTCTGGTTAGAGGAATGGTGACAGATTTCTTTCCCTGACAGGCATTGGTGGGTGAGGTGAGATTTTTACAACACTCTGGTAACTTCATAATATTAGGACTTAAATTCAGATTTAGAGTCCAAGGGTTGTAGAGTTCAGAAAGAGGCCATTTAGCCCAACTCATCAATGCCAACCAAGGTGCTTTCTGGGGTACTTGACTGCATTAGGGCCATATTCCTCGAAGCCTGTTCAAATACATTTAAACTACTGTAATCATTACCACTTCCTCTGGCAGCTCATTCCACATCCTCACTATCCTCTGCAGGAAAAGCCTGCCACTCCCGTCCTCACCCGCACACCGTAAACTTGCACCTCTTGTCTTAGACTCCCACGCCCTAGGTGCCTATGACTGTGACTATCTACCCTCTGTGAATTTATAAACCTCTACAAGATCACCCCTCAGCCTCCTTCACTGTAGTGAAAACAGCCTCAAGCTGCCCCACTTCTTCTAAGGGGACATAACTCTCACCCTAAAAATGTTCCTGTGAGCCTTTTCTACACTTTCGCTAACTTAATTATGTCCTTCCTATAGGACACTGAGCAGAAGTGCACACAATATTCCAAGTGCTGTCTAACCAAACCTCCTATAAAGATGTAACATAAAACTCAGCGCATGATCTAACGAGGGCAAGCGTGCATACGCCTTCATTGTTGTTTTATCTACCAGTATCACCACAATCAGTAAACTACATATTTGGTCTTTCTGTTCCAGAACACACACAGGACCTTGTTGTTTCCAATTTGAATCCCGCCCTGATTTAAATTCACAAGATGTGTCACTTGTCAGAGTTGAACTCCACCACTTACAGAGCAAACATCTCCACGTTCTGTTTGTTTGTCAACGTCTTCCTTGAGAGATTCCCGGCTGCAGCCAGCACACTCCCAGCAGCAAGATCCGGAGTGGAGATGCTGGCACACAGCCGCGATCTTCATTCATGGATAAGCTGTTGTGGGCATGGTTACATATCCTCTCTTACAGTCTGCATATCTTGCAGGCATGATACTTGCCAGGACAGCGGGCTGGGGAACTAGTGCTGAGTTAGGATACCCATTATGTTATAGGCATCCATTGAACCGTTCTGTGTTTCACAACAGGATGGCAAGTAGTTGACTAGGTAGGGCAGAAACTACTGATCCAGCTACAAAGGCAAGACAGTGGCTATATTTCATTAGGAGACTGAGGAGATTTGGTTTATCAGCTAAAACACTCAAGAACTTCTACAGATGTACCATGGAGAGCATTCTGACAGGCTGCATCACTGTCTGGTATGGGGGTGGGGAGGTCAAAAGAAGCTACAGAAAGTTGTAAAATTAGTCAGCTCCATCTAAGGGTACTAGCCTCCATTGTATCAAAGACATCTTCAAGGAGCAATGCCTCAGAAAGGTGACATCCATTATTACAGACCCCCGTCACCCAGGACATGCCCTCGTCTGACAGTTACCATCAGGTAGGAGGTACAGAAGCCTGAAGGTACATGCTCAGTGACTCAGGAACAGCTTCTTCCCCTCTGCCTAAATGGGCACTGAACCCACTTTTTATTATTTCTGTTTTCTATTTTAAATTTAACTATTTAATATACATATATATGCTTACTGTATTTATCATATTTCTATATTTATCATGTATTGCAAATTTCATGACCTTTGTGAGTGATATTAAACGTGATTCTGATTCTGAACTCAGAAGCCGACACCAGGTATCATTGTACCAGTGCAGCTTTTGAAGTGGTCTATCTACCGTCGGACATCATCCATCGTTCTTCAGGCCTTTCTTCCGCACAGACACTGCTGCTGCCCAGGCTGGGACCCGGCCGGATTCGAACTCAGGACCACTTGCCTCAAAGTCCAGTGCTGATGCCACTACACCACCAGCCAGCACAAGAATGTATATAAAATAGTTAAATTAAATAAGTAGTGCAAAAAGTAGGAAATAGAAAAACTAGAGAGGCAGTGTCCGTGGGATCAATGTCCATTCAGAAATTGGATGGCAGAGGGGAAGAAGCTGTTCCTGAATCGCTGAGTGTGCGCCTTCAGGACTTCTGCCCTCCTTCCTGACTGTAACAGGGAGAACAAGGCATGTCCTGGGTGGTGAAGGTCCTTAATGATGGGTGCCGAATTTCTGAGGCATTGCTCTTGAAAATAACCTGGATACTGTGGAGGCTAGAGCCCATGATGGAGCTGACTAATTTTCCAACTCTCTCCAGCTTACTTCGATCCTGTGCAGTAGCCGCACTCCGCCCCCCACCCCACCCTCCCACCCATACCAGACGGTGATGCAGCCAGTTAGAACACTCTCATGGTACATCAGTAGAAGTTTGTTAGTGTTTTGGGTGACATACCAATTCTCCTCAAACTCCTAATGACGTATAGTCGCTGTTTTGCCTTTATAGCTGCATCGATATGTAGGATCCAGGTTAGGTCAAAGAGATATTGACACCCAGGACTTGAAATTGCTCACTCTCTCCACTTCTGCACCCTCTATAAGGATTGGCGTGTGCTCTCTCGTCTTGCCCTTTCTGAAGACCACAATCACTTCTTTTGTCTTACTGCAGCTGAATGCAATGTGGTTGCTGTGACACCACTCAACTAGCTGATACGTCTCTCTCCTGCACGTCCTCTCATCTCCACCTGAGGTTCTACCAACCATGGTTGAATGGTCAGCAAATCCACAGATGGCATTTGAGCTGTGCCTTGCCACACAGTCACGGGGTATGGAGAGAGTAGAGCAGTGGGCTAAGCCCATATCCCTGTGCTGCACCAGCTAAACAGAAACAATTGGAGAGAGATTGAGTTTGACTGTTGGAGGCGCCTGGGTCATCCAGGGACTGAGGATCTCTTCTAAAAATTACGCCCAATCCAACAGCTAGCTGAAAGGCTTTGTGCCCCTCAGATAGTCCGAGGCGTCCTCCTTCGGTCAAACTTATACCCAGTTAAGAACACTCTCTCACTCTCACCGGGCCCACTATGTTAAGAGAGCCTAGGGAGTGTGGCCTGGCTAGAGAGTCATTGAGCAAAGTTTCAGGGGCATCCCCTGGGTATCTTGGAGTTGAGGTACCGTCCCCTTGATGTCTTAGAATTGAGGCTCAGCAGACCGTGCTTCGGCATGTGGAGATGTCTAAGCTGTCACTTGGAAGGGGAGGGATGGAGTAAAGTTGATTGATGAAAGAGACAGAAGGCCGTGGAAGAAAGAAGAAAGGGGGAGGAGCACCAGAAGGAGGCAAGGAGGTAAGGTGAGGGCGGGGAAAGGGGATGGGAAATGGTGAAGGGATGGGGGCATTACCGGAAGTTTGAGAAATCGATGTTGATGCCATCAGGTTGGAGGAGATCATGGATGGACATATCGGAATGGGAATGGGAAGTGAAATTAACATGGGTGACCTTTGGGAGATCCCACTTGTTCTGGAGGACAGAGCATAGATGCTTAGCAAAGTGGTCTCCCAATCTACGCTGGGTCTCACCGATATACAGGAGGCCACACTGGGAGCACCAAATACAGTAAATGACCCCAACAGACTCACAGGCGAAGTGTTGCCTACCAGGAAGGACTGTTTCGGGCTCTGGATGGTAGTGAGGGAGGAGGAGTAGGGGCAGGTGTAGCACTCGTTCTGCTTGCAAGGGTAAGTCCACTTGCAAAAGTGGGTTACCGACACCTTAAAACCAGTCGCTTTGGCCAGATGGGGCTCGTCGGCCGTGATTGGCAGCTCATCTAGAAGAAGGAAACTGACTTTGAGTCTCCGCTGCCTTGTGGCTATATCCACACTTGAGGAAGCTTTGGGAGTAAACCCTGAGGAAAATCTGAAGCTGGAGTCCAGTGCTGAGTTCTGTATCGGTCGCTACCGTTCCTTTGGATCTTTGAGCTGCATAGAGAGGGGCAGCCTACAGCATGGGCAACACATCGTACTGGCCTGGTTTGTGCACTGGCTGAGTAACAAACACAGAGACTGAGGACGCAACGTCCATGCTCAACACCCTGAACAACAGAGGGCCCTTGGTCAATTCTGGAAAAGGAGCCTTTGTCTGTTTAAGGAAGAAGGATGAAGGGTCCTGGCCCAAAATGTCGGCTCTTTCTTCCTTTCCATAGATGCTTCTGGCCTGCTGAATTCCTCCAACATTTTGTGTGGAGGAAATGCTGAGAATTATTGTGATAGCTCAGTAAAAGATGAGAGCTGAATTCGTGGGAAGAAAAAACAAAGATTTTCACCATTAAATGAAAGAAAGGTTTAGCTGATGACAGCAGTCTGAATAATCTCTTAACAAAGACCATAGACTGTATTTTCCTTAGAAGCAAAGCCAAATGTATAAATATTTTGTCCATTCGGGCAAAAGCCCATTAGCTGGTAATACTTTGATCACATGCAGTAGCTGATACAAAGGTCTCGGTGGATGTGGTGGAATGTCAGATGGTTTTTAACAGTTCGTTGGAACTATATTCTGCTTTGCATCAAGGGAACATTTTATAAGATTAATGTAATCAATAAATAGAAAAGTTGTGTGGAATGGGCTCCTGCACCAACTGGCACCATCAGCTATAACTACACACAGTAGTGAAAGCATCGGTTGTCACACACACACACACACACACACACACACACACACACACACACACACACACACACACACACACACACACACACACACACACACACACACACACACACACACACACACACACACACACACACACACACACAAAAACACAGCTAATGTATTCAGGAAGATACTCACAGATCACAAAGATCAGCCTGAACAAAGGTAAGGTTTCCACAGAGTAAATGACCTTCTGTGATTGTTATGTCAACTCTAAGGAGATAGCATTGTCATGACCTACCTAAGCTACCTGCACAAATACCATGAATCTCACCTGCCATGATACTAATTTTGAGATCCTATGTTATGCCTCAAGTTGTGGTTCATTTCTGCAGGGGCTGACCATCCTTCAGTATTGCTTTAAACATCTATCAGAGAAACAGCGTCACTGGGGGGGTGGGGGGGGGGGTCTCATTATCTCAGCCACTCTCACTTAAAAGTTTATATCAAATTATCCCTTAAACTTCTTAATTTTGTGGAACACCTGTCCGATTGATGTCATCTCTCCTCAAAACACTGTCAGGTATATATTGATAATTCACTCTGTGCAGTTCCCAAGTCCCGCATATAATGTCCAGAGAGTTTGTCTGGAATAGTCTCTGGGTGTGGTCTAATCAGGGATATCTACAACAGTGGAGTAACTTCTTTCCACTTGTACTCAGTGGCATGCTCATGGTCTTTCTGGTTCAGATTGTGTCGGCTCATCCTTAACTGCATTTGCCCCAGATTCAACCACCTACAAAGTCAAAGACAAGTTAACTTTATTTTCCAAGTATCTATGTACTGTACATCATCATATACTACCAGGAGTTGTAAAGTTTGATGGCCACAGGTAGGAATGACTCCCTATGACGCTCAGTGTTGCATCTCGGTGGAATGAGTCTCTGGCTGAATGTACTCCTGTGCCTAACCAGTACATTATGGAGTGCAAATAACTAATGTGCAAAAGAGGATGAATTGTGCAAACAAAAATACTGAGAGCGTGAGTTGTAGAGTCATTGACAGTGAGTCTGTAGGTTATGGAATCAGTTCACAGCTGAGCAGCCTGATGGTTGTAGAGTGATAACTGTTCCTGAGCTTGCTGGTGTGGGACCTAAGGCTCCTCTACCTCCCTCATGATGACAGCAGTGAGCAGAGAGCATTGTAATCCAGTCTATCCTGCTCTCTGTTTTTATTTCATCAGTAAACGTGGATAGATGTCTTTCTATGGCGATCCTAGAGTGGCCTACAGGGAGGGTGAGCGGTTGTGTTGTAAGCAAGGGTTCTGGCTGGACATCACGATTACAGGTTGCCATTGTGAGCATCCATTCATTATCCCTACCGTCTCTCAGCTGACTCCCTAACCAGTTCAGCTATTCATTTTCCAGCAACAACCTCTCCTGCGGCTATTAACTCTTGGAAGTCCATGGAAATAACACACAGAGACATTCTCTTTGATGTCAGTTACATCATCAAAGGCTTCAGACAGCGTCATTAAATAGAAAACTTGCTGACCTGCGCCCAGCCAAACTTCTCGAGAATCAGCCATACCTCTGTAATCAGAGATGTTTATTACTCTACACCATCTGCATGTTTGAAATACGACCAGAACAACTTTTGTACTGATAACAACATCGATTATTTAGATAATTGGGAGGATGAAGAATGGATCTATTTTTTTACTGTCTCATAATTACCATCAGCTGCCCGTATATTTATTTCATTTATTTTCAAGATACAACTCAATAACAGGCACTTCTGGACCAATGAGTTTGCACAACCCAGCAATACCCATGTGATCCGTACACTTTGGACCATGGGAGGAAACCGGAGCAGCTGGAGGAAACCCATGCGGCCCTGGGGAGAGAACGTGCAAACTCCTTACGGACGTAGAACCTGGGTCTCTGGTACACTAACCACCACACTACGGTGCCATTGTCCTGTACTTTTTATTTTCCCTCTCTCATCTTGTATCCTTATCTGCCCACACCTCCCTCTCGTGCTCCTCCCCCCCTCCCTTTCTTCCATGGTCTTCTGTCCTCTCCTAACAGATTCCCCTTCTCCAGCCCTTTCTTTCTTTCACCAATCAACTTCCCAGCTCTTTACGTCACCCTCTCCCGGTTTCACCTATCACCTACCACCTTGTATTTCTTCCTCCCCTCCCCAACCTTCTTACTCTGATTCCTCATCCATTTTCCCCAGTCCTGATGAAGGGTCTCAGATCGAAATGTCATCTCTTTTGCATAGATGCCGCCTAACCTGCTGAGTTCCTCCAGCATTTTTTGCGTGTTGCTTGAGAACATGAGTTGTAGAGTCCTTGAAAGTGAGTCCATAGGTTGTGGAATCAGTTCCGTGTCGTGATGAGTGAAATTACCCTTGCTGGTTCAGAAGTCTGATGGTTGGAGGGTAATAACTGTTCCTGAACTTGCTAGTGTGGGAATGAAGGCTCCTGTATCTCCTTCTCGATGGCAGCAGCATGGTCTGGATGGTGAAGGTCCTTGATGATGGATGCTGCTTTCTTGGGGCAGTGCTCCTTGTAGGTTCCTTGAGGCTGTTTCCATGACTTTTTGTATGTTTTTTTGTTCCTGGACATTGGTGTTTCCATACCAGACTGTGATGCAACCGGTCAGGATACGCTCCACTCTGCACCTAAAGAAATTTGTGAAAGGTTTTGACAAAATGACAAATCTACGCAAATTTCCAAGAAAACAGAGGTGCTGTCATGCCTTATTTGTGATGGCACTTACGTGCTGGTCCACTGATATATTAATGCCAAGGAACATAGAGTTACTGACCCTCTCATTCCTTAATGAGGGCTGGCTCATGGACCTCTGGCTTCTACATCTTGTAGTCAATAATCAGCTCTATAGTTTTGCTGATGTTGAGTGAGAGGTCATTGCTGTGGCACTAATCAACCAGATTTTCAATCTGCCTCCTTTCTGTAGATTTATCATCACCTTTGATACAGCCAACAACACTGGTGTCATTAGCAAAATTGAATCTAGCATTGTAGCAGTACTTAGCCTCACAGTGATAAGCATAAAGCAAGCAGAGCAGGAGTTTAGCACACAGCAACCTGTACGGATCGAGATGGTGGAGGAGATGCTGTTGCCAATCCAAACTGAGTGGGGTCTGCAAGTGAGGAAATCATGCATCCAGTTGCACAAGGAGATATGAGGCCTAGGTCTTGGAGTGTACTGATTAGCTTTGAGGGGATGATAGTATTGAATGCAGAGCTGTAGTCAATGAAGAGCGTCCTGAAGTATGTATCCTTACTGTCCAGGTGTTCCAGAGCTGTTCTCTGATCCATGGGCTGTTCGTAGACCGAGACAAACAATCATCAGCTCACTGGTCTGCCCGAAATCAGTGTAAGGAGAGGTCGGCAGGCGACACACCCCAAGCCTCAGGGATGCAAAACCTCTGCGGGGAAGGAGCACTATCCTGGCTCCCAGTAGCTCTGAATGCTGATGCACTGAGTCCTGTTGTAAAGCCCCTCAAACAATTTGTGGGTGGAGAATTTAGGAGAAAATGAGGGAGCGTGTTAAACCTAGAGGGACCTAAGCTGAATATATTGATTGTATGTATTCTAAATCAAAATCACAATCAGGTTCATTATCATTGACAAATGTCGTAAAATTTGCCGTGCCACTGACAGACAGAATCACTCCATGTTCAATGATGCGTGGATCTACTGGTTAATCCAACGTTACCACAGCAGCCGCAACCTGCCTTCAATTCTGCTGCTGTCTGGAAAAGTTTGTATCTTCTCCCTGTGATGGTGTGGGTTTCCTCCAGGTGCTCTTGTTTCCTCCCACATTCCAAAGACTTACTAGTTAATAGGTAATTGGTCACATGGGTGTAATTGAGAGGCGTGGGTGTGTTGGGCTGAATGTATCACCAAATTTAAAACAAACAATATATAATATAGATTTGGCTTGTCCACGTGTATTCTCGAGCTTCTACAGGTGTGATATAGAAAGTATCCTGACTGGTCATATTTCAGCCCGAGGGGTTGGATTTCTGCTCAGCTCTGCATCGAGAGAACCGGCAGAGGGGCAAACACTGCCCAGACAATCGTCACGTCTTTTCGTTACTCCATCTTCATAGAGTGTTGCATCAAGAAGGCTAACAGTATAGTCAAACAAGCCTGCTACCCTGGCCAGTCCCATTGTCCTTTTATCCTCTGGGAGATGACACAGGAGGTTGAAAGGCCAGAACGGCTTCTTCTCCACTGCTATGAGATTCCTGAACCAGCCACCTCATTCACATCCTCTCCCTGTTGGTGAACCCTAATTCCACATCGTCCATTATAGACACTCCAGCATTTATTTCTGTATGACTTCAGATTTCATGACTATCGATGCATCATTCTGTTGTTTTGTACCCACTGCTGTAACCTTTGTTACGCTGTACACTGCTCTCTCTGTGAGCTTCACACAAGACAGAAATGTCCTTGCCCCCGGTGTGTGTGACAATAAACCAATTGGAGGAGCTCACGGTGCTCGAGATGTGGAATTCCTGCAGCTCTACACAGCCAGAACCAGCCTGACCTGGGTAGCTGATGCTCCATGCCACTTCAGTGTTGATAGAATACCAGACCTCTTTGCATCTTCACCGTTTGTGGGTTTTAGACATTTGGCAACTCCTCACGTTTGGAAATCAGACCGGCTTTCAGCTGTTTTTATGCACAAGAGCCGATCTACGCACACTGGAACACAAGAGATTCTGCAGATGCTGGAAAACCAGCATAACACACACACACAAAATGCTGGAGGAACTGAGCAGGTCAGGCAGCATCTGTGGAAAAGAATAAACAGTCGACGTTTCGGACTGAGACTTGCCAGCCCCGATGAAGGGTCTCGGCCTGAAACGTTGACTGTTTACTGAGTGTGAAGACGTTTTAGAAATACAGTAGCTTCTTCCCCTCTGCCACCAGACTTTTGAACAGTCCATGAGCCCATGAACACTACCTCACTACTCTTCTGCATTTTATGTATCGTAACACAGCGATTTCTTATGTCTTGCACTCTACTGCTGCCAAAAAAACAACAAATTTCACGATTTATTAATGTGATGATAAACCTGATTCTGATTCCGATTGATTCACTAAGTACATGCCACACGTGAAGCTAATCTCCATCCTCCCAAAAATAGTAGCTCCTCCCTGATGGTGGTCATGAGAAGAGGGTCAAAAGCTGAGGATCTCCAATTTCTGGCCACTTGTTCTTCCCTTTCAAACCGAATGATCCCGTAGTTGCCTGCTTTAAAATTAATTGGCCTCAGTCTCACTCACTCACTAACACCTCTTTGTAGTTTAACCCTTGGTGCTCCATGGTTTCAATGCCTCTTCCTTTGTTGTAAGTGTTATTGATAGACCTACTCATGCCTCTTTCTGCATCATTACTGTAGCCATTCATCACCATGGTAAGAGTGTGATGTTCAAAGGTTCACTCAGGATCCCTCTGCTGACCTCCAGGCAGTTTGCCGGCCTGCCCTTTACTCACTGATTCAATCAGTTTCCTAGTGCAGCCACTAAATTTGCTCAGTTTCCATATCCTACAAGACCTCTGCTCGGCACTTTGCTACCATCTAAGACCAACCATTTTCTTTCCCACCCACCCATTGCCATGGTGACTCACCCCCAAAGACTCTCCGCATTAGAAGTCTCCTCCTTCCGATCAGACATAAACCAAAGCTCCAGATGTCCTCTCTGCTTGAGTTAGAAGTTTTTGATATCTCGCTCAATAATTCTCCCAGAAAAGTGATACAAAAGACAGCGGCTGCTGGAGGAACTCAGCGGGCTGAGTAGAATCTGTGTGGGATGGGGGTGGGGGAGTGGAGGAATTGCAGGCATTTTAGGTCCAGTCCCTACATCAGACTCAACCTGAAACATCGACAATTCCTTGGCCCACTCAGCTGCTGCATCAAGATCCTCCTGCAGTTACCCAAGAACAACCTTAATTAGAACAGTTAATCCAGTCACGGAATGGTTGTTGTACTTTCTGCCGCGATCAGTCAGGGATCCTCAAGGCCTGCTTTGATTCATGTCCCTGTCACTCTGCTGATGGGTGTGCTCCAAGTTCTTGGTCTCTGATGAATGTAGATATCACTGGTTGTGAACGAATGACAATGTCAGGATTTCCATGAACGAAGCCACACAGACGTCAGATGCGTCAAGAGGAAGTTGAGCTTGGAGACACATCAGAATATTTAACAGAGCTCCAGCAACCCAGGTACAATCCTGACCCCCATTTCTCACTGAGATCAGACAGGTTTAACCCAGGGGCTCCAGTTCCCTCCCATATCCCCAAGATGCACATTGATTGGCAACTGATTGGAATTGGTTTATTATTGTTACAATGAAAAGCTTTTTCTAGTATACTGATCATCCAGCTCAACTCATTACACAGTGCATTGAGGCAGTACAAGGTAGAACAACAACAGAGTAAAACGGCTACTGAGAAAGCGTAGTGGACACAGACACTAAGGTGCTAGATCATAGATTGTAAGGACAAGATTCTATCTTTTTATACTAAGGGACCATTCAATAGTCTTATAACTGCGGGATCGAAACTATCCTTGAGCCTGGTGCTATATGCCTGACGGAGAAGGAGAACGCTCATTGTGGGTGGGATCTTTGATTGTCCTGGCTGCTTCACTAAGGCAATTAGAAGTGTAGACAGGGTCTGTGGAGGAGAGGCTGGTTTCTGTCATGTCAGTCCATGACCTCCTTTACTGCCATGATGAGGCCAAGCGCAGGCTGAAGGATCAGCAAATCGTACTCCAACTGGGTAGCCTCCAAACTGACAGCATGAACATCTATTTGTCCATCTTTTTGTAATTTCTCTCCCGTCTCTTCATTCCCCATTCTGGTTTCCCTCTCTCTTCTCCTCACTCTGTTTCCTCTGCTCCTTCCTTTCCTGCCATTGTTTGCTGTCTTCTCCTTCATCCTCAGCTCTTCACCTCATCCCCCAACCCCTCCCAACTTCTACTTCATTCCCTATCCCCTCCAACCAAATCCCCTCTCCACCAGGTTTCACCTGAGACCTTGTACTCCATTCCTTCCCCACCCCAGCTACTTATTCTGGGATCTTTCTCCTTCCTTTCCCGTTCTGATGAAGGAACTTGGCCAGAAAGGTTGACTGTTCATTCTTCTCCATATATTGTGCCCGACCTTCTGAATTCCCCCAGTGTTTTATGCGTGCCATCCCCAGGGAGAAGTTGGTAGGCTGCAGACTGCAGGAGTGAGGGTACACTGTTGTTTGGAGGAGAGAGAAACAGGGCATGGCCCACTCGGTGCTGCAGTGGGGAATGTTGGGATCGTAGGTGGACAGGCACCATGGGTCTGAGATGCGGTTGCTGAAGGTGGGCAGTGTGGGAGAAGCATTGGAGAATCGGGCAGTTCGGGAGTGGGTGGACCTGGAGTGTTGCTGGGGGGTGAGGTCGGGGCAGAGAGTGGCATTGGCACACCCCATCAAGCCTGGTTCTGGAGAGTGGCAGTGGTCACTGGAATGCAGGGAACAGACACCAAGGGAGAGAGACATATCATAAGAAGGTCATAATAGGTGAGAGGGAAACTAAGGTCATTCAGAAGGAAAAGATGAATTATGAAAGGAAGCTGGTGACTAATATCAAAGAAGATATTAAGCTTTTTTAAGTATATAAAGAGTAAAAGAGAGTCGAGGGTAGATATAGAACCAATACAAATTGATTCTGGAGATACTGTAATGAGAGATACAGAGATGGCAGAGGAACTGAATGCGTATTTTGCAACAGTCTTCACAGTGGAAGACATCTGCGGTACACCGGACATTCAAGAGTGTTAGGGAGGTGAAATTTTTGCAGTGATATTTATGACTGGAAAGGTACTCAGGAAGCTTAATGGTCTGAGGGTGGATAAATTTCCTGGACATGATGGAATGCACCCTCTGTTTCTGAAGGAAGTAGCTGGAGAGACTGTAGAGACATTAACTATGATCTTTCAAGAATCGATAGATTCTGGCATTGTACCGGATGACTGGAAAATTGCAAATGTTACTCTGCTATTTAAGAAGGGTGGGAGGCAGCAGAAAGGAAACTATAGACCTGTTAGCCTGACATCAGTGGTTGGGAAGTTGTTAGAATCAATTGTTAGCGATGAGATTACTGAGTACCTGGAGGCACATGACAAGATAGGCCAAAACCAGCATGGTTTCCTGAAAGGAAAATCCTGCCTGACAAACCTACTGCAATTTTTTGAGGAAATTACAAGCAGGGTAGAGAAAGGAGATGCAGTAGACGTGGTGTACTTGGATTTTCAGAAGGCCTTTGACAAGGTGCCACACATGAGGCTGCTTAGCAAGATAAGAGCCCATGGAATTACAGGGAAGTTATTAGCATGGGTGGAGCATTGGCTAGTCAGCAAAAAAACAGAGAGTGGCTGCTGGTTACCAGTGGAGTTCCACAGGGTTTGGTGTTGGGACCGCTGCTTTTTATATTGTATATCAATGATTTGTACTACGGGATTAATGGATTTGTGGCTAAATTTGCCGATGATACAAAGATAGGTGGAGGAGCGGGTAGTGTTGAGGAAACGGGGAGACTGCAGAGAGACTTAGATAGTTTAGGGGAATGGGCAAAGAAGTGGCAAATGAAATACAATGTCGGAAAGTGTATGGTCATGCACTTTGGTGGATGAAATAAACGGGCAGACTATTATTTAGAGAGAATTCAAAATGCAGAGATGCAAAGGAACTTGGGAGTCCTTGTACAGGATATCCTAAAGGTTAACCTCCAGGCTGAGTCGGTGGTGAAGAAGGTGAATGCAATGTTGGCACTCAGTTCTAGAGTTATAGAATATAAGAGCAGGGATGAGAGGTTGAGGCTCCTTAAGGGACTCGTGAGACAACACTTGGAGTATTGTGTGCAGTTTTGGGCTCCTTATTTTGGAAAGGATATAGTAACATTGGAGAGGGTTCAGAGAAGATTCACAAGAATGATTCCAGGAATGAAAGGGTTACCATTTGAGGAACGTCTGGCAGCTCTTGGGCTGTATTCCCTGGAGTTCAGGAGAACGAGGGAGGATCTCATAGAAACATTCTGAATGTTAAAAGGCCTGAGCAGATTAGATATGGCAAAGTTATTTCCCATGGTAGGGATTCCAAGACAAGAGGGCACAACTTCAGGATTGCAGGACATTCTTTTAGAATTGAGATGCGGAGAATTTACTTTAATGAGAGGGTGGTAAATCTGTGGAATTTGTTGCCACGAGCGGCTGTGGAGGCCAAGTCACTGGGTGATTTAAGGCAGAGATAGATAGGTTCTTGATTAGTCAGGGCATCAAAGGGTATGGGGAGAAGGCAGGGGAGTGGGGATGACTGGGAGAACTGGATCAGCCCATGATTGAATGGCGGAGGAGGCTCGATGGGTCGAATGGCCTACTTCTGCTCCTATACCTTATGGTCTTATGGTCTAAGAAGCCAGTGGATAACAAAGTTAGTTGAAAATGCCAAGGAATTTTCCTTCTTCCTGTTACGAATGAGGAGCAACTCTGATGGGCAGAAGGGTGCAAAGTCGCCCCCCCCCCCTTTTGAGAATCACAAAATCGCTATTATTTTGGGTCTGATACCCAGGAAATGAGAGAGATAAACAGCTCATGTCAGTAATGAGAGAGAGACAACGCAGGGATACACACAGGTTGGGATGTCTCCTATTGACAAAGAGAGAGATTACTGCTATTGTCTCTTGGAGAAGGAATTGTGTATTGAGTACTGTTCTATTCATTGAAACCCCTCAGGGGGCAACCAGAGTGGTCTGGTTGAGGGATTGCATCATCCCAACCTGATTGACACCTGAGACCCCGTGAGTGGGGATAAAAGTAGGGTCTGGGGAAACACCCCTCAGACGCACCAGGAGAGACACTACGAGACCGGTGGGGGCTTGTGTGTGTGTCCACCCTTGCCTGGGTGATGAGTCCTCCACAGAACGGTCTAGCTAAAGGACGGAGGGGTCATACGTGAATGGCCACAACAACAACGCATCGACGGATCAAGATTGTAAAAGGAAAGTTGGCAAGTTAATAGCTGTTACTCTCTCTCTCTCTCTCTCTCCAACAATTGCAACACAGTGATCAGCAACTACCGCAGCCTGCATGAACTGAACTGAACTTTATATTTCCATTGGACAATTCATTATCCCCTAGACAACGATAGAGCTTAGTTCTTATTGATTATTATTATACCCACACTTTTAGGTTTAGTATTGATGACGTATATTATCTGTATATTTGCACTGATATTATTTTTGTGTATTTTTACTAATAAATACGGTTAAAAATAGTATCATCAGACTTCAACGGATACTCCTATCTTTGCTGGTAAGATACCCAGTTACGGGGTTCGTAACAACTTGGGGCCTCGTCTCGAGATTTGATACCAAATTGGAGGGCCAGTAAATCGGGCTTTTAAGTCCAGACTTGGATCTGGTTGTGCGGGTAACCAGACGGGAAACCAGCAAAGATGGGTGTAGACGAATTTACAAAAAACCTGACTCCGGAGGTGCTAGAGGATGCCACAAAGTCGGACTTGGTAAATATTGCGAAAAGTTTAAAACTCACAGAGGTGAAGTCGTCAATGAAAATGTGGGAGATACAGAGGGCCATAGCTCAGTATTATGTTAATAAGGAGGTGTTTTCGGCTGAGGTAGTGGAACCTACCCCTGAAAAGGTACCAGCTAGTGGGACGGTTCAGTTAGAGTTGGAAAAATTGAGGCTGGACGTGGAACAGAGGAAAAGGGAGTATGAGCTCCAGCTAAAGGAGTTAGAGGCAAAGAGGGAGTATGAAATTAGGTTAAAACAGCTGGAAGCAGCTGAAAAGGAGAAGGAAAGAGCTGAAAAGGAGAAGGAAAGAGCTGAAAAGCAGAGGGAGCATGAAAGAGCTGAAAGGGAAAAGGAGAAACAGAGGCAGCATGAGCTGGACATGGAGAAGTTAAGGCAAGAGCAAAGAGCTCAAGGGGCAGACCGAGAGGAGAGGTTTAATGTTAGTAGGGAGTTTAGGTTAGTACCTCCATTCGAGGAGACGGATGTTGATAGTTATTTCTTGCATTTTGAAAAGGTGGCAGTGAATCAGAAGTGGCCCAGAGATCAGTGGGTGGCGTTGTTACAAAGTGTGTTAAAAGGGAAGGCACAACGAGCATATGCGGCGTTGTCTGTGGAGGAGGAGGAGTCTGAGAATTATGAGGAAGTAAAACAGGCCATTCTTCGGGCCTACGAATTGGTACCTGAGGCATATAGACGTCCTTCTTGGTAATGATTTAGCAGGTGGTGACGTGTGCTCAGCAGTGAAGCTGACGAGCAAGCCTGTAAGTGTTGAGGTCCCGCCCCTAGATTCCAAGATCTATCCCGCATGCGCGATCACTCGCAGCATGTCGAGAAAGGCAGCTGAGAAAGAGACCAGTTTAAATCAGTCCAGTGTTGATTTGGCTGAGATGTTTTTACCGACCCTGTACCAAGTGGGGTTAGAGGGTGGTAAAATGGAGAATAGGGAGGTGAAAGAGAGTAAAGGAGAGGAGGTAGACCTACCCTTAATCAGGAGGGAATTTATAGAGGCACAGAGTAAAAATGAGAAACAGGTAAGGCTGTTAGAAGGTCCAGGGTTGGACATGGATGATCTGTCTGGCTTGACAGAACTGTTTGAAGAAGTTGAAGTATTTAAAGGTGTTCCCGATAATGAAATAAGGGCAGTCCTAGATTAAAAGGATGCCATTACCTTGAAGGAGTCTGCTGGGTTAGCAGATGAGGTTGTTTTAACCCGCAGGGTTGAATTTACTCCAGAAGGGAGTTGCCCAGAGAGTAACTGGGAGGATCAGGGGAATTTAGAATTTGAAAAGGGGATGGGTATTGAAAGCCTGGAAGAGGCAGATGTCCCATCTGAGTGTGTTCAAGATGTGGATGCACATGGTACCGAACCTAGTAATGAAACTTGGGAAAAGTCTGAGGTATCTGATTTAGTTGAAAAGGAATGCAGTCCTTTTGGGTCAGATGGTTCAGTGAAGAAAGGGTTAACCTTGGTACTAGTGGGAAGTGAGAATTCCCAGTTGTTTGTGTTAGAAGGTGTGTTAAAAGTTAGTGAGGAAATAAAAGCTGGTGATGTGAATATTATTATTAAAGGAGAAGGGAAAAGTGTAGTTCCTAAATTGAATGAAGAAAATTTAAAGTCTGGATTGGTGTCAGAAGCAGTAACCAGGCTGAAGGAACAATGGCTTGTTAACAAGGTGCCTGCAAATCAATTACAGGTTGATTTGGAATGTAAAGGTAAACAACTTGCAGATGTTAAATTGAAAACTAATAGAAGGAAGGGTCCTGAAGATGAAACTAATGACTTGCTTAAAAATAAAGAATTGTGTGGAAGTTCAGAAGATGGGCTAAGTTTGGAAAACATTGTTGATAAAATAACTCCTATGAAAGGAGTATGCGAAAGCCTATTCCACACTGGTGAGCAAGCTAACCACGTGAGAGTTAAATGGAAAAGAGGCGAGGGTTGAAAAAATGCCACTTTAAATAACAGGATCTGGTTTTAAGGGATTACGACAAAGCATGTGAATAATAAAGACAACACCATGAAAGATTGACTGTTAAGTTTAAAAGTAAAATAAAGATTAGTATTTGCATAAACTTTTGTAATGTACTACAGAATAATCACACATAAATTGGTTCACATTTTGTATTATATACTTAAGATCACAACCCTTCAGTTTTGTTTTTGCTGAAGAAAAATAATTTTAAAAAAGTGGTTATTAAATTGGAGTCTGATGCTACAGGAATTTATTAAGGTACAAGATATTAAGATATTAAAGGAAGTGACAATATAATCGCTAACTGTTAGATGCTAAATTGAATGTATAACTGTATTACTCTGTAGTTGAAAACACTTTTGTATTGTGTTAGATTCTGAAATTCTGTAAGACTCTGTATTAGGTAATTTTCCCCTGTGGTGAAAATTCTTAGAAGGGTGGGGGTGTTACAAATGAGGAGCAACTCTGATGGGCAGAAGGGTGCAAAGTCGCCCCCCCCCCCTTTTTGAGAATCGCAAAATCACTATTACTTCGGGTCTGATACTCAGGAAATGAGAGAGAGACAACGCAGGGATACACACAGGTTGGAATGTCTCCTATTGACAAAGAGAGAGATTACTGCTATTGTCTCTTGGAGAAGGAGTTGTGTATTGAGTACTGTTCTATTCATTGAAACCCCTCAGGGGGCAACCAGAGTGGTCTGGTTGAGGGATTGCATCATCCCAACCTGATTGACACCTGAGACCCCGTGAGTGGGGATAAAAGTAGGGTCTGGGGAACACCCCTCAGACGCACCAGGAGAGAAGCTATGAGACCGGTGGGGGCTTGTGTGTGTGTCCACCCTTGCCTGGGTGATGAGTCCTCCACGGAACGGTCTAGCTAAAGGACGGAGGGGTCATACGTGAATGGCCACAACAACAATGCATCGACGGATCAAGATCGTAAAAGGAAAGTCAGCAAGTTAATAGCTGTTACTCTCTCTCTCTCTCTCTCTCTCCAACAATTGCAACACAGTGATCAGCAACTACCGCAGCCTGCATGAACTGAATTGAACTTTATATTTCCATCGGACAATTCATTATCCCCTAGACAACGATAGAGCTTAGTTCTTATTGATTATTATTATACCCACACTTTTAGGTTTAGTATTGATGACGTATATTATCTGTATATTTGCACTGATATTATTTTTGTGTATTTTTACTAATACTGTTAAAAATAGTATCATCAGACTTCAATGGATACTCCTATCTTTGCTGGTAAGAGACCCAGTTACGGGGTTCGTAACATTCCCAAGCAGCCTTTGTCATGTCAGTCATATTTCCCAAGAATCCGACTAGATTTCCAGAAGGGTCTCCAATTGTTAAGGGAATGATGTTTAATCATGTTTAATACTTAGGTTACAGATGAAATTTCATTAAATCAGCTTACAGATATATTGCACCTTGCCCAATGAAAGAAGGCTGGGCTAATACCTCACACTCCAAGCTCCGTAGGGGTTTGAACCCTTTTTCTCTCTCCCTTGCCTTCTAATAATCAGCCGTGTGGGGTGAGTGTTGGATGGGATGGAGAATTATATTAGCTGCCCATGGATGAGTTTATACGAGGCACCAGGATTCCACAGCGGACAGGAAACCTGACATAAACGTAGCCATTCTCATTTTGGACCGGAGATTGTGGTATGCAGCTGTACCACAAGGCCATGCTCTGCTCACTGTACACTTACAACTGTGAAGCTAAGCACAGCTCCAATGCCGCATTCAAGTTTGCTGATGACATCACAGGCACTGCCTGAATCAAAGGTGTAATGGATCAGCGTGCCGGGGGGAGATTACATGGTTTGTTTTTTGATCATTGGTCTTTTGTCCGTCTTTGTTGTCTGCATTTTTACATTTACTCTATTGTGTTTCTTTACAGTTACTGTGAATGCCCACAAGAAAATGAATCTCAGGGTTGTATATGGTGACATATATGTACTTTGATAATAAATTTACCTTGAACTTTAAGCTTTGAGATTCAAGAGTGAAGTTCATTTTTTATGTGTACAGTAAAACGTGTCATTTGTGTTAACAAGCAACACGCCTGAGGTCACCATACATTCCGGTGCCAACGTAACATGTCCAGAATATTCAGCAGAACAAGCAGAAGAACAACCACGTCAAAAACAAACTCTGTCCCTCCCTACCACATGCTCACATACATGGTTTTTTCTTTAACTCAGGGCAGGCCTCTAGTCTTCAGCCTCCAGTGCACTTGAGCTACAGACACCAGGCTTTCAACTCCCCAGAGGGAATCACAAGCTTGGCTCCAGCCAATGGGCCTCAGATTCCAGACTTCCAATTTGCCCTTCGGGGCTTAATCCTTGGCATGATTCCAGGACATGCCAATCACCGAACACTGGGCCTCGAACTCTGGACACACCAATAATGGGGCCCCAAAAACTAGGCCTCAAACGCTGGATACACCAATAATGGGGCCCCGAACACTAGTGCTCGAACTTTGGTCTCAATGACTTGCAAATCAACAGTCAACAGAACTCATTCCTCACGCCCGCACAGAACTCCAAATGGAACCCGCCTGGTCACTGACTTGGTGGAGGAGTGGGGGAGGATCTTATCCACTTTCTGCCAGCACACACAAAATGCTGGGGGAACTCAGCAGGCCAGACAGCATCTATAAGGGGAAGCACTGTCGACGTTTTGGGCCGAGACCCTTCGTCAGGACAAAGTAATTAATTGGCTAAGGTGTTTAAATAATATTATACAGATGAAACTGTATAATAATATACAGATGATTTTAAGGAATTAATTTATTTACCAATAGAGCTCAACAGTGAGAATGGCTTATTGTGAAGCAGAAAATCTAACCATGGCAATTATCAAGAACATAAAATGTTTGAATTTTTAGTCAGGCCACCATTAAGATGATTATCAGAAAGCAATATTCTGGTGAAACAAAACTATTTTTGCATAAATAGATCATTTTTGATTCTGTGGAGATAGGAAGTCAGATGTATGGACAAGGGAGACACACTGAGCAATGCTCTGTCACTGTGGCACAGATTGCAAGGACAGCAGGGTGACAGGTAGGTGGAGCGAGGAAGAGGAAGGCATACTGTGAGGGAGTGAGACTGGATAAGGAGAAGAAGGGAGAATGGTTGAACAGAGAGCGAGAGAGATGCAGATAGCATGAAAAGGTCAAGAAAGGACAAGGGAGAGTTTAACAGAAACAGACGGGCAGAGAATGTGAAATTGAGAGAGAGAGAGAGAGCAACCCGAAAGCATGAGGGAGAAGGAAAGGCAGCAAATGAGAAAATAACCCAGAGTTCCAGAGACATACAGGGACAAGTGCGGAAAAGTTCTATGGGCCTTTCAAAGTTGAAAGTTCAATGTAAATTTATTATCAAAGTACATATATATCAGCATATACAGCCCTGAGATTCATTTTCTCGCAGACATACCCAATGAATCCAATAACCATAATAGAATCAATGGAAGACTGCACCTCGGGGCGGACAACCAGTGTGCAAAAGACAACAAACTGTGCAAATGCAAAAAGAAACAATAAACAAACAAACAGACAGGCAAGCAAATAAATAAATAATACCGAGAACATGAAATGAAGAGACCTTGAAAGTTGTGGGGTCATTTCAATGATGGGCAAGTGAAGTTGAGTGAAGTTATCCTCTCTGGTTCAAGAGCTTGATGTTTGAGGGGTAATAACTGTTCCAGAACTTGGCGGTGTGAATCCTGAGGCTCCTGTACCTTCTTCCTGCTAACAGCGGTGAGAAGAGAGCATAACCTGGGTGGTGGGGTCCTCGATGATGGACGCTACTTTCCTGCGTCAGCTCTCTGTGTAGATGTGCTCAATGGTGGGGAAGGTTTTAACCCATAATGGGCTGGGCCATACCCACTCCTTTTCGTAGGATTTTCCATTCAAGGGCATTGGTGTTTCCAAACCAGGCCGTGATGAAGCGAGTCAATGCTGATTCATCACCACCTTTTTGCCCACCACCCTTGCACCTCCTCCCAGCCCAACACAGAATATAATTCGCAATTGTGTTTTCAAACATTGACATAAGCACGGGCTCATGGGAAAATGGGAGGTATCACGTGCCAGGAAAAACACAAGCTAGGGGAAAGCCACACTGAAGTATTAAGCTCAGCCAGAGACGTAGATAAACACCAGACAAGACTTGCCTTTAAATTCTGTGGCCACTGTTTAACTCCATCAACACTGAACTTCTCCTGTGTGGAGGCCTGAACTCTATTAATTGCCTTTTCCGTAAAACGGTCTACTGAACTCTCTTTGTAAATCACAGCCAGCCATATCTCTCCACTTCTCTGAGCCAGGGGTCTGTGGGACAGATCCCACTGAGAGCAGACCCCCACAAAATGAGACATTCATCCAGACGCCTCTTGAATTGAAACCCTGGTAGACAAGATCCCACATGCAGAATCTCCCCACGCCCACAACTGAGGTCCCAATAACACACATCACCAACAAAGGATCCCATGAAGGTCTTGCTAGGGGAAAGTACAAGATTACGAGAGATTCCATAGGTGCTGAAAATCTTAAACAACACACATAAAGTGGATCAGCAAATTTGCTGATAATGCAAAGAATGGAGGTGCACTGGACAGTCAGGAAGGTTTTCAAAGCTTGCAGAGGGATCTGTACCAGCTGGAAAAATGGCAGATGGAGTTTAATTCAGACAAGTGTGAGGTGTTGCACTTTGGAAGGAAAAATCAAGGTAGAACATACAAGGTAAATGATAGGGCACTGAGGAGTGCAGTAGAACAGAGAGATCTGGAAATACAGATACAAAATTCCCTAAAAGTGGTGTCACAGGTAGATAGCGTAGTAAAGAGAGCTTTTGGTACATTGGCCTTTATAAATCAAAGTATTGAGTATAAGAGTTGGAATGTAATGGTGAGGTTGTATAAGGTATTGGTGAGGCCGAATTTGGAGTATTGTGTGCAGTTTTGGTCACCTAATTACAGGAAGGATATTAATAAGGTTGAAAGAGTGCAGAGAAGGTTTACAAGGATGTTGCCAGGACTTGAGAAACTGAGTTACAGAGAAAGGTTGAATAGGTTAGGACTTTTTTCCTTGGAGTGTAGAAGAATGAGGGGAGATTTGATAGAGGTATATAAAATTATGATGGGTATAGATAGAGTGAATGCAAGCAGGCTTTTTCCAATGAGGCAAGGGGAGAAAAAAAACCAGAGGACATGGGTTAAGGGTGAAGGGGGAAAAGTTTAAAGGGAACATTGGGGGGCTTCTTCACACAGAGAGTGGTGGGAGTGTGGAATGAGCTGGCAGATGAAGGGGTAAATGCGGGCTCACTTTTAACATTTAAGAAAAACTTGGACAGGTACATGGATGAGAGGTGTATGGAGGGATATGGTCCAGGTGCAGGTCAGTGGGACTGGGCAGAAAAATGGTTCGGCACAGCCAAGAAGGGCCAAAAGGCCTGTTTCTGTGCTGTATTGTTCTATGGTTCTATGATTCTATAGACGCTGCCTGACCTGCTGAGTTCCTCCCGCACTTTGTATGTGTGGAGTTTGGTTACAAATCCCTCAGGACTTATCTGAATGCCAGTTCAGACTTGAGAGACTAACAGGTCATCCATGTCCCTGGATTCCGCTAATTCCTCCAGTTGACTCTACTTTCTATGCCCACTAGTTGTTGTAGATCCTCGGGCAGTGCATCGGGCGACAATCATACCATTTTTTTTATGGGGCTGGGTTGCTAGCTTGACACTCAACCCAGCACAGATGGAAAACATGCAAGGCGTTGGCCGGATTCGAACCCAGGATCACTCACCTCAAAGTCCGGTGTGGATGCCACTAGACTGGCAGCCATGTCCACTAGTAACATTGCATTAATGACGGGCACTACAAGTGTCTAGTGGGGATAGAAACATTTTCGGTCAAAACTTGATGCAGGATTTTGACCTGAAACATCAACAATCCCTTTCCTCTCACCAATTCAACTGCACCCACTGAGATCCTCCAGCCTGTTACTACAAATGACCGTTCTCATGTAACAGAGCCCAGTAACAATGCTGTCGAAACACCACAGATGCCAGTCACAGATCTACAGATGCCACTACAGATCACTACAGATGCCAGTCACAGAGACTCCATGGATAACTGCATGTAACATATAACTCCAAGGATGCCAGACACCATCCTGACTTGGAACCATATTTCTGGCTCAAAATCATTGAGCTGAAAAGTCCGTAGGTACGCAAGTAATGTCACTCAATTCTTTAAGAGCGAGGCGTAAGACAGACGGTTAAAGGACCATTAGCCCGACTTCAGTGGCTGGCAAGATGTAGAGCCCACTATTAAGAATGAGGTTTCAGGGTACTTGGAGGCTCACGATAAACTAGGCTGAAGTCAGCATGGTTTCTTTAAGGAGAAATCTTGCCTGACAAAATTGTCGGAATTCTTAGAGGAAGTAACAGGCTGGATAGACAAAAGGGAATTGCTAGTTGGTGTCTACTTGGATTTCAGAAGGCCTTTGAAATTTTCAAAGTTCAAAGTTCAAATTAAGTTTATTATCAAGGTACATAGGTCCTGAGAGTCATTTTTTGTAGGCATACACAATAGAAAAAAAAGTATATTGACAATAGAATCAATGAAGAACTACACACAAAGACTAGCTATCAATGTGCAAAAGAAGACAAACTGTACAAGTACAAAAAAGGAAACTAAAAATAATAATAAATAAATAAATAAATAATATGGAGAACATGAGCTGTAAAGTGAATCCATAGGTTGTGGAATCAGTTGTGTTTACTTGGATTTGATGAAGGACTTCAACAAGTTTCAAAATCCGAAGTTCAAAGACAGTAACATGGATAGAAGGTTGGCTGACTGGCTGAAGGTAAAGGGTGGCAACAAAGGGTGCATTTTCTGGTTGGCTGCCAGTGACGAGTGGTGTTCTGCAGGGGTCAGTGTTGTGCCTGCTATTTTTCATGTTATATGTTAATGATCTGGATGACTGAATTAATGGTTTTGTAGCTAAGTTTGCAAATGATACAAAGATATGTAGAGTGACAGGTAGTGATGAGGAAGCAGAGTGTCCACAAAACGATTTAGACAGATTAGGAGAATGGGCAAAGTAATGGCAGATGGAATACAGTGTAGGGAAATATATGGTCATGCACATTGGTAGAAGGAATAAAGGTATAGAGTATTTTCTAAATGGAGAAAATTAGGACTTGAGAGTCCCTGTGCAGGATTCCCTAAAGGTTAACTTGCAGGTTGAGTCAGCGGTAAGGCAGGCAAATGCAATGTTAGCATTAATTTCAAAAAGGACTAGAATATAAAGGCAAGGTTGTAATGCTGAGGCGTAATAAAGCACTGGCCAGACCACATCTGGAGTATAGTGAGCTGTTTTGAGCCCATACTTAAGGAAGAATATGCTGGCATAGGAAAAGGTCCAGGAGAGGTCTATAAGAAGAGTACTGGAATGAAAGGGTTAACATGCTTGATGGTTCTGGGTCTGGTCTTGCAGGAGTTTACAAGAATGAGGGGGGAATCTTATTGAAAGGCCTGGATAGAGTGCAAATGGAGAGGCTGTTTCCAATAGTGGGAGAAGCTAGAGGGCAGAACCTCAGAATACAATGACGATGAGGTGGAATTTTTTTAGCTAGAGGATAGCTTCCACAGATGGCATTGGATGCCCTATCATTGGGTGGACTGTATTTGAAGCAGAGGTTGAGAGGTTCTTGATTTGTAAGGGCGTCAAATTTTACAGATAGAAAGCAGGAAAATGAGATTGAGAGGGAAAATAAATCATCCATAATTGAATGGCAGAGCAGAATCAATAGGCCAAATGGTCTTATAGTCTTGTGGTCTGCCCACCCATACTTACGCACTCCTCGAGGATGGTAGCAGTTCAAAAGGCAGCTGACCACCACCTTCCCAAGGGCAGCTGGAGCTGGCTCGGCCTACAAAGCCCACATCCCCTGAATGTAAAATAGTGTGATTCTTCAAGTGAATGAGGGAGGTGGCTGCCTGCCTGTTCAAGGACAATGCAAGGTGCCCATGATGTCTTGGTGGCGGACGGAGGTGTAGACAGACTGGGCAAGCATGGTAACTGGGGCTTGGAAACAGGAAACCACTAAATAGGGGCACAGTGTCAGAGGTGACCCTAATGTAGGCCTTGGCAAAGGGAGGGAATGTAGCCATGTGATCTGCCGCACAGAGGGGTCGGGAGAGTCATCACTATTTGCGGGAACAGATTTTGGATGGATGTCACCAAGGGCAGAGGATGAAACCACCATTAGGTGCCAAGGGTCAGGAATATCAGAGCAACTTGCAAAGCCGGGGTGATGGTTGCTACTGGAAATATTCAGATTTTCTCCATGGAGCCATAAACTATAGAAATTGCCACAATAATTTGCAATTATTGCAAATTATTTGAAGAATTCATGAAAAGAGCAGGAAATATCAGTACAGGGGGTACAGGAAGCACAGGAGGGAGCAGGACTGACTGATACTCGGGCAGGGGTTCCCAACCTTTTTTTATGTAAGGACGAAGGCCATTAAGCGAGGGGTCTTTGGACCTTTAGATCTGAGGAAGGTAGAAAGCCACGTATTAAAATGGCAGCGGAGGTGGTCAATGTTTATGATTGACTTTCGCGATCTGACTTTATAAACAATAATGTTCAGCAAGATCTGCAGGTCAGTCCTGCCTTTGAGGTTGGTAAACACGACGGTAATGACGACTGATGGTGTCAATGCTGGCTGCCCTCAGACAGTAGCTGGTGGTTGATGCAAACAATGCATTCAGCTGTATATTTCTATGCATATCTGACTAATAAATCTAATCCTGAATCTCGATTACAGCACGACATGCGGCAGCATTGGAAGTTACAGACTGAGTAACTGAATCATAAAACAACTTAATCATAAATAAATGTAGTGAGGGACAGAATGAATATCAAAATATCATCTGCAATTAACAAAATAAGGGAAAGGGATACAGGTGGACAAGTGATTACACGGAGCAGAGCAAGTGAACAAAATTATTACAAATGTTAATAACGCAATACCATTTATTACAGATACAGAACTCAAAAGAGAAGTTACTTTGAGCTTATATTTGCCCGAATTCTGGTGGCATTTAGTACACAGATCACAGATTTGGACTCTATTCTATACGAAAGGGATGGAAAATCCGGACAAACATCTGGAGTGCTGATCCCAGATGGAAAGGCTGGGGAAGATCGAACAGACTGGAACGCCTGGAGCTGAGTTCAGAGAGGTCATGAATGCGGAGAGAATGGTGACATTCGTGGCAGAATCCAAAAATCTCACCAGAAAATGAAGAGTTTTCTTACTGAGGGAGGAGTGAGAAGATGGAATTGCCATCTCAAGAAGTGGCTGAGGCATGTGGTTTGGAAACTTTTAAGACACAACCAGACTCGAGGTAAAGGGGAATAGAAAGATAGGCAAAAACTCATGAAGTACAAACTCCGGCACTGAATAGTCTGGCAGAATGGCTTCTTCTGGCAATCTATGCTGCGTATTCATGTGGCTCAAGCAAGGGCAATTTCTTTAGTGTTACAAACAAGAGAAGATCTGCAGACGCTGGAAATCCAAGCAACACACACAAAATGCTGGGGGATCTCAGCAGGCCAGGCAGCATCTATGGAAAAGAGTACAGTCGGCATTTCAGGCAGAGACCCTTCATCAGGATATTTTGTGTGTGTTCATTTAGTGTTACATTGTATCACCAAACCTTGACAAGGAACATGGCAACTGAACAACGGGAAGCCCTTAAACTGATAATGTTTTGAATGGAGGAAGTGATATGTTTAAAGACAAAACTCCCAGAATGACTCCAAAGACAGCCGTTAAAGCAAAGCAGAAAATGAAACTGCGATGCGTGCCACATTACGTGAGAGCCAGGCTGATCAG
Organism: Hemitrygon akajei; assembly: GCF_048418815.1. Lineage (NCBI taxonomy): Eukaryota > Metazoa > Chordata > Chondrichthyes > Myliobatiformes > Dasyatidae > Hemitrygon > Hemitrygon akajei. The sequence goes on from NC_133155.1 coordinate 34,506,647, forward strand.
AAAGAGTACAGAGAAGTGAAAGAAAGAAAATGACAGGGGAAGAGAGAGGGCAGGGCAAACATTTGGCAAAAATAGACGAGACATGCCATTACTCGATGGCTTAGGTGCCACGTGAGGACTTCACTCGGACAAGAGTGCGTGGATTAGAGAAATGCTGCATGAATCTGTTAATGATAAATATAGATTTAACACAGAACAATGCAAGGTCCTTGGCCCATGATGTTGTGTTGACCTTTTAACCTACTCCTTCCAATATAACCTTCCATTTTTTGTTCATTCATTTGCCTATCTAAATGTTCCTCAAGTGTCCCTAATGTATCTGCCTCTCTCCACCCCTGGTAGGACTCTCTACATACCCCAGCCTCCGTAAAAAGAACCTACTCTATACCCTTTGCTCCAATCACCTTAAAATGATGCCCCCTTGTATTAGTCATTTCTGCCCTGGGAAAAGTTTTGCTATCTATAGATGCCTCTTATCATCATGCACACCTCTATCAGTTCACCTCTCATCCTCCTTCACTCCAAGAAGTCCCAGCTCACTTAACCTATTTTCATAAGGCTTGCTCTAATGCAGGCAGTATTCTGGTAAATCTCCTCTGCTCCCTCCCTAAAGCCTTCCTAGAATGAGGTGACTAGAACCAAACATGATACTCCAAGTGTGGTCTAACCAGGCTTTTATAGAGCTGCAACATTACTCGCTGCTCTTGAACTCAGTCCCCTGACTAACGAAGGCAGCACACCATACGCCTTCTTAACAGCCATATCAATGTGCATGGCAACATTGAGAGATCAATGGAGCTGGACCCCAAGTTCTGCTAAGAGTCCTGCCATTACTCTTGTATTCTGCCTTTAAATTCGACCTTCCAAAATGAATCATTCCAGGTTGAACTCCATCTGCCACTTCTCAGCCACCTATGCATCCTGTCAATGTTCCATTGCAACCTATAACAACCCTCCACACTATCTGCAACTCCACCAACCTTCATGTCAGCTGAAAACTTATTAACCCACCCTTCCACTTCCTCATAAAAATCACAAAGAGCAGAGGTCCCAGAACAGATCCCTGCGGACCCCTCTTGATTCCGTGTTCGACATCTCTGGTCAACCATGGTAAACCGTGTAAGTTAAGCTAACGGAGTTTTGAGATGAAGCAGAAGAGAAAGTTGATGAGGGTAAACTAGTTTATTATTGTCGACGTAGCAAGGTAGAGGGCTAAACTTTGTTTCTGCTCGCCATCCAGACAGGTTTGTCATCACAACAGTGCATCAGGGTCGAGGAAGGGAAAACCAGTCACAGAGTGCAGAATGAAGTGGAATGATTTTCAGAGTCCGACAGCGTCAATTGCAAGGAATAGAGCAATTATAACAGAAATGACTGAAAGCAGAGAGAAGCTCACATTGAATCGCCACACGCCAGTAACAGGTTGATGCGCGATTCCAAAAGCCCCTGATTAAGTTTCACATAACAGGTCTGTCATGATGGTTGACAGCCTTGGAGTAAAGGAAACTGAAAGAGCACGGATGGAAAACTGGCTAGGCAACAGAATCAGAGAGAGGTGAGTGGTTGCTTTGAGTCCCCGGCACCAGCACCTCTCCTTTCCTTTACATACTCCGTGTCCTGGATGCACAAACCAAGTTCACGAATGATACAGAACTGGGAGGAACAGTGAACACTGTAAAAACTCCAGCCCATGCAGACGGAATGGACAGTGAGGTGGCAGATGAAACTGAGGAACACGGCATGTCAACCTTTAGTACAGAAACTGAGGAGAGACATAAACTAGAGGGGACAGCTCTGAGGAGGGAACGAGAGCAGGAAGATCAGGGATGATACACAGCATGCACAGTTCATCCAAGTTAAAGGGCGGACTGAGAAAGTTATAAAGCAAAACATCTTGTTTTATAAATAGTGGCGTAGAGTACAGAGTGAAGTCACGAGTATTATCTAGAATACACTGGTTCGGCTGCCATTGGAGTATGTTGTCCAATTCTTGGCAACACACCATATGTAAGATGAAAAGGCCTCAAAGAGAGAACGGGAAAAACTGTTCCAAGGAGAACAGTCCCAGCCTCTCCAGTCTATCTGCAAAGCTAAAGTCTCTCAGCACTGTTATGCAGATAGACTGGAGAGGCTGGGACTGTTCTCCTTGGAACAGTAAAAGTCACGAAATGATCTGAAAGAGATATCAAAGATCAGGAAGGTTCCAAATGGATTAGACTGTAAGACCTGTAATCACCACCCTCTGGCTAAAGGAATGTTTCCTAATTGCTGTTCTAAATGGATATCCCTCAATTGTGAGACTGAGCCCTCTGGTCCTAGTCATTTCCTTCCCCACAGGAAACACCCTCTCTACATCCACTCTATCCAGACCTTTCAATATTTGACAGGTATCAATGAGATACTCCCACATTCTGCGGAATTCCAGTGAATACTGGCCCAAAGCCATCAAATGCTTCTCATATGTTAACCCTTTCATTCCTAGGATCATTCCCTTGAGTTTTTAATTTTCTTCCCATTACATAATAGTCCACCCCTTATTCCTCCTAACAAAGTGCCTAACCATGTACTTCCCTACATTATATTCCATCTGCCACTTCTTTGCCCATTTCCCCAATCTGTCAAATTCGTTCTGAAGACACCCTGCTTTCTCAACGCTACCTGTACTTCCACTTATCTTTATATTGTCTCCAAACTTACCACAAAGTTATCAATTCCATCATCCAGATCATTGAGATACAATGTGAAAAGAAACGGTCTCAACACCAACCCCTGTGGCAACCACTACTTGCCAACAGCCAACCAGAAAAGGCCTTCTTCATTCCAACTCTTTGCCTCCTGACAATCTTCTATCCAGTCTAGTATCTCTCCTCTAAAACCATAGGCTCTTATTTTGTTAAGCAGCTTCATATGTGGTACCTTGCCAAAGGCCTTCTGAAAATCCAAGTAAACAACATCCACTGATTCTCCTTTGTCTATCCTGCCTGTTACTTCCTCAAAGAATTCCAACAGATTATCCCCTTTAGAAAACCACGCTGACTTTAACCTGTTTTATCATGTGCTCCAAGTACCCTGAAAGCTCATAATGGACTCCAACATCCTTCCAATCTCTGAAGTTAGGCTAACTTGCTTATAATTTCCTTTCTTTTGCCTCCCTCCCTTCATAAACAGTAGAGTGACATTTGCAATATTCCAGTCCTCTGAAACCATTCCAGAATCTAGTCATTCTTGAAAGATCACTACTAATGCCTCCATAATCTTTTCAGCCACCTCTTTCAAAACCCTGAGGTGTAGTCCATCTGGTGACTTATCTACCTTCAGACCTTTCAGCTTTCCAAACACCTTGTCCTTACTAATAGTGATTACATTCACTTCTGCCCCCTGAAACTGTACGTTCTGTCATACTGCTGGTGTCTTCCAAAGTGAAGACTGACAAAAAAATACTTATTAAGTTCTTCTGCTGTTTGTGTGTTCCTCATTACTACCTCTCCAGCGTCATTTTCCAGTGGTCCAATACCAACTCTAACCGCTCTTTTATTCCTTACATATCTCAGAAAACTTTTTGTTCCTCTTTTATATTATTGAATAGCTTACCTTCATATTTCATCTTTTCTCTCTTTATGGCTTTATTAGTTGCCTTCTTGTGGTTTTTAAAAGCTTCCCAATACTTCACCTTCCCACTAATTTTTGCTGTATTACAGTACATGCCCTCCCTTTTGTCTTATGCTGTCTTTGACTTTCCTTGTCAACCATGGTTCCCTCATTCTCCTTTGAGAATACTTCTTCATCTTTGGGATGTATCTTTCCTGGCCTTCCAAATATCCCCCAGGAGCAACAGCCATTGTTGTTCTTTCATCATCCCTACTAATGGCCCTTTCAAACAACATTGGCCATCTCTCCTCTCTCTGCAATTCTCTTTATTTCACAGTAACACTGATACATCCAACTTTTGCTTCTGCTTCTCAAATTGCAGGGAGAATTCTATCATATTATGATCACTGTCTCCTCTGGGCTCCTTTACCTTAAGCTTCCCAATCAAATCCAGGTCATTATATAACACCCTATCCAGGACTGCTGTTCCCCTGGTAGACTCAGCCACAAGCTCCTCTAAAAGGCCATCTCATAGGCATTCTACAAATTCCGATTCTTGAGATCCAGCACCAATATGTTTTTTTTAACCAATCTGCCTGCATAATGAAATCCCCCATGATCATCAGAACATTTCCCTACATGTTCTGAACCTGTCACCTCTTTCTAAGGATTTGATTTCATTTTTTCCCAATATAGCTATCCCACTTCTTCTACCTTTTTGCACGTTCTTCAGATTGATTTCAAAGACGCCCACAACATCGTACCTGCCAACCTCTAACTGCGCGACAAGATCACCTGTATACTGTGTGCATTCAAATACACCTTCAGTCCTGTATTCATCGCGCTTTTGGACTCCTGTTACACTTTCACTCATCCTAGTGACAGTAACTTTGCTCTATCAGCAGCCTGTCCTTCCTCACATTCACATTACACACTGCATTTATTTGTCTATCAACTGCCCCTGCCCCATCCTCAGCCCTATCAGTCCGGTTCCCATCGCCCTTGCCAAATTAGTTTAAACTCTCCCCAGCAACTCCAGAAAACCTGCCCACTAGGATATTAGTCCCCCTTGGCTTTAGGTATAGTCTATCCCTTTTGTACCGGTCATACCTTCCCCAGAAGAGAGTCCAATCAACCAGAAATCTGAAACCCGGTCACCTGCACCAATTCCTCAGCCATGTATTCAGCTGCCAAATCATCCCATTCTTACCCTCACTGGCGCAGGCAGCAATCCAGAGGTTACTACCCAGAAAATCCTGCTTTTCAGCTTTCTGCCCAACTCCCTATATTCCCTCTTCGGGACCTCTACCTATGTCATTGGTACCAATACGTACCACGACTTCCACCTGTTCATTAGATGGTGAAACGCTCCTCATTGGCAGAAAGAATAAAAGAGAGGGGCACAGAATGAAGCTAGCAAAAGGACTAAAAAAAACTACCCCCTCCCAAATAAAGGTATTTTTATGGAGTGAGTGGTTGAGTAATCTGGTGCTCCACTCAGGGAGAGCAGTGGAGGCGGATTCAGTTGTAACATTCTACAGGGAGAGAGGTAAATGTCTAAAAGGAGAGAATTGGTGTAAGGGTTGGCACTAACTGGATTGTTCTTCTGCAGAGATGGGACAGTCAATGAACTTTCGGAGCTGCTGCCAGATGCCATGCCTGCAAAATGTGGCTCAGTATTGGAAACAGATGTGGATGCAGTGGTGACTGTGATGATAATAGATAGCAACGATGACTGCGAGGGCAGCTGGGTTTAGCTCTGGATTACTCCAGCAAGGGGCAACCGCACGCATGTGCATCATCCTGTGTGATACCCCTCATTAAAATCATAGTCACCGCTTATTGTACGTAACCACCAGTCCTACTTTGTGCACTGCTCTGGATGGGCCTCCCTTGTAGGATAATCTGCAGGGAAGCTGGAGGACATTTAACCTCAGCACAGAGAAAACTTGTGCAATATTCCATGCGTGTTTGCATCTTTGCAACACAAGCTTGCACAGGACCCCTTTGGCTCTCCCATGTGTCTCAGATTTATGGGAGTCAGCACGTTGAAGGGAAGCCATGACCCACAGGTGGTCTGATGCAGAAATTCCTCCTATTGCGCAGCTTTGAACCTACAGTTTAGGTTGGCTCTTCAGTGCAGTACTATTGATGCCTTGACTAAATGTCCATAGGGATGGTTTTGGGGTTAGCATGGAGAGATAAGGGTATGGTTAAGATTTAGGGACAGGGATGAGGGAGAGTCTTAGCTCAGGGGCAATAAATTAAAAGTCAGTGTCAGGAGCCAATATTCAAAGTCCATGACTGACCACTCCATGGTCAAAAGTCAATGGTCTCAGAGGTCAGGTCAGCAAGCATTGAGGAGGCCAGTAACCTCCAAATCAGCAGGTCCCAGGTCAGAGGTCTCTATGGGTAGGAGTCACAAGAGCTGGCAACTGCTGGAGAGAGGTCACTAGGGTTGTAAGACCGTGCAAATCCAGGAGTCGAGGTCCAAAGGTCAAACTCATGACTAGCAAGTCCTGGGGTCGATGTCTAGAGGGTAAAACTAACTGTCAACATCCAGAGCTTGGCAAATTTGAAGGAACAGGTTCTAAAATCAAAGCCTCTGGGCCAGGGATTGGAGAATGGAGATCCAATATCTATGAAGTTGAGAGTCCAGGGCCAAGGACTGGAGACCTGGAGATGACGTATTTTGGTGTTGGATGTCTGTGTTTGTGAGTAGGTAGGTGGGATGGTGGGAAAGGGGCATCTTTTCCTGTTGGTGGTTTGTTTTGTTCTGCTGTTATTGTTCTGCCTACCATTATGTGGATGCTACGTTGGCACCAGAATGTATGCTGACACTTGTAGGCTGCTCCCAGCACATCGTTGGGTGTGTAGGTTGTTAATGGAACGTGAATCTGCATCAGTACCGAGATGTTCCACAGACAAGAGAAAGCCTGCAGATGCTGGAAATCCAAGCAACACAAAATGCTGGAGTAACGCAGCAGGCCAGGCAGCATCTATGGAAAAGAGCAAACAGGCGATTATTCGGGCCCAAAACGTGAACTGTTTACTCTTTTCCACCGATACTGCCTGGCCTGCTGAGTTCCTCCAGCTTTTTGTGTGTGTTGCTGAGGAGATGCTGTCTTGCAGCTGAGACATTAAGCACAGGGCACACTGATAGAAAATAATCCCGTGCACTATTCCAGCAGAGTGTGACTCACCCAGTGCCCAGAAGAAAGGTTCTCCTTTAATCAAAGCCTAAATCAAATAATGTGACGATTGTTATGTTGGCCGTTTCTGCTTTCTGCCGTGAAGGTACTGTTTACAGAGCTGATCTCCACAGGGCTCAGACCTGAAAAGTGGTTTGGAGCCTGTGATGTACTTCAGAACACACTGTGGTTAAGGAAGGCACTCTTCCTCCATAAATCCAGATTCTACACTCACATTTCTCAGCCCTGGTGTGTGTCAAACCACACCGGCAGCAGCTTTTGCTGAACCAGTTCCACAGGATTTATTTCCATGCAGGGGAACTTTGAGCACCTGGCGTCGTTGGGGACTTGTTAGTTCTGCTCTTCTGCTTACAGAGGAGAGATGCTCATTGATCTGACGGCTATGAGCTGTCCTGTGTTGACTCTGGGCCAGTTCAGCCAGTTTCCCTCCTTTATCAAAGTAATGCTTTACCGCAGCAAACATAGAATGCTGGGGGAACATAGCAGGTCAGGCAGCATCTACGGAGGGAGAGGAACAGCCCTTATTTTGAGCCAATACCCTGTCCCAGAGGTCAGAACTACATGCTTCACATTGGCAGTGAGTCTACAAACCATCACATATGGTTCTATTATTTTATTTTATTTGGAGATACAGCGTAGTAACATTCCCCTCTGGTCCAGCATCACCTAGTTATACCCATTTGATCAATTAAAACATTAAACCCATGTGAACAGTTTTGAAAACTCCCTAACCGGGGACACCTTTGGAAAGTGGGAGGAAACCAGAGCACCCAGAGGACACCACTGCGTCACAGGGAGAACGTACAAACTCCTTACCGACAGCTCTGGAAATGACCTGGGCAGTCGGAGCTGTAATTGAGTTACACGAACCACTATGACACCGCGCCCCCTTGAACTTAAATTCCCCGGCTGCCCGGGTGAGATTTAAACTCAGGTCTCTGAGTTATTGGTTCAGATTTCTGGCTGCTGGTCCCGCAACTTAACCATCGAGCTTCTGTAACCTCGAGAAACAGGCTAATTCCACAAAAAAATTCAAATCCGAATCAATGCTGAAATGCTGGTCGTGGATGAAGTATTGAGCGGACATTGTGTTAATGCATAAAGCTCTCACTCTTTAAACATTGGCAGCTAAATGTTTCCATCTAGTGCTCGAGATCAAATACAAAACCATACATGATTTAGCATTAACAAACAGTGGCACCCAGGGAGATGGCAAACAATACTGGGGACTAGAATGGGAGCAGATTAGCTACTCAGTGCATGACCTGAGAGCATTTGACTACAGTGAAGATGGGATAGTATTCTCTCTGTCTCAGACATGATCACAATCTGCAATCTCACTGGCTCTCCACTTGGCCTTGAACCACCTGGACAACAGCAATACCTGCATCAGACTGCTGTTTATTGATTACAGCTCAGCGTTCATCACCATCATACCCTCAATACCGAACAAGAAGCTTCAAAACCTGGGCCTTGGTATCTTCCTCAGCAACTGGATCCTCGATTTCCTCATCAAGAGATCACAGTTAGTGCAGATCAGAAATAACTTCTCCTCCTCGCTGACAATCAGCATTGGCAAACCTCAAGAATATGTGCTCAGCCTGCTGATCTGCTCTCTCACCCATGACCGCGTGACTAGGCAGAACTCAAACACATTCTATAAGCTTGTGACTATTGCTGGCAGAATCTCAGATAATGACAAGGAGGCAGGCAGAAGTGAGAGAGATCAGCTGGTTGAGTGATATCACAACAACAATCTTGCACTCAACTGCAGTAAGACCAAGGAACTGATTGTGGACTTCAGGAAAGAGAAGTCTCGGCCCAAGACGTCAACTGCTTATTCATTTCCATAGCTGCTACCTGACCTGCTGAATTCCTCCGGCGTTTTGTGTTTAAATTAAATAAGTAATGCAAAAAGAAGCAACAATAGTGAGATAGTGTTCAAGGGTGGGTCCATTGTCCACTCAGAGATCTGATGTTCGATGGGAAAAGGCTGGTGGATGTGTGTGTTCAGTCTCCTGACGGTAGAAACGAGAGGGCATGTCCTGGGTGATGAGGGTCCTCAATGATGGACGCAGCCTTTATGAGACGTTGCTACTTGAAGATGCTGGGAAGGCTGGTGCCCATGGTGGAGGGACTGAGTTTACAACCTTCTGCAGCTTTGTTCCACCCTGTACAGTGACCCCTCCGTTACAGGTGGTGGTTCAACCAGCTCAATGCTCTCCTCGGTACACCTGTGGGAATTTGCTCCAGTCTTTGGTGACACATCAAATCTCCTCAAACGCTTAATGAAGCTTAGCCATTGACGTGCCTCCTTTGTTATCGCATCAAGATGTTGGGCCCAGATTACACGTTCAGAGGTGTTGACACCCAGGAACTTGAACCTGCTCACCCTTTCCACTGCTGATCCCTCAATAAGGGAAATCCTAAGCAACACACACAAAATGGTAGAGGAATTCAGCAGGTCAGGCAGCATCCATGGATTTGAATAAGCAGTCAACATTTCAGGCCGAGACCCTTCAGGTATTTTTAAATATATATTTCTTACTGTAATTCATATTTTTACGTATTGCCCTCTAATGCTGCTGCAAAACAACAAATTCAATTGCATATGTCAGTGATAGAAAACCAGATTCTGATCCTGATCCTGAATTACTGCTCACCTCATAATTAACTCAGCCTAATTTCCATCTTCTAACCTTGAATCCAAAGTCTAAGCAGTGACACGTCCAGTTCCCTCATTCATTTCTCACTAGCAGACTTTAAAGGAACACGATGTCATACAACAGATGGGCTAAAACCCCCTTCCTTGTGTCCTGTACACAATGGGGTACCACTGTCTCGTACAACCCCATCTGTTTGAAGCCCTGGCATTGTCACACCATTGCTGGTGCCCCATTCTCTCTCTGGAGGGTAACAGACGGGGGACTTTCAATCACACCTTGTCAGAATCAGAATCAGGTTTAATATCACCTGCGTATGTCATGAAATTTGTTGCATTCCAGTGGCAGTACATTGCAATATACAGGAATAAAAACTACAAATTATAATGAGTATACAGTCTATTAAAAACAAATTACATAAGTAGAGCAACAAGAGAGGGGAAATAGAACTGGGGAAGTGTTCATGTGTCCATTGTCCATTCAGAAACCTGACAGTAGAGGGGCAGAAGCTGTTCCTGAAACGTTGAGTGTGTGTCTTCGAGTTTCCATGCCTCCTCCTTGGTGGTAGCAATGAGAAAAGGGCATGACCTTGGAGATGGGGTCCTTAATGATGATGTTGCCATTTAGAGGCATTGACTTTTGAAGGTATCCTCAACCTTGGGGAGGCTAGTTGCCACGATGGAGCTGGCTAAGTTTGCAACTTTCCACAGCTGTTTTCAATCCTGTGCAGTGGCCCCTCCATACCACATGGAGTTGCAAACAGCGAGAATGCCCTGCACGGTATACCTTCAGACATTTACAAGTGTCTTTGGATACATGCTAATTCTCCTCAAACTCCTAACGAAATATAGCCACTGCCACACCTTCTTTGTAAATGCATCAATAAGTAGGGTACAGGATAGATCCTTGGAGATGTTGACACTGTGCAACTTGAAACTCTTCATCCTTTCCAGTTCTGGTCCCTCAGTGAACTTCCTAAAGACTACAGTCGGTTCACTGCTCTTACTGACGTTGAGTGCCAGGTTGTTCTGTGCCACCACTCAGCCAGCTGATTTAGATATCTCACCTCGTACACTTCCTTGTCATCATCTGAAATTCTGCCAACAATAGCTGGGTCCTCGGCAATCTACAGATGCCGTTTGGTCTGTACCTAGTGACACAGTCCTGGGTGTGGAGAGAGTAGAGCAGTGGGTTAAGCACTCATCCCTGAGTTATGAAATGAGCAGGATCACAGACTCAGGAAGAGAGATCAGCTTGAGTTCAGTTTGGGACGGTGCTGCTGTTGGCATTGGAAAGGGTCCAGAGGAGGTTCATGGGAATTACCCCATGAATGAAAGGGTTAACATTGATGTTTCTGGACCTGCATTCACTGTGGTTTTGAAGAATGGGAGGAGCTCATTGAAACTTACCAAATATTGAAAGGCCTAGATGGAGTGGAGATGGAGAGGACGGCTCTAATTGTGGGAGAGTCTAGGCCAGAGGTCACAGCCTCAGGATAGAAGGATGCCCCTTTAGCCCAAGTCATTAGATATACAGCGCCTATAAAAAGTATTCAAACCATCCCCCCCCCCCCCCCCCAGAAGTCTTCATGTTCTATTGTTTTACAACAGTGAATCAAAGTGGATTTAATTTGGCTTTGTTTGACACTGATCAACAGAAAAAGACTCTTTCAAGTCAAAGTGAAAAAACATCTCTACAAAGTATTTAATTACAAATAAAAAACACAAAATAATTGACTGCATAATTAATATGACACACCAAATCATCTCTGGTACAGCCAATTGTTTTCAGAAGTCGCATAATTAGTTAAATGGAGATCACTGTGTGCAGTCAAAGTGTTTCAATTAATTGTAATGAAAATACATGTCCAACTGCTGGTGAGTCAGTATCCTGGAAAAATCTACACCATGAAGACAAAAGAACACTCCAAGCAACTCCGCAAAAAGGTTATTGAAAAGCACAAGTCAGGAGAAGAAAATTTCCAAGTCACTTAATATCCCTTGGAGTACATTAAAATCAATCATCAAAAAATGGAAAGAATATGGCACAGGTGCTTTTTACTTACAGGATGAAATGAAGTTGATTGGGAGAAGGTCTACGTGGAATTAAAATATTGGTGGCAATCTGATAGGTCTGTTCCAGTGTTGCACATTATAGAGATTTTCAGAGATAATTTATTAATGAACCATAGACACACACACACACAAACACACACACACTAGCAACTCTACACTTATCCTAACTGACCATTCATTTTCAGATATTTTAAATGTTATTAATACCGAATAAAATACAGCATAAAATGTGTTCTTTTCACCCCGCCTCATGTATACTGGTAGTGATGCCTCCCTACGTTAACCCCATTTTCCTGCAGCGGCCCCACATCTCTAAGCCTTTCCCATCTAAGAATCCTTTTAACTATTGCAATTGTATCTGCATCCAGCACCAGATCTGACTGTTCATTCCAGATGAGCACCACTGAATTAGAAGAACCAAATTAATAAAATTAGTGAATTGAGATGGTGTTACTTAAGGTCATGACTGAGGGATCGCTCGCTCAGGACACTTCAAGGATCAGATGTTTCAACTAATGGGAAACCATTCAACCCATGAGGACCACATTCCAGAGGAAAGAAATTGAGAACTTATAGGCAGTCTGTACTTATAGGCTGAGCTTCAAAGCATTGTTGGCACATTGGCCAAAGGATGGGGCTTACACTCAACACTCGATCCAGATTCAGATTCAGTTTCAGAATTATAATCACATCTACATGGTTTGTGTTAAGATGTGCCAGGCCCAGCCCACAGGTGTGGCCACACATCCTCAAGGTAACCTACCGACCTGCCTCAGGAACTCTTCAAAGTGAGTCTTCATAAAATGTGGATCCCTCCCACCCGCAATACCTTGGGGAAAACCTTCAGTGAAGGCAGGTGTCAATGCATTTGTCGATCGTGACCTCAGACAGCCGTAATCCTGAACCTCCCTTATTACATTTCTGAGATTTGAAACGGACAGGCAACCCGGGCTCCCAAAAGATTCAAAGGCAATCTCCGTAAGGTCCTCCCAGTTGCCTGGAAGGAGATGTAAATAAATGCCTCCCATCTCCCAGACTAGCATCCCTAACACTAATCTTGTTCATCGAGACACGAGATGCCTGAAAGAGCCTCTCTGTTCCAAGTTCTGTCGTTGGCAGGGATTACCAGGAAGTCAGAGAAGACTCAAGAATGTGCTGAAAGCCTCTTTGAGAAATGCATCATCCTCACCGAGCCCTGGGAACTTGTGGAGCCTGGCCACTCATTTGGAATCACTCATGGTGGTATTGCGAATCTCAAAGCCCTGATAGGGAACACACTGAGACTCTATAAAGGCACCAACTCAGAAACTACTCACTCCCTCGGCTACCTCCTGCCCCACTTCACAACAGTCTGTGGTTCCCATTTCAGCCTCATCATTTACCCCAGAGTCTACAAACCCAGAATGGATGAAAGTCTTCCTCAATCCTGAAGGACTGCCCGAGAAGAAGAGAAGCTAGTCAGTTCTGTTTCTCCTGTCTAATTTGGATATCAGGACCAGAATCACTGACCTTTGAACTTAGTTGTTTCGTGGCAGCAATACATAAAAAATAACAAATAACAATAAGACATAAATGTGTCAAACAAAGCAAGAACAAAGTAGTGAGGTAGTGTTTATGGGCCGTTTGGAAATCTGACGGTGGAGGGGAAGAAGCAGTTACTACATTATTGAGTGTGTGTCTTCAAGTTCCTGTACCTTCTTGCTGATGGTAGCAATGAGAAGAGGGCATGGTGGGGGTCCTTATTGGTGAATGCTGCTTTATTCAGGCATGGCCTTTTGACGATGTCCTCGATGATAGGAAGCTGGTGCCCATGAAGGAGCAGGCTGAGTTTACGTCCCTTTTTCCAACCCTGTGCATTAGCGTTCCCTGTGCATGTGCGTCCTCCTTCCCGCACTGAAGTGATTCAAGGCATGACATTCCCAAAGCACGGCCATCAGACTCTGAACACGAAGCTCGCCATTGTCAATCAAGTGCTTGCTCTCTCTTCGTGCGGGAGTTAGGAGACAGAAGGGGGAAGGACGAAGGGCAGGGCAATGGAGCAATGACAGGGATTACAGATTGGGAAGTAATGAGAGGGACTGAAGGAAATATGAACACATGTTACTACAATGGACTTTATAAAAACACAAAATGCTGGCAGAACTCAGCAGGCCAGACAGCATCAATCAGGAGGGTTTCGGCCCGAAACGTCGTCACTACCTCCTCCCATAGATGCTGTCTGGCCTGCTGAGTTCTGCCAGCATTTTGTGTTTTTATTTATTTCCAGCATCTGCAGATTCACTCATGTTGCCACAATGAACTTTGTTCCTTTACCTTGCCATCTGATGAAGAGGAAAGAGTTAAAAAATAAAGGCAGCCATTATGATCCCTGGCACAGTTGGGAGATAAAAACAACTTATGTATATACACATATAAATAATTTTTTGTATTATGAATTTGTTTTAGCTGAGTTTCCATGGTGAGAATTCCCACGTTGTTTATATAATGAATTATAATAAATCAAGTTTGGACTGGGGATTCTGAACTAGCTTCCATTTCTCTGCTCTGCTACTTCAGGAGGTCTGTTATTTATCGCTTCTGCTCTCTCACACAAAACCTGTGCTTTAATTATTCTGCAGTTAAGTGAGGAATACCACAGGATTTTAGGCTGACGCAACCTGTCAAGGATCCTCCTGGGCACTTTTAATCCTTCAAGCCACTGATGAGTTCTGCCTCGTGACACTCAACAGCAGTTTCAGGACTGACACCGTACAAGGGACAGCCTAGGAGAAGGCCCAACTAGAACACTCCGTCAGTCTTAGTGGGATTTAGGGACTCTGCAGTTGTGCAAGGTACTGGTATATGTTTAGCAATTGTCTGATTTAATAATTAATCATACCATGTTATTTTTGCAACCATTTCTTAAAAGAAAGACGAGCATTTAAGCAGCATCTTTATAACCTTGAGACATCTTAAAGTACTTCATAGCAATAGGCCACAGCAGTCATCTTGTTCATACAAGAAATGCATATTTGTTCATAGCTGACCATCAGAAACAAGAAAATAAACAGAAAAGGGCATCGAGTACAGCCGTTATGTTGAAGTTGTGCCAGGTGTTGGTGAGGCCAGATTTGGAGTATTGTGTGGAGTTCTGGTCAGCTACCTGCAGGAAAGGTTTGAACAGCAACACACACAAAATGCTCGAGGAACTCAGCAGGTGACGTAGCATCTATGGAAATGAATAAACAGCTATGGGAATGATATCAAGAAGTTTGAAAAGGGTGCAGAGAAAACGTACAAGGATTTAGTTGGGACTTGAGGAAAGGCTGAATATGTAAGGAGCAGCAGATTAAATCCTAGAGAGGTATACAGAATTATGAAGACTATAAACAGGGTGAATGCATGCTGGAGTTTCCCCTCAGGTTAGGGAAGAGTAGAACTAAATGTCATAGGTTTAGGGTGAAAGGTGAAATATTTATGGAGATTCTGAGGAAAGACGTATTCACTCGGAGGGTGGCGTGGATGTGGAATGAGTTCCCAGCAACTATACATTCAATTGCAATGTTCAAGAAAAGTTTGGATAAGTTTATAGAATCATAGAAAACCTACAGCACAATACAGGCCCTTCGGCCCACAAAGCCATGCCGAACATGTACTTACCCTAGAAATTACTAGGCTTACCTATAGCCCTCTATTTTTCTAAGCTCCATGTACCTATCCAGCAGTTTCTTAAAAGACCCTATCGTATCCACCTCCACCACTGTTGTTGGCAGTCCATTCCATGTGCTCACCACTCTCTGCATAAAAAACTTACCCCTGACATCTCCACTGTACCTACTCCCCAGCACCTTAAACCTGTGTCCTCTTGTGGCAACCATTTCAGTCCCGGGAAAAAGCCTCTGACTATCCACACGATCAATGCCTCTCATCAACTTATACACGTTTATCAGGGGATTGAAGGGAAATGGTCCAGGGGCAGGTGGATGGGACTTGACAGAAGACCTGCTCAGCACAGGCTAAATGGGCTGAATGGCCTGTTTCTGTGCCACATAACTCTATGATTCTATGAATGTAATATCAGTTTTAATGATTCTGGTTTGGCCACAACCAGGACAGAGAACACTTTTATTTAACGCAGTGCAGGAAGTCATTGATGTTTATTGAGAGGGAAGCTGGAGCCCAGATTAAACATCATACAGTTCTGTCTGCTAAGTCATTGCTTACACTGACTCGGGTGAAGCTCTCAAATCTTCTCTCAGCTTCCCTTGTCCTCCCTTCCACCTGACTGCACTTCTTGGCCATTTCCTTCTGATCTCGAATGTACCTTTGAAACCTTGTAACCCTTTCGACAAGCAAGGATATTCCAAGAAGATCAACGCATTTGAAAATGAACTTTATTTGTCATATGTGCGTCGAAGCATACAGCAAGTTGTGTCAGTTGTGTCAAATCAATTCTGCAAGGATTGGGCTGGGTGGCTCACATGTGTCACCACACTTCCAGTGCCAACATAGCATGCCCACAACTTATTACCCCTGACCGTACGTCTTCGGAATGCGGGGTAGTGGAGAGAACATACAAACTCATTACAGACAGTGTTGTAATAACATTCCGCTAATCAGTATGCTACTGTGTCATAGCCATATTATTTTTGACCAAACAAAGCACAGCATAAAACAACTCAAAAGATTTATCAAAGACTGGATTTGGCTCCTGACCATGTATTAATCCTTTGCCTTTCCACTGACTGGAAACACGAGGAAATCTGCAGATGCTGGAAATTCAAGCAACACACACAAAATGCTGGTAGAACGCAACAGGCCAGGCAGCATCTATAGGAAGTCCTGACAAAGGGTCTCGGCCCAAAACATCGACTGTACTTCTTCCTATAGATGCTGCCTGGTCTGCTGCGTTCTACCAGCATTTTGTGTGTGTTGCTTGCAACTAAAAGTACCCAAATTCTTCTTACCCGACAAAGGCAGGTCTCGGACAGCAATGATCATTTGCAATTATATTCCCACAAACAGGAGAAAACCTGCAGGTGCAGGAAATCTGAATCAACTCACACAAAATGCTGGCAGAGCTCAGCAGGTCAGGTGAGACTCGGTCCTGAGGTAGGGTCTCGACTGTTTACCCCTTTCCCACAGATGCTGCCTGGCCTACTGAGTTCCTCCAGCACTTTGTCGGTGTGTTAATTGAGGAATATCAGCGGCTATACTCACATCACTTAGATGCAAAGAAATAATGCTTGCTGGTCCAGTGAAGGAGATCGGCAGTACAGGAAAAATCCAGGCAGGGAGTTCCATAGTGGGACACAAGCAGTTCTAGGCACCAAGCCAATAGGAGAGTTGAGGAAAATGAGAGTCAGAAAGGAAATCAAATAATGGGAAAATCTGTGGTATTGAAGTAGGTGAAGATAAAGCATCCGGTATGAATTTGCTCTTTGATTATGTTGGTTGCTTTCCTGAGGCAGTGGGAAGTGTAGACAGAGTCAGTGGAGGGGAGGTTTATTTTCAGGACAGACTGGGTTGTGTTCACAACTCTCTGCAGTTCCTTGTCATCCTGGGCAGAGAGTCCAAAGCCAAGAACAAGCTAGTTCAGCTGTGCAAAGAGGCAGATTGAATGGATGGAATTAGCGGCAATCAGTAACCACCATAGCCCAAGAGACGTCTCCATTTGTGCATTCCCAGTGAATCCTAACTAATCCTGAATCCCAGAATCCCAGTGAATCCCAATGATCTGTAACCACCTCAGCCCAAGGGATGTCCATTTGTGCATTCCCGGTGAATCTGAGTGATCCCAGAATCCCAGTGAATCCCAGTGATCCGTAACCACCACAGCCAAAGGGATGTCAACCTGTACATACTTTTTTGTCAACTAATTATTCAAAGATACATGCCTCCCAATATAGGGATCTGACCCACAATATTGACAATTCCTTCCTCCCCAACCCCAAAAGATGCTGCACAACATGCTGACTTCCTCCAGCCGATTGTCTGTCCACCACACTTGCTGGTTCCCTTTGTAAATCCATTTTTCCTTACAATGTGGAGGGCTTAATTATTGAAGTACTGAGTGATTATGAAGTTGCTATTAGTTTTTGGCATTAAATTAGCTGCTGAGGCTATTATGAGCAAATCAAATCCCTGTCCCCACTGTGATTGTAACAGCAGTTTAATGTTGATCATTCTGCTCTTCCTCAACCCCAGCTGCATGTCCCATTGCAGCCCCAACACTCACTGTGAGGCACACAGGCGAGGAGGCTAACTGTTGATGGAAACTCCAGCCCTTCCCTAACTCTTGTCGACTGAGCCAACAATTCTCTCACACCATTAAGTATTTTAACTGCTTTCAAGGACTCACTGTATCAATGCACATAAACTATTTAATAAATTCTAAAGTGCCTCGTGTGTCAAAATGTTTACTTAACCTATAAGCACAATACACAACGGAGAAAATTAGCGCACCAATTTTATTTCATTTGCAGGACTTTGGAAGTCATTCACCAGCACAAAGTCTTCCTTCGCAGGAGAACTGGGTGTCACAGCTGATTAACAAATTCCCGCTGCTGTCTGTAGGGAGTTTGTACGCTCTCCCCGTGACTGCGTGGGTTTGCTTTGGTGCTCTGGTTCCCTCCCACATTCCAAAGGCTTATGGGTTAGGGTTACCCCAGCACAGCCCTCGTTCTGTGCCGGGCGCTGACACAACCAACACATTTCACTGTGTCTTTCAACGTACACGTGACAAATAAAGCTCTTCTTTAATCTGAACCTCACCACGAGCTTGAGTCACCAATCCACAGGATGAAAAGATTCAGTTGTTCGACAGCTAGAAGTGTGGGACAATCGTAACACAGCAAGTTCTGGACAGGAGATGTCAGTAGAAATTGTCCGTGGCTCAGTGTCGATTGGCAGCCTCTCTCCGGCACTGAAGGACACGAAACAGAGTAAATCCAGCTTCTGACCTCAGGTCAAGCGTTGGCCCCAGTTTTACACCCTCTCTCTGAGTCAGTCAGTGGAAGGCTTGTTTCATTCCTAAGATTCAGGCAAAACACCTCAATGTAGTTAAAGAAACGCTACAATGAGATATTCTGCCCTTCAGGCGGGTGTTAAGATGAGGAATCAGTCTACCCTTGGACAGGCAAAACTGATGCTGCAGCAGTAAGCTGAAGATTGAAGCAGAAAAAAAACTGCTGTCCTGATCAATAATTATTCTTCAGTGACAACACTAAAGCTGTTTTATCTAGCTGTTATTATACAGTGGGGGGGAGCTTGGTATACACAAAATCGGCCTGTTGGATTTCCACCAACACAACAGTGATTATACTTCAAAAACCTGCACGGTTGTAAAGTTTTGGGGTCTACGAAAGGCATGGCCAAGATGTTTGGAAGTAAAAGATCTGTGACACAAGTAGTAGGGAGCTCTCCTCCTAGCGTTGCTGCTGACATTTGTTCCTTGGTGATCATTGTGCCTTTTATGGGATCGTGCTTTGCAGAAATTTGCGGCCCTTTCCCAGATTGCAATTGTAACCATAGAGTTGTGCTTGGGAAAAATGCATGACTTCCCTTCCTTCCTTTCGTTGGTTTGGTGGGCAAGGGCAGCGATTTAGGAGTACCTCTACCGGCCTCTGGAAGGAGAGGCAGGGGTCAGCTGACAGGGGGGCCTTCCCTGGGTACTGGTCTCTGATTGGACCATCAACATGAGCAGTGACATCTGGCATCCTGGTCAGTAGAGGCAGCCGGCCCAGCGGAACCAAGAGTCAGAGTGACGCTGGGTTCAATTAAGCACCAGGCTGGTTGGCATCTGTGGGTGAAGAAACAGTGGGAAGATTTCAATGACCTTTCCTGAGAACTGCTCTCTGTTTTTATTTCAAATTTCTAGTAAACTCATTACAGGGCTCATTGGAGGTCTGTGCAGCATCATTCCCATGGGAACTCAGTGCCACCACCTCTCTTTAGCCTTAGAAAACAGAAGCAAATTCTGTGCCCCAACTAACTCAGGATAATTGTTTTCATTTATCATTAGTACTGGCAGGATGAGCTAACCAGAATAAACACCTCGATGCAGGTCTTTTCCACAACTGCGAATTGACTGCAGAAATTATACACGGGCATTAATTCAATGGGAATTCTTTGGAAAAATAGTGAAACTAAACATAACAATATTACAAAGTAGTTAGAGACTGAACAGGTACTTCCCGTTGGGGTGAATCCGGGATGCAGGAAGATAAGGCCACAGCCCCACACCCCATTGTCTTTGTCCTGACAGCCATCTCCATTCTGTCCAACCGAAAGCCCAGCACCAAGTCATGGCTGACACATAACCCAAATTACTGTCAGGAGAACTAATACCACCATGTGGTAGCCTTTTTCCCCATGCAAGAATTCAGATCCTGAAACATACTCGCTCCTGCCTGAACAGCTCCTTGGATCCGCTCCAATTCACTCACCCTCACAACAGGTCAACAGCAGATGCCATTTCATTGCCTCTCCACTCAACCCTGGAACATCTGGGCAGTGAAGATGCATACATCAGGGTGGTTTTTCATTGACTGCATCTTCACATCAAAACCAATCAAAGTGCTTGAAGGCTTAGGCCTCAGTATCTCAACACTTTACACTTATGACTGTGTGGCTAAGCACAGCTCCAATGCCATGTACAAGCTTGCTAACAACTTTGTTGGTTAAATCAAAGCTGGTGATGAATCAGTATTCAGAAGGGAGACTGAAGAACTGGCTGAGTGGTACCACACCAACAACCTCTCACTCAATGTCAGCAAGACAAAACAACTGATTATGGAATACAGGAGTTGGAAACTGAAGGTCCATGAGCCATTCCTGCTCAGAGGCACAGAGGTGGAGAGCGTCAGTAACTTCAAATTTCTTGCTGTTATCATTTCAGAGGATCTGTCCTGGGTGCAGCACCTAAGTGTCATTACAATGCCTCTACTTTCTGAGAAGTTTACGAAGATTCAGCATGTCATCTAAAACTTTAACAAACTCCTATAAACGCACGGTGAAGAGTACACTGACTGGTTGTCATGGATTTGCACCTTGGAAGGTTTCCAGGGTGCAGGCCTGGGCAGGGTTGTATGGGAGACCGGCAGTTGCCCAAGCTGCAAGCCTTCCCCTCTCCACACCACTGATGTTGTCCAAGGAAGGGCACTAGGACCCAAGCAGCTTGGCACCGGTGTCGTCACAGAACAATCTGTTGTTAAGTGTCTTGCTCAAGGACACAACGCGCTGCCTCAGCTGAGGCTCGAACCAGTGACCTTCAGATCACTAGACCGATGCATTATCCACTAGGCTATGTGCCAACACTACAGGTTCAATTATACCACAACTTATAAAGCCCAGGAAGTTAAATTGAATTTCTCAACGTGCTCAATTACTTTTAACAAATTATACATGTATTCCCCTGATCTCCCTTGCTTCCTCCACTATCAGGATGAGGCCAAACACAAACTAGAGGAATGGTACCCCATACTGTCTTTGGGTACTCTACAACCCATAAAACCACAAGCCACAGGAGGAGATATTAGGCCATTCTTATGGTTGCTGATCTCTATGTGAAAATCCTGGTTATTTCAGCTTATAATAGAGAGGTAGATGCATTTAATGTCAAAGAAATGCATACAATATATATCCTGAAATACTTTTTAACAGAGTATGCAGGATCTTTGATTCAAAGATCATCACAGCAGTGTAAGACATGAGAAGAATTAGGCCAACCCAATGGCACGAGCATTGGATTCTCCAATTTCAGATAAACTGCTCTCCCTCTGACCCACTTCTCTCCCCTCCTGATCTATCAACATCCTTCTACACCAACCCCAAACCCCATCACCCTGTTTAATTCCCCTCCTCCACCTAGTCCATCCTCCCTTCACCCACACAGCTCTCCCACGGAGCTTCAATACCCACTCCTCCCATTTGCCTTCCACAACTCCCTGATTTGATTCCATGCCTTCGTCTCCTCTCGGATTCCACCATCTGCAGGCATTTGTCACCTCCACCTATCAGCTCCCACCCTCTGTTGCCATTTTCCCTTCTCACCCCTACCCAAGTCCATTTGCAAATCACCTCTCCCCACCTGGATCCACCCATCACTTGCCGGCTCTTGCCCCACCTCGCCCCATCACCTCTTTATTCTCCTGTCTCCTCTCTGCTCCTTCAAGGGATTTGGCCTGAAACATCAGCTGTGCGCCTCCCTCCACAGACGCTGCCTGGCCTGCTGCATTGCCCCAGATTCCAGCCGCCTCTCCCGTGTCCAGTTTGCACATTTGGATTGGAAGATGACTTGTCACTACCCCGGGGTATCACAAGTGTCTGAATACCTTTGAAAGAAGTCCTGCAGGAAGTTGGCGGACTGCTTGTGCACGTGTACGTGGGGAGTCTTGCTGCTGCACTCACGTTGGTTCTGTGGACATGCTACCTGGGTGCCAGAGAATGTGTGGCAACACCGACAGGCTGCCCTCAGCACATCCTTAGGTTGTTAACGCAAACGACACACGCCACTGTGTGCTTTGCTGGGCTGTACATGTGTTTGTTCAATGAATCTGAAATGCCTTCTGGTAGGGCAGCAGTGCTCTCTGGCTGCCCTGTCAACTATCAGTGCAAAGCCAGCTCCCAGCAGCCACTAGGTAATAACCAGATAACCTGCTTGAGCACTGTTAGCTGAGAAGTAAATATTGGCCAGAGTTCAAGAAGAACTTTGCTGATTTTCAAAAATGTGTTGGAAATATGTTGACTAAAACAATTATGACTCTTCTACAATTTCACACTTCTTTTTTCCATATTTTTTTTAATGCATCGGACCCTGCTGCGCACGTTGCTGTGAAATAAATCACCTTTATGAGCCGGCTCACAGCGGCCAGTCGCGTCTCCAGCTCACACTAACAGTGCGCAGTTACTGTTCTAAATGAAACTTGGGGGGCCGAACAGCAAAGATATCCAATGGTCAAGTCTAAATAGGAAAACAAAATTCTTATCATTTCATAAGCAGCATGAACTGTAGTTCCATCAGATTTCAAATTAAATGCAGTGGTTAATTGACGATTACTTTACAATAATTAATATCATTGATGTAATGCAGCTTTTCTAGCCTCCAATGTCATTAATCACCAAACACAAAACATCTGACTTCAACCATGGTTAACTTAACGTCACTGAACAATTGCACAGCGTGAATCACCGGACTTCTGACTGACAGAAAGTCATGAACCAGTGCAAGGGATTCACACTACAACACCACCAGACAGTTTTAGAGTCTGCAGAGCAGCACACACAAATGCTCAAAGGGTCAACGTTTTCAGCGCAGACCCTTCATCTTCATCTTCCTCTCCACAGATCCTGCCTGACCTGCTGATTTCCTCAAGCATTTTATGTTAAAGTAGATTGGCTGGGTGATGTCAATGAATCAGTTTGCTGGCAAGGAGCCGCAGGACTGTCACAGAGACAAGCACATCACCTGAAGCCAATGGCAGGAAATTTGAGAGGCTTCTGCCAATTTAAGCTTCCTGCTCAGTACAATGAACAGGATCAATAATCCCAGTAATTCCAGATGAGTAAATCCATTAATGGACATTAGGTCAGATCATTAAGTCTGTTATTAGGTCATTAAAGAGGGCCATTAAACCAACTATGGTATTAAACAAGGCCACAGGAGAAATCAATAAGGCATGGAAGGTGCTTGTTAAACTGATCAAGAGGACTACAGTGCCTATAAAAAGTATTCACCGCTCCCCTCCCTTGGAAGATTTCATGTTTTATTGTTTTACAACATTGAATCACAGTGGATTTCATTTGGCCTTTTCTGAGACAGATCAGCAATAAAAGACTTGTTCATGTCAAAGTGAAAACAGATCTCTATAAAGTGATTAAATTAATTACAAAAACAAAGTGCAAAATAATTGATTGCATCAGTATTCACTCCCTTTAATATAACACATCAAATCATCACAGGTGCAGCCAATGGGTTTTAGAAGTCACATAATTAGTTAAAAGGAGATCACTGTGTGCAGTCAAGGTGAGTCGATTGACTGTAGTAAAACACACCTGTATCTGGAAGGTCCAACTGATGGTGAGTCAGTTAACTGGCAAAAGAACAAATGAAGACAAAAGAACACTCCAAGGAACTCCACAGAAAGGTTATTGAAAAGCACAAGTCAGGAGATGGATACAAAAAAATTTCCAAGTCACTGAGTATCCCTTGGAGTACAGTTGTCAATCATCAAGAAATGGGAAGAATATGGCACAGCTGTAAATCTGCCTAGAGCAGGCCGTCCTCAAAAACTGAGGAACTGTGCAAGAAGGGGACTAGTGAGGGAGGCCACCAAGAGACCCATGACAACTCTGGAGGAGTTACAAGCTTCTGTGGCTGAGATGGGAGAGACTGGGCGTACAACAACTTTGCCCGAGTGCTTCACCAGTCACATTTTTATGGGAGAGTGGCAAAGAGAAAGCCACTGTTGGAAAAAAGCTGACACAAAATCTCAGCTAGAGTTTGCCGGAAGGCATGTAGGAGACTCTGAAATCAGCTGGAAGAAGATTCTATGTTCTGATGAAACTAAAATTGAGCTTTTTGGCCATCAGACTAAACACTATGCATGGCATAAGCCAAACACCACACATCATCAAAAACACACCATCCCTTCTGTGAAGCATGGTGGTGGCTGCATCGTGCTGTGGGGATGCTTCACTGCAGCAGGCCCTGGAAGGCTTGTGAAGGTAGAAGGCAAAATGAATGTAACAAAATACAGGGAAATCCTGGAGGAAACCCTGATGCAGTCTGCAAGAGAACTGCGGCTTGGGAGAAGATTTATTTTCCAGCAAGACAATGCTCCCAAGCATAAAGCCAAACCTACACAGGAATGGCTTAAAAACAACAAAGTTAATGTTCTGGAGTGGCCAAGTCAGAGTCCAGACCTCAATCCAACCAAGAATTTGTGGCTGGACTTGATAGTTCACTCACTATCCCCATGCAATCTGACAGAGCTTGAATAGTTTTGTGAAGAAGAATGGGAATAAATTGTCCAGATGAGCAAAGCTGATAGAGACCTATCGCACAGACTCAAGGGAATAATTGCTGTCAAAGGTGCATCTACTAATACTCACTTGAAGGTGTTGAACACTCTGCAATCAATTATTTTGTGTTTTTAATTTGTAATTAATTTAGATCACTTTGTAGAAATCTGGTTTCGCTTTGACACAAAAGAGCATTTTTCAATTGATCAGTGTCATAAAAGCCAAATTAAATCCACTGAAATCCACTGTAATTCAATGCTGTAAAACAATAAAACATGAAACTTCTGGGGGTGGGGTGGAGAGCAGAATACTTTTTATAGGCACTGTCCTTATCAAGAGGGCCTTGGAAAGTAACTGATAAAGGTCACCCCACCCACGTGGGCATGCTCTCTTTTCCCTCCTCCATCAGGCAAAAGTTACAAAAGACTGAAAGCACATACCATCAGGTGTAGGGGCAGCTTCCAGCTCACTGCTATAAGATTACTAAACAGTTCCCTAAAACGATAAGATGGACTCGACCTCACAATCCACCTTGTTATCATCTTACACCTTATTGTCTGCCTGCACTGCACTGTCTCTGTAGCTGTTACACTTTATTGTTATTGTTTTACCTTATTCCTTATTGTATTGCCTTAATGCACTGTGTAATTTAAAGTGTTAACAGTATGCAAGACCAAATCTTTCTCTGTATCCTGGTACATGTGGCAATAAATAAACCAATTCCAATTTGAAACTCCATTAGAGCAGAAAAGGCACTTATTAAACCATCAATAGGGTTTTGATGGGTGTAAGATGCAACTTCAGTGAAGTATTAAAGTGGGGTCTTCAATAGAGAGTCCTTAAACTCATCAATAGACCAATACACATTGCTTTTAAACTCTACAATAAAGCATTAACCAGGGCCATTGCACTAATCAAAAGAATTTTTAGTGTTTCCTGAAAAGGACAAATCAATGGGGCAATAAAAAAAGTCCACCTCCTTCCCTTTCTCCTATGGTCCATTCTCCTCTCCTACCAGATTCCTTCTTCTCCAACACTTGACCTTTCCCATCCAATTGGTTTCACCTATCGTCTTCCTGCTAGTGTCATTCTCCTCCCCCTGGTTTCTTCTCCCTTCCACCTCAGTCCTGAAGAAGGGTCTCGGCCTGAAATGTCGAGTACTTATTCATTTTCATTTCCAAAGGCGCTGCCTGACCTGCTGAGTTCCTCCAGCATTGTGTGTGTGTGTGTGGTGGATTAAATGTTGGATTAAATCCTTGAGAAGGGCAGTAAAAGTGGTAATTGAGCATCAAGTTGGCAATAAACAGAGCTAACTTCACCAATTACACATTAGGTGTGAAGATGCACATGTACTGTTACTTTGTGAACGTAGTTGGGTGTAGGAAACTGTAAATGGAAGTGAGAGTGTGAGTAACACAAGGCAGGTAACAGTAATATAATCTGAGAGTTTTCTACAAGTAGATGCGCTGTATGTTAGACACATTATGGGTCAATAAAGTGTACGTTGCAGAGAGATAGGAGGCATCATTAAAATACTAAATAGAAAGAAGGAGGAGATCTCAGTAGAAGGGGAGATAGCAGAAATAGCAACTGAGGTGAGATCAATGAGGAAATGTTCAGGAGGCTGGCAGAGCTTAAACAAGTCACCAGGACGAGATGGGTTCCCGATGAAGAGTCTCAGCCTGAACATGAACTGATTGAGCTGCTGACGTCCTTCAGCGTGCTCACCAGGACGAGATGGGATGATGACAGTGAGGGTAGGAGTTTCAGAGAAGTTTGCCGGGTACTTTGATCTCCCCAGGAGAGAGGAGAGATGCCAGAGGACAGGAAACACACCATCGTTTCTCAGGGATGAGTCCAGCAACACATTCAGCAACTGCAGTTCAAAAGCAGTAATCAGGGAAAGCATTAAGGCACTCGGAGAAAACAGGCTGGATAAAAGGGTACCAGTGCAGATTTATTAAAGGTAATATTGATTGACCAGATTGGATTTTTCTAAAGAGGTGCAAGGAAATATTGATGAAAGGAATGCAGCTGGTGTCAGCTATATTCATTTCCAGTATTAGATAAAGTCACACACACACACACACACACACACACACACACACACACACACACTCACTCACTCACTCACTCACTCACTCACTCACTCACTCACTCACTCACTCACTCACTCAAGGCTGGTTGGTACAGAACCAACTGAAGCTCATCAGAAATATTTATTGGAGCAGCTCTTTCGACCCCTCAAGCCTACTTCACCAGATCTCAAAGTTCAAAGTAAATTTATTGTCAAGGTATGTATATGTCTCCGTATACCACCCTGGGCTTGATTTTGTTGTGGGCATTCACAGTAGATCCAAAGTAATACAATAGAATCAGTAAAAGTCTACACACAGTGACGGATAAACAACTGTTGTGCAAATACAAATAAATAAATAATATTATTTACTGCTCTGGAACATGAGTTGTAGTCCATAGGTTGTGGAATCAGTTCAGTGTTGAGGAGAGTGATGGTTGAAGGGTAATAACTGTTCCTGAACCTGGTGGCGTGGGACCTGAGGCTCCTGTAACCCTTTCTGATGGCAGCAGGAAGAAGAGAGCTTGGACTGGATGGTGGGGGTTCTTGACAATGGATACTGCTTTCCTGTGGCGGCACTCCTTACAGATGTGCTGTCTGGTGGGGAGGGCTTCTCCCATGATAGACTGGGTTGTATCTACTACTTCTTGTCGTCTTTTCCAGTTACGGCCACTGGAGTTTCCGTACCAGACTGTGATGCAATCCTCGCCTAGTGTCCTGCCTGCTCCCAGAGTTCCGGTCTCCCCCTTACCGGCTGAGGATTCAGCCTCCACAGCTTTCTGGGGCAAAAATTTCCAAGAGCTCATTTATCAAAAAATTCAAAGATGTTCAAATTCTTCCTCCTCTTAACCTTATTCTGAAACAATGCCCTCTAGTCCTCAGCATTCGATGAGAGAAACTACCCTCCAGCATTTACCCTGTGCAACTTTCTAGTACATTTACATGCTTCATAAACATCACTCTCGTTTTGATACGCCACCAATAAGTACCTCCTTCATAAGAGAAACATTTCAGAGACTCTGAAATAGACACATGGGTGACAGGAAAATGGAAGGGTAACATGCACAACACGCTGGAGGAACTCAGCAGGTCGGGCAGCATCCATGGAAACAAGCAGTCAACATTTCGGGCCGAGACCCTTTCTTCGAGAAATGGAAAGGGTATGTGGGTGGTAAGGGTTAGATCAACCTTGGATTAGTTTAACGGGTCGGCACAATATCATGTTTTACGTCTGTGTCTGAGGAAATCCCTCTGAATTACCCTCATGACCCGTTTCTCAACTCTGTCCAGTGATTGCTCCTTAAATAAGGGAATTGAACTATCTATCTGTGGTACTCTAGAGATGGTGTTACGTGTTCCTGATCGCAGACAGACATCCTTCCCTTTACTCTGCAATCCTCGTCAAATCAAGCGGTCTTTGGTGGGATGGAGAGGAAATCAGCTTGTGCAGAAGGCAAAGAGCTGTGACTCAGAACTGGGGACATCAGATGGTGGTGTTCCTCAGTCCTGGTACAACTGTATAGGTCAGTGAGGGAGAAGATAAACTTTTCGAACGTGTAGATGACACTAAGCTTGGAAGTGTGATAAGCCGCAGGAAGAATACCAAGGCTGACTGAAGAGGCAACACACACAAAGTGCTAGAGGAACTCAACAGGTCAGGCAGCATCTACGGAGGAGAATAAACATTGATATTTTGGGCCGACACCCTTCAGGACCAGAAATGAAGGAGAAAGAATCCAGAGGTGAAGGGGGAGGAGCACAAGCTGGCAGGTGATAGGTGAGATCTGGTGAGGGAGGAGGTAGGTGGGTGGAATGAAGTGAGAAGTTGAGACATGATAGGTGGAAGAGGTAAAGGGCTGAAGAAGAAGGAATCTGATAGGAGAGGAGAGGAACCAGGGGAGAAAGGGAAGGAAGAAAGGGCACTAGAAGAGAAGAGGTTAAAAAAAAGGGACTAGAATGGGGAATTGAAAGAGAGAGAAATGAGATGGCAGAAATCATTGGAAGTTTGAGAAATCAACGTTCATACCATCAGGTTGACTGAAGAAGCAGACAAGGATGAAATGGAAGGATTAGTGACATGAGGGCAAGGAGGACAATATTAATGAAACATCACAGAGGGGTCTGGGTATACATGCACATGGCTGGCATGTTTAGAGAATGCTTAGTGAAGCAATAAAGTCCAGGGATTTATAACCCCGTCTCTTGCCCAGATACAGAAACAGGGAAGTTATGTTGAAGGTGTGTGAACACTAGCTGGGTCACATCTACAATACTGCATTCAATCCTTGTCAGCATTCTTCTGAGAGGCCTGAAAGGTCTCTGAGAGTGTAGGAAAGGTTTACTGGAGTGGTTCCAGAGATGAGAGGTTTCAGACACAAGGTTGGACTGGAGAAGTTGAAGCCGCTTTCCTAGGAGATTAGAAGATTCGGGGAAGGCTAAATTTAAGTGTACAAGTCCAAGGCTAGTTTAGGAATGGTAATCAAAGGGAAAAAGATGACCAGAGGGCACAGGTTTGAAACTTTCCACACAGGACATACAAAGTAGGATGTGAGGCCAAACTTTGATATTCAGAGCTAGGGGATTCTCTGCCTGTAGAAGTAATAGAAACAATGGTAACTGAATGGGCACATAAGAGAGAACAATTTGCAAAGCCATGGGGAAAGGGCAGTCAATAGTACCAATGAGATTCCTCTACTAAGAACCAGTTTAGACTTGATGGACCAAATGGTCTCCCTATGGCATAAAAGAGAGAAGACTCAATGACTACACATCGAAAGTACTTCACTGGTCACAACTAGGGTCGTGAAAGGGACTAGAGAAACGTGTCTTTGTGTTATTCTCCCCCTAATTCTGTGTGTGTTTTACCATGTTGTGCTGTATACAGTCAGTCGAGTGTGGGCACGGCCAGCAGTCCTGCTGCAGAAATTGTAACACTTGGAACTATGCGTGCAACAGTACACTCACACTTCTCTCACTCTTGCCCTCAATATCCCATGTCCTCGGAATGGACTGTGCCTCTGTGACACCAGGAGCACTCAGGTTTTTGGTTTCAAGGAGAAAGGGCACATCCGCTTGATCTGGAGGCTCACAAACACAGACCAATATCCTCATTGGTTCATATATATAGATATCTAATAGCACTGGGGTCCCATTTTACCCTTGAAGGGCACTGAGCATCCTTCCCTGAACCTCCGTCCCTGTGGTTGGTTGCAACTCAAGAACTACACTGACACTAATTAGCCGATCTTAAACTCAAGAGATTCTGCAGTTGCTGGAAATCTAGATCAACTAACACAGAATGCTGGAGCATCAATGGAGGGGAATAATTAGTCAACATTTCAGGCTGAGAAGATGGAGATCAATGGCAAGTTTGCCAGACCTCCAAAGGGTGCAAACTCCAGCTCCATGACCATGAAGCTCTCCTATCACTTACCTCCCCCACCCCCAACCATGAGTAACCCAGATGATGTTAGGACAAGTTCTATGAAAAAATCGAACTCAGTTATTGCTATTATTCCCAAAGTGGTCAAGCTTAGCATCCTTGGTAACTTCAACACAAGAGTGGGCTCTGACAGCACCTCCTGCGATGGAGTCATTGGGAAATACGGTGTTGACTACTGCAACAGCAACTGTCTTCTACCAGTCCAGATATGTGCCGAACATGAATTGCTGGTCTTCAACTCCATCTTCCACCTTCCCTGCCACAAGAGAACTTTGCGGATGTGACCCCATTCTAAGCACTGGCATCTAACTGACAACATCATCGTCAGGAAGGGAGACAGGCAGGACACAATGGTGATAAAATGGGTGTGCGTTGCTGACTGCTGGACAGACCACCGCCTCATCGTAAACTGAACATCCATATCCAGCCCAAGAGACACCCACAAGGAAAGAAGGCCCCAAGACGGCTGAACGTCTCCAAGCTGAAAAGCAACAACATGAAGCAGTCTTTTGTTGACACTCTGGAAGACCACTTGAACTCCATCCCTCTGGACAACCAGAATGTGAAAACTGCTTGGTTAACCCTTCGAGTGCTGATCTGCAACACC
Source organism: Hemitrygon akajei (assembly GCF_048418815.1). NCBI lineage: Eukaryota > Metazoa > Chordata > Chondrichthyes > Myliobatiformes > Dasyatidae > Hemitrygon > Hemitrygon akajei. The sequence continues at coordinate 34,537,313 of NC_133155.1, forward strand.
TGCTTCAGAAATTCTGGGGCCTGCTACGGGCTGCTTGGATGAGAACTGTGTCAGCATCAAACAACTGTTGGATGAGAAACATTGTCTCCTCAGGGCTCAGTGACCCTGTCCCTCTCAAAGATGGATGCCTTCAATAACACAGGAAGGACCGTACAACACAAGCTGTGAGAGTTGCAGGACTCCTGGCTGAGCAGTAAAGCTGATGAGATGCAGGTTATGCAGATAGGCATGATTTTAAGAACTTCTACGCTGCACGGAAAAAGAAAGTCCATGGCCCCACATCACCTGGATCATCCCCTCTCCTTAGTGCTGTTGGGAACATGCTGATCATGGACAGCGATCGTTGGTGAGCTGAGCACTTTAAGAATATCTGTATCGTCCTTCGACTCTAAGTGATGAAGCCATTGTTTGCCTGCCCCAAGTACCTGTCAATAAAGCACTGGATGGACCCAGAACATGATACATCAGCTCCCTAGTGCCAAGGAGCCTGGTTAGACGCAGCACCAGCTGAGGCCTACAAGGAAGATGGTGCAGTGCTAACAGAAAATCTCCATCAGCTCTTCCAACTCACATGGCAGCAAGTGACAATTCCACAGCAATTTAAAAATGCTCCCTTCATCTATCTGTATGAACAGAAGGGAAACCAGCATCTAGTAATAACTATCAGGGAACATCCATGCTGGCTACTGCAGGCAAGATCTTCACTAAGCTTCTTCTCAACCATTACGTATCACATCTCGACTGGGGACTCCCACCAGAGAGCTAGTGTGGATTCTGGAAAGAGCGTGGACCTACCAACATGCAAGAGAAACGTCAGGGGCAGGGCATGGATGTCCTGCTGTGTTGAACTGACAAAGGGCTTGGACACTGTTAGCAGAGAGGGATCATGGCCAAGTACGGATGCCCACTGAAATTCATCACCACGGTGCTGCAATTCCATGATGGCATGCACGTGAGAGTTCAGGCCAATGGCGAGACGTCCAAGCTTCTCCCTGACTCAAATGGGATCAAGCAAGGCTGCATTGTGGAGCCAAAGTATTCAGTTTTCTGTTGTCTTCAGAGATGGCGATGTAGGCTTTGGTGTCAGATTCCATAATGATGGGAAATTGTTCAACCTCAGGAGGCACCAAGCAAAAACTAAAGTTATGACAGATAGCATCAGAGACTTCCTCTCTGCTGATGACAGTTCCCTCAATGCTGGTGCAAAATATGATATGTAATGCTGTGTCGACAAGTTTTCTGATGTGTGTATCAATTTTGGGCTTACCATCGACAACAAGAAGACTGAAGTGGTGCATCAGTCAATTCCAGGAAATCATACACTGAGCCAGACGTCACAATCAGGTTCACGTATCTTGGCAGCACACTGTAGCCTTCGTACCGAGGTCTGAAATGCAAGAGGGAAGGTGTACAGGACCATAGTGCTTCCCACTCTGCTTTATACCTGATAAGCATGGAGACTGTACCAAGACCGTGCATGTGTGTGTGCGTGTGTTTGTGCATCCTTAACTCCTGGTGGAGTCATCGGGGCGCCGTCATGACAAGATTTTTGCACCGATCGTTTTGGTGATTGCTCATCGCCTTGGGCATCTGAAACCTGGAGGAGCCCATCCCTCTCCAGGTTTTTGGAGCCGGCCGGATTCGAACTCGGGAACCTTCACTCCAAAGTCCGGCGTTGATGCCATTACGCCACCAGTATGTCAAGACACTAAACCATTTGCACACAGTCTGCCTTCAGAAAGTGCCTCAACATCAAGTGGGAAGACAGAATCCCTGACAATGAAGCACTTACCAAGGTGGGCCTACCCAGTATCTACACCATCCTGATACAGTCCCAGTTACACTGGGAAGGCCATGTTGCTCGTATGCCAGACCATAGTCGGCCTCAGAACCGCTTTATGGTGAACTACAGAAAGGAACGTGTTCCATTCAACCCAAAGGAAATTCTATAAAGGCATCCTGAAAACTATGCTATAAAAGTCTTTGGTACCAACCCAGGCACATGGGAACATATCAATGGGATATGGATGAGTGGCACTCCTCCCTCCATAAGGGGGCAGAGTCTCATGAGGCAAAAAGGGAAATTGTAGCATTGATACTGCCAAAGAACTTTGAGCATGGACAGGCCTCTCCAGCCATTTGCGTACCCACAGACCAGTCCAGCACCTACAAATTGCAGATGACTAGAGTGGTTTTTATTGTTGCATGATGGACAAACAATAAGCTCCTTATGTATTTATTGTGTTTTTTTTAAATTATTGTATTCTTTATCTTGGTGTGTTTTGTTGTGCTGTATTGGATCTGAGTAACAATTATTTTGTTCTCCTTTACACTGTGTACTGGAAATTATACTAAACAATCTTGAATCCTCAATCTTCAATCTGGTAGGAGAGAAGAGTGGACCATTGGAGAAAATGAAGGAGATGGAGAACCAAAAGGAGGTGATGGGCAGGGGAGAAGAGAAGAGGAAGGATAAGAGGGGAGCCAGAATGGGGAATGGAAAAGGAGAGAAGTGGGGGTGGAGAGAAATTACCAGAAGTTAGAGATATTAATGATCATGAATCGCCAGTCTGTTAGGTCCCTGTTGGTGAACTTAGTTCCTGTGTAAATCACCACCCAGAAATCAGAGATCCTCTCCACCCAGGCCATGCTCTTTTCTTGCTGCCTTTATCAAGAGGAAGGTACAAGAGTCTCAGGACTTGCACCACCAGGTCCAAGAACAGTTACTACCCCACAACCATCAGGCTCCTGAACAAAAGGGACTGAGATGTTACCGCAACCAATGATCTCACTTTAAGGGCTCTTTATCTTGTTATTTCATTTTCTCGTCATTTGTTGTTATTTATTTATATTTGCATTTGCACAGTTTGTTGTCTTCTGCACTCTGGTTGATTTTTCTATTGATTTGCTGAGTGTGTCCACAGGGAAATGTATCTCAGGGTTGTATGTGGCGACATGCATGTACTCAGATAGCAATAATTACTTTGAACTTTGAATCTACTGATCACTAAAATTCAAATAGGATAAACTAGCTAATATTAAAATCTAGGGCCAAGTAAGAGAGTTGTTTTGTTCTCTGTACCTCTAGGACATATGGATATGGCAAACCAAAGAGCGAGACATAATGAGTAATCACCAATATTGGGCAATCTTAAAGGAGAGGCAACAGTTAACTTCCATCATTTCCTGATTCATTATCCCTTCCAGTAACAAAAACAAGTTCTGTTGTTAAACTCAAACTAATTTATGAATGAGCTCCATAAATAGAGAACTTGCATCAGACTGACCTACTGACTCATAAATCATTTCTGCACCAACTATCTGGAGATAAGCAACGCACACAAAATGCTGGAGGAACTCAGCAGGCCAGGCAGCATCCATGGAAAAGAGTAAACAGTCGACGTTTTGGGCCGAGATCCTTCTTCAGGACTTCCGGAGATAAAGTGGAAACCTTTAACCTCACTTGCGCATGTCTGCAAGACATGGGTGGAACTGAATTGACCTGATTGGCAGGTACTGTGCCCTCTTCACAAGCTCTGGAAAGTAACTTATTACCTTAGGAGCATGTCAAGTCTTCAGTAACAAGGAACAAAATTAAGCACCACCTCCCAGCTTTCTCAGGCATTCTCGTCAAGCTTTAACTGGCTAGGGTTAGGAGTTCTCCGACTTCAAGGGGCATCACAAGAATGGGTATCTGATCATTATTATATGCAGTGATAGGGGTTTATTGAATGCAAACCGACCGAAGTGTTTCCTGCGTCACAACACTGAAAATCCTTCAGAAAGTTCTTCTTTTGTCGCCGAGTGTCCCCGAGGTCATTCAGACTGCTAAGTGAGCACAAGCCATTTGCTTTCCTTTTTGGGTCGGCAGACAGTGGGATTGGAATCCACTCCAGGGTAGGAACATTGGAAGCTAAGTTGGCAACGTTACATTTGCTGGAGCCTAGGGGAAGATGAAAAATCAAGATCCCAATGCCCCAGAGGAAATTTTAGGCAACTTTCCATCGTCTCATCTGAGCACTCGCAATCTAGATTATAACAAAAATGAGGCTGGAGAAATAATAATGGAGGAGCAAGGAGATGACAGATGAACTAAATGAGTATTTTGCATCAGTCTTCACTGTGGAAGACACTAGCAGTGTGCCTGATGTTGTCGTGTGTGGGGGAAGAGGAGTGGGTGCAGTTACTATTACAAGAGAAAAGGTGTTCAAAAAGCTGAAAGACCTAAAGGTACATAAGTCACTTGGGCTAGAGGAACTGCACCTTTGGGTTCTGAAAGAAGTAGTGTTGGAGATTGTGGTGGCTTTAGAAATCACTGAACTCTGGCATGGTGCCAGAGGACCAGAAGATAAAAACTGTCACTACACTCTCTCAGAAAGGAGGAAGGTAGCAGAAAGGAAATTATAGACCAGCCAGCCTGACTCAATGGTTGGGAAGATGTTAGAGTCAATTGTTAAGGATGAGGTGATGGAGTACTTGGTGATACAGGACAAGATAGGACAAAGTCAGCATGGTTTCCTTCAGGGAAAATCCTGCCTGACGAACCTGTTGGAATTCTTTGAGGAGATTACAAGTAGGATAGATAAAGGGGATGTGTGGATGTTGTTTATTTGGACTTTGACAAGTGCCACACATGAGGCTGCTTAACAATTTAAGAGCCCATGGTATTACAGGAAAGTTACTAACATGGTTAAAGCATTGGCTGATTGGTAGGAGGCAGCGAGTGGGAATAAAAGGATCATTTTCTGGTTGGCTGCCAGTGACCTGTAGTGTTCTGCAGGGGCTGGTGTTGGGACCGCTTCTTTTTATACTGCATATTAATGATTCTGATCCATATCTTTATTGCCAGGTTTGCAGATGATATGAAGATCGGTGGAGGGGTAGAGGAAACAGGTAGGATGCAGAAGGACTTAGACAGATGAGGAGAATGGGCAAGAAAGTGCCAAATGAAATACTATGTTGAAAAATGCATAGTTATGCACTTCGGTAGTAGAAATCAATGTACAGTCTATTTTCTAAACATGGAGAAAATCCAGGAATCTGAGATGCAGAGGGACTTAGGACTCCTTGTGCAGAACACCCTGAAGGTTAACTTGCAGGTTGAGTCAGTGGTGAGGAGGCAAATGCAATGTCAGCATTCACTTCAAGAGTTCTAGAATACAAGAGCTGGGATGTGATGCTGAGGCTTTATAAAGCACTGGTGAGGCCTCAACTTGAGTATTGGGAACAGTTTTGGGCTCCTCATCTAAGAAAAGATGTGCTGACATTGGAGAGAGTTCAGAGGAGGTTAACAAGGATGATTCTAGGTATTAAGATGTTATCAGTGAGGAATGTGATGGCTCTGGGTCTGTACTCGCTGGAATTTAGAAGGATGAGGATTTCATTGAAACCTTTTGAATGTTGAAAGGCTAGACAGAGTGGATGAGGAAAGGATGTTTCCCAGAGTGAGGGAGCCTAGGACAAGAAGGCACAGCCTCAGGATAGAGCGACGTCCATTTAAAAAAGAAATGCAGAGAAATTTCTTTAGCCAGAGGGTGGTGAATTTGTGGAATTTATTGACACAGGCAGCAGTGGAGGCCAGGTTGTTGAGTGTACTTAAGGCAGAGATTAATAGGTTCTTGACTGGACATGGTATCAAAGGTTACAGGGAGTGGGGCTGAGGAGGGGGAAAGAGGGTCAGCCATGATTGAATGGTGGAGTGGACACAATAGGCCTATTGGCCTAATCCTGCTCCTTTGTCTTATAATGTGTTGTATAAAATGTACCCGTCTTCTTCATTCCTGTTACCGCTCATTCAGAAACTCACCTATTTATACCATAAATCCATCGATCTGCTTACTTTATTGTCCACCTCTGGGAGACTGATTCACAACTGAGTGGGAAGCCACTGCTACTGTTTTCCTTTGGAGGACAATGGTGTGTGTGTGTGTGTGTGTGTGTGTGTGTGTGTGTGTGTGTGTGTGTGTGTGTGTGTGTGTGTGTGTGTGTGTGTGTGTGTGTGTGTGTGTGTGTGTGTGTGTGTGTGTGTGTGAGTGTGTGTGTGTGTGAGTGTGTGTGTGTGTGTGTGTGTGTGTGTGAGTCACTTGGGTGGTCACACTAACAGGATCAACCCCAGGATCCCTCTGCTCCTTCTCATTGCTAAGCTTTCTGCCACTAACCCTGCTTCCAAAGTGAGACTGTACACACTTCCCTGGGTTGATCTCCCTCTGCCACTTCTCACCCAGGCTCGGCATCTTCTCAATGTCCCATTGTAACCCGTGGCAACCATCCACGTTATTGACAACTCCAACAACTGGACATCTGCAGTGTAGTACTGTGGGAGTGGGGTCGTCTGGGGGGGGGGGTTCAGCACTAGTCTGTGAGATAGACTCTCCAGTACGATATTATGGACTTGTCCAATCCAGTTGTTATAGGGCCCAAGAGCAGAATTATGGTTTTGGGCCCACTGAGTCTGCTCCACCATTCTGTCATGGCTGATTCATTATCCATCTCAACCTCATTCTCCTGCCTTCTCCCCGTAACCTTTGATGCCCTGACTAATAAAGAACCTGTCAACTCGACCTTAAATATACCCAATGGCTTGGCCTACACAGCTGTCTATGGCAAAGAATTCCACAGATTCACTACCCAATGGCTAAAGAAATTCCTCGTCTTTGTTCTAAATGGATGTCCCTCTATTCTGAAGATGTGCCTTCTTGACCTACATCCCACACTGTAAGAAACATCCTCCTCACCTCCACTCTATCCAGACCTTTCAATAGACAATAGATATCAGTAAGACCACCTTCATTCTTCAAAACAAACCTAGAGCCATCAAACGTTCCTCATTTGTTAACCCTTTCATTCTTGTGAATCTCCTCTGGACTCCCTCCATAAAGGGCCCAAAACTGCTCACAATACTCCAAGTGCAGTCTGACCAATGCCTTATAAAGCCTCAGCATTACATCCCCTTTTAGTATTCCAGTCCTCTCAAAGTGAATGGTAACAATGCATCGCCTTCCTTATCAATAGACAATAGGTGCAGAAGTAGACCATTCAGCCCTTCGAGCCTGCACCGCCATTTTGAGATCATGTCTGATCAATTCCTATCAATACCCGGTTCCTGCCTTGTCCCCATATCCCTTGATTCCCCTATCCATAAGATACCTATCTAGCTCCTTCTTGAAAGCATCCAGAGAATTGGCCTCCACTACCTTCCGAGGCAGTGCATTCCAGACCCCCACAACTCTCTGGGAGAAGAAGTTTTTCCTTAACTCTGTCCTAAATGACCTACCCCTTATTCTCAAACCATGCCCTCTGGTACTGGACTCTCCCAGCATCTGGAACATATTTCCTGCCTCTATCTTGTCCAATCCCTTAATAATCTTATATGTTTCAATCAGATCCCCTCTCAATCTCCTTAATTCCAGTGTGTACAAGCCCAGTCTCTCTAACCTCTCTGCGTAAGACAGTCCAGACATCCCAGGAATGATTTATCACTGACTTAAACATAGAACATAGAAATCTACAGCACATTACAGGCCCTTCGGCCCACAATGTTGTGCCGACCATGTAACCTACTCTAGAAGCTGCCTCGAATTTCCCTACCTCATAGCCCTCTACTTTTCTAAGCTGCATATACCTATCTAAGAGTCTCTCAAAAGACCCTATATATCCACCTCTACCACCTTCACTGGCAGTTCGTTCCACATGACCACCACTCTCCTTAGCTTTAGAGAATCCTGCACGAGGATTCCCAAGTCCCTTCGCATCTCTAATTTTTGAATGTTTTCCTCATTTACAAGACACTCCACGCCTTTATTCCTTCTGCTAACGTGCATGACCATACATGTCCCTAAAAGATATTCCATTTCCACTTCTTCGTCCATTCCCCCAATCAGTCTAAGTCCTTCTGCAGACACCCTGCTTCCTCAACACTATGTCCTTCCAACTATCTTAGTATCGTCCACAAACGTGGCCACAGAGCTATCAATTTCTTCATCCGCATCATTAACATATAACGTGAAAAGAAGCCGCCCCAACACCGACCCCCGTCACACAACACTATTCACCGACAGCCAACCAGAATTGACCCCTTTATTCCCACGCTTTGCCTCCTGCCAGGCAGCCAATCCTCTCTCCGCACTGTTACCTGTCCCATAATACCATGGGCTCCTATCTTATTCAGCAGCCTCATTTGCAGCACCGTATCAAAGCTTCTGAAAATCCAAGTTAACAATTTCTAGTTGTTCCCATGAAAGGTGTGCAAACTCCTCACTGACAGGACTTGAGATCTGGATCACTGGGACAGCGAGGAAGCAACTCTGCTAGCTGTACTGTGCAAGATATTTCTTTGATTTCCAGATCATTGAGTAGGCACAGTAAAGATCAGTTTATATTCATGGTAAAGTTGAGTTCACACCCAAAATCCTGGTTCTCTTGCTGATCAATACTCACTCTCTTACCCTGCTAATTCATTGCCATACTCTGCTTTATTTGCATACAAATACAGGACAAACAAAGCCCAGAATATGAAAAGGGGTGTCACCCAAGTAGCAAGGAGTAGAGGCAAGCTTGCTATTGCAAACTCGGCACTCTACACACCGTTATATGATACCCTATACAGTAAGACACAAGTCTCTCCGCCTCCTGTCACTGGTCAGCTCTTTCGAGCAGGACTATCATCGGCAAGCCTTTATTAAATTCAGGTTTACCAATTAGTTTGTTAATTATACAGTTCCATCACACGTCCCCAGAATGGATAACCATGCTTTATAGACACAACTCACGTAAAAGATCCTCTACGCTAAACCAAATTCAGAAAAATACCTGAATCCTTCCATGTTACTACTTCTACTGAGTACCGGTTAAAACACAGAAACATAGAACACCTACAGCACAATACGAACATGTCCTTAACTGAGAAATTACCTCGGGTTACCCATAGCCCTCTATTTTTCTGAGCTCCATGTACCTTATCCAGCAGTCTCTTAAAAGACCCTATCGTATCCACCTCCACCACCATTGCCGGCAGCCCATTCCACGCACTCACCACTCTCTGCGTAAAAAACTTACCCCTGACATCTCCTCTGTACCTACTCCCCAGCACCTTAAACCTGTGTCCTCTTGTGGCAACCATTTCAGCCCTGGGAAAAAGCCTCTGACTATCCACACGATCAATGCCTCTCATCATCTTATACACCTCTATCAGGTCACCTCTCATCCTCCATCGCTCCCAGCAGAAAAGGCCGAGTTCACTCGACCTGTTCTCAAAAGACATGCTCCCCAATCCAGACAACATCCTTGTAAACCTCCTCTGCACCCTTTCTATGGTTTCCACAGCCTTCCTACAGTGAGGCAACCAGAACTGAGCACAGTACTCCAAGTGGGGCTTGATCAGGGTCCGATATAGATGTAACATTCCCTCTCAGCTCCTAAACTCAATCCCACGACTGATGAAGGCCAATGCACTGTATACTTTCTTAGTTGTACCAAGAGTTCACTGAGAGAGATTGCCAAACATTGTACTTGGCAGTTTGTAACCGTCATACACCATAGACCATTTTACTGAATTTAACTAAGGAAACATATAATAATTAGCCATCAGCTTCATTACAAGGAAATTATAGAGCCCGTGAAATTACTAATATAGAGATGGTCATCTGAGATCACATGACAGCACAGATTCACAGCCTTATTTTACAATCTTTCTCCATAATTGGCAATCAGACAAAATTCCAGCTCAGAGCAACAAGCCCCTACATAGTCAGAGGGTGATTAACAGCCCAGTGTGGTGATGCCCCTTAGGATCGTGAGTGTAAGCTTGTCACAGAATCATTTTCTCAGCCTGCATGTTTCCAGCATTTCCTGCTGCTGCTTCTTTTGTTCACAGTCCCTCTGTTGTTTTTCTTCAGATCGTCCACTGCACTTGAATCTTCTAAAGCACTTATTTATAGTTCTCATGGATAAAATAAGGCCACTGAGGCAAGAGATTAATATAATGGGTGTGGAACATCCTTCATTAAAAAGTCCCCACCACGTGGTCCATGCCATCTTCCTGCAGTTATCTTCAGGCAAGAGGTACACGAGCCTAAGTCCCCTAATACAAGCTCTTGGCCCAAAGCGTAGCAGGTTAGGCTGTGAAGAGAGAAGCCTCCTCATAGATGCTGCCCGTCCTGCCGAGTTCTTTTGTGTTTATGAAGTCTCAGGCCAGCAGATTCAGGAGCATCTACTTCCATAGAACATAGAATCGTTGTGCCCACCCTCAAACCCTGCCTCCCATATAACCCCCCCCCCACCTTAAATTCCTCCATATACCTGTCTAGTAGTCTCTTAAACTTCACTAGTGTATCTGCCTCCACCACAGACTCAGGCAGTGCATTCCACGCACCAACCACTCTCTGAGTGAAAAACCTTCCTCTAATATCCCCCTTGAACTTCCCTCCCCTCACCTTAAAGCCATGTCCTCTTGTACTGAGCAGTGGTGCCCTGGGGAAGAGGCGCTGGCTGTCCACTCTATCTATTCCTCTTAATATCTTGTATACCTCTATCATGTCTCCTCTCATCCTCCTTCTCTCCAGAGAGTAATGCCCTAGCTCCCTTAATCTCTGATCATAATCCATACTCTCTAAACCAGGCAGCATCCTGGTAAATCTCCTCTGTACCCTTTCCAATGCTTCCACATCCTTCCTATAGTGAGGCGACCAGAACTGGACACAGTACTCCAAGTGTGGCCTAACCAGAGTTTTATAGATCCTTCAACCATTCAGTTCTTGAACCACCCTGCAAAATCCTAATCCAATGCCTTACACTTTATCAACACCACCACTTTGCACTAAAATGGACTTTGTTTTATTTTGCACTAAGTGTGCTCTTTCTCATAAAAATATATAATTTATGTTAACTTATGTTTTCTAGTGAATGCTGCTTATCTGATCTGTGTACCCGTGATACTGCTGCAAGTAAGTTTTTCATTGCACCTGTACTTGTGCATATGACAATAAACTCCACTTTGAAAAATCTCAGTGTTCCATGTAATAACCAAATTCCATCTTGTCGCCATAAATTCTCCTCCACTTCAGATCCTTCAGAAACCCTGAGTCCGTCCAATACTCCTTGAGTTTCTCCCAAGATGGGAAAGCCAAGCATGGGAAATGGGACTAACTTGGATGGGAACTTTGACTGGCTGGCTTCCATGCTGTTTAAACTCAACTTTGCCCTCCACTATTCTGCTTGTACCACTGGGCCTTGTGTGGTCAGTGTGCACAGGAGAAGGAGAGATATATTGGTCATTATCAAGGGGTGAGAATACACTTGGCAGCTATGCTTGGAGCCGTGTTCCAGTCACCACATACTCAGAGACTTTGCAGTGGGCAGGTGGAATGGGCACATTGCAGGGCCACGTATTCGGGGAAGGGACTTGCAGTCAGTGAACGCGTCCCGGAGATACTTCCCAAAATGAGGAGATGGTTCAGGTCACAAAAGCAAAACATTGCAGAGATTGTAGTAGAACCAGAAAATGTTGTAAATTCTCAGCAGGTCAGCTCAGGAGGAGGAAAGTGGTTTAGATCTTGGGTCAGTGACCTCACACCAGATTAAACTTGCAATGGAAAACCGTGCTTTTCTCTCCACGGCCTGACCTGCTGTGTACCTCTCACCTTTTCTCCTTTTTAAATTTATGGATTAATTTTCTACTTGCAAAATTACAAACATAAAGTCAGCTGTGTGATGCACATTTTTGAAGGTCGTTATTTATACTTCAAGGTAAAAGAGTTGGTCCTGGTTGTATATTTATAAGTAGAAACCCTGTTTGTTTTAGAAGCAGCTGAAGTTGTGACCCTCAGAATGACTTACAGTACAGATAATTAATTTTAATTTTTAATTTTATTTAGAGATACAGCAGGGTAAAAGGCCCTTCTAGATCAACGAGCCCATGCCACCCAGTAACAGCCATGAGACTGAATAACCTACTAACCCGTATGTCTGTGGAATGTGGGAGGAAAGCTGGGCGGTCACGGGGAGAACGTACAAACTCCTTACGGACAGCAGTGGAAATTGAACACAGGTCACAGGCACTGTAAAGCGTCATGATGACATCTGTGCTACTGGGCCAGTCAGCAGCTTCCGTGCAATAACATTCCCAGCAACCTGCCGGGGCAGACGGCAAGAGGATATTAGTATAGATTGCTCAAGAAGGGAAATACAGATAATTCTGAAAATTGTAGACCCAGTGGTAGGAAAACTGCTGATGAAGGTTCTTGGGGATAGGATTTACACACCTTTTGAAAAGGCATGACCAGATCAGAGATGTGCTTTGTGCAGGGCAGTTCACATCTTACCCGCTTGATAGACTTTTTTGAGGAGGTGATGAAGATAGAGCTGTGGATGCTGTCTGCATGGACAGGTGTTTGACAAGTAGGTGCCTGGTACCTTAAGGTTGTTACAGCTTAGGGTGGAAGTGGGGATAAGTTCCCATTACCTATTAAATACTCCCAGTGGCATACATTTCTCACAACCAGATCCAGCTCCAAGCCTTCACATGTGGCTTAGCTACAAAGCCCAGCAGAACTGTTTCTACTGACAGGAGAAGGGGTAAAGTCGGGTTACTGCTACCTTAAAACCAGTCGCTTCAAACAGATGGGGTTTGTCAGCCGTGGTCGGCTGCTCATGTAGGAGAAGGAAAACTGACCTCAAACCTCTGCTGCCTTGTGGCTATACTCACTCCTGAGGGAGGCTCCAGGAGTGAACCACAAGGAAAATCTCAAGCCGGAGTCCCTAAGACGGTCCTACGTTGAGTTCAGCTCTGACTGGCATTCCTGTGATGGCACTGGTGCCGAACTGCATCAGTCACAGCCATTCTGTTCGATTCATCCACTGTGCGGAGAGGGGGAGCCTGCTTAATGGGCAACGGCTTCCCCTCCACTTCATACCCCCTAGGCCTGCATATCATGTGCACAACTGGAACGCAACATCCATGGTCAACCCCTGCCAGCCTTCGGTGAGGGCCTGCAGTATGTTCCCCTGGTGGTGGTGGTAGGGGCAAATACAACAGAGGCTTCTCTGGAGCCCTTAGGATGTACCGAGAATGGAGGGGTGTTGGCCGTGTGCAGGCAGTAGGGATTAGTTTAGTTAAGTGTCATTTGCTTAATGAGTTTAGCACAAACGTTGTGGGCTGAAGGACCTGTTCCCCTGTTCTATGTTCAGTATTGCCCGAAGCTTGGTCAGACCTTCAGGACAGAACCATGTGAAGAGGCCGAGTTGAAATGCAGGTAGGTCTACCCGAGCCTCGGGATCAGACCACAGGAGCGCTCTGCGCAGGACAGCGAGTTGGAGGAGAGGATGGAGCTGCAGAGCTCAGTATTATGGTGTCCTGACAGTAATCTTTTCCCCAATGCCAACAGTCAAAAGAGTTGATCATTGACTTCAGGAAGGGACTCTTGACTTCACAATCTACCTCATTATAACCTCACGTCTTATTTTCTGCCTGCCTGCACTGCACTTTCTCTGTAACTGTTACTGGTTTCCCTCAGACTACCTCAATGTCGTTTATTATGAAATGATCTGTCTGAACGGTATGCAAGAAAAGTTTTTCCCTGTACCTTGATACACATGACAATATTAAACCAATTTACCAGTAAGGTTCAGATCACAATAAATGATTATTTTTATGAACAAGGTCTTATCCACCACCTGTGAACAAGACCATTTTAAACAACTCAAAACAACTGAACTTAGAGTTCAAACAGAACTGTTACTCTGCCTGGTCCCATCAACCTGCACCTGGACCATTGCTCTCCAGACCCCTCCCATCCATGTACTTACCCAAACTTCTCTTAACTGTTGAAATCAAATACACTTTCACTATGTCCACTGGGAGCTCATTCCACACTCTCACCACCCCTCTGAGTGGAGAAGCTCCCCCTCCTGTTCCCCTTAAACATTTCACTTTTCACATGGCCTTTACCCATGGCCTCCAGCTCTTGCTTCTCCCAAACTCAGTGGTAAAAGCCTGCTTCCATTCCTCTCCTTCTCCTAAACTCGAGGGAACAAAGCCCATACCTATTCAATCTTTCCCAATAACTCAAGCTGTCAAGTCTTGGCACCATCTAATAATTTTTATCAGAATCAGGTTTATCATCTCCGGAATGCAACGTGAAATTTGTTAACTTAGCAGCAGCAGTTCGATGCAATACATAATCTAGCTGAGAGAGAAAGAAAATAATAATAAATAAAATAAAACATAATAAATAAGCAAGTAAATCAATTACGCATATTGAATAGATTTTTTTTAAATGTGCAGAAACAGAAATACTGTATATTAAAATAAGTGAGGTATGCCCTATGCTCCGTCAAACTTATTGATAGTTTCCTGTAGGTAAAACTGCCCAGAATACTCCAAACGTGGTCTCACCAGCGCCTTACACAGCTTCAGCTCTACATCCCAACTCCTGTACTCAGAACGTTGATTTCTGAAGGCCAATGGGACAAAAACTCTCTCTGTCTGTGACGCTACTTTCCAGGAACAATGGATCCGTACTCTCAAATCACTTTCTTCTACTGCACTCCTCAGTACTCTGCCATACACTGTGTAAGTCCTCCCAAAGTGCAACACTTGACACCTGCCTGCATTAAATTCAATTGGCCACTTATCAACCCATTGAAATGAGTTTCAATAAGCAACTAAACTGATAATTTTCAGAACACTATTCCTAGTTGGTTGTTGAGTCCACGTGATCCACAGACGCTCATTGTCACAACAGTCACATAATTTTGTTATTGTTCACTAGTCTTTGTGGATACCGCTACTTAGCTTTTGAAACATCAACTATTTGTTTTTAAATGCATATTTCATTAATTTTTTTCCATTGCATGTCACTATGCTTCTGGAAGTGCAAAACGTAAAGTGAAGGAAGAAAAAGAAAGAAGAGACCAACTTGTGATATCAAAAACACGTAAGTTGTCAGAATATTTTAAGAATGACCTAAGGAGCACGGTGGGTCAAAACAGATTGAACTATCTCACTCTAATGAGCACTGAACATGAACTTCTGTGTGAACTAGACATTTCCAGTATCAACAACAAATTTGCTCATGCTAAATCTAGAAAATGTAACTTTTAAATTGTAGTTTTGTTACTTTTGACATTTGAAATTGATAGCTACATGTAAGTAATACTATAACTGAAGTGTCAGACATTTGTCGCATTATCTGGCTGTACAGCAAATGAAAAAATGGAATCACTTTACTATGCAAGTAAATAATTAATGGTTTAATACTTATGGGCATTTTTTAAATTTAGGGCCCCTTTATAACATATGCTACAGACCCCGCACTAGCTTAACCCGGCACAAAACTAAGATGAGTATCCCTAATCAGACCCTGTCTATCCAATTATTAAAATATCCAGTCCCTTAGAATACCTTCCAATAACTTACACACTGCTGATGTCAGGCTCACCGACCTATAATTTTCTGGTTTATTCTCAGCGGTTTTCCTCAACAACACAACAATATTAGCTATCCTCCAATCCTCCAGCACTTCATGCATGGTAAAAGATGTTTTAAATACCTCTGTTGGGCCCCAATTTCTACAGTAGCCTGCCACAACGTCCAAGGGCATACCTTTTCAGGTCCTGTGGACTTACCCACCCCAATTTGTCTCAAGATAGCGAGCACCTCGCCTTCTGTAGGTGGGATAGAAACATAGAAAACCTACAGTACAATACAGGCCCTTCGGCCCACAAAGTTGTGCCAAACATGTCCCTACCTCAGAAATTACTAGGCTTACCTACAGCTCTCTATTTCACTAAGCTCCATGTACCTGCACCCTTGCTTCCACATCCTTCCTGTAGTGAGGCAACCAGAACTGAGCACAGTACTCCAAGTGGGGTCTGACCAGGGTCCTATATAGCTGCAACATTACCTCTCAGATCCTAAATTCAATTCCACGATTGATGAAGGCCAATACACCATACACCTTCTTAACCACAGAGTCAACCTGTGCAGCTGCTTTGAGCGTCCGATGGACTCAGACCCCAAGATTCCTCTGATCCTCCACACTGCCAAGAGTCTTACCATTAATACTATATTCTGCCATCATATTTGACCTACCAAAATGAACCACTTCACACTTATCTGGGATATGGTCTATGACCTTACTACTGCTTTCCTTCAGTTCTATAGAATCTGTGTCCATTCCCCAACTACATACAGTTGCAAAAAAATCCACTTGAGATTGTGCCCATCTCCTTAATGTATGAATGACCATGCTGATCTTCAAGAGGAACAAAATTCCTATCCTGTTCCTCTTAAATATCTGTAAAAGTCCTTGAGATTCTCCTTCACTTTGTCTGCCAGAGCAACTGCACATCTTCTTGTAACCATCCCGACTGTCTTCTTCACGGTTCTCTTGCATTCCACAAGCACCTCATTCGTTCCTTGCTGACGATGCACCTCCTTTAGGCCTCAGTATCTCTCGAAAATGCAGGTTCTCTAAACCTGTTGGCCTTGCCTTTCATTCTAACAGTGACATACAAACTCTGGACTCTCAATGCTACCCTTCTCAAAGCCTCCCACTTACCAAACAAGCCTTTGCCAGAAAACAACTTGGCCCAATCCACACTGGTGGGATCCTTCCCAGTGCCATTAAAATTGCCCATCCTCCAGTTTAGAATCTCAGCCTGAGGACCGGGCCCATGCTTCTCCGTAATTACATTGAAACTAGTGGAGATCCAAAGTGCTCCCCTACACACCTGCCCCGTCTTGTTACCTAGCAGGAGATTCAATATTGCTGTCTCTCTAGTTTGGACCTCTATATATTGGCTCAGGATATTTTCTTGAACAGGAGCTTCTGCTCACGTACAAACTGGGAACATCACAGTGTCCTTTTACAATGTGGGAGTTCCAATTACGATCAGCAGTTCGACCTCAATTATAACTTTAATATAATGTTTATGACTCTGCTGTGGTGTCCTTCATAGCTGGTCGATGACTAAGCTGTGCTAGTGAGAGAATGGCGGATATTACCCCGCCGGTGGACAGTGAGCTCGGCAAACACGCCGGCCATAACCGGGAGTATGGGACGGGGATTTCAGGCAGTGATTGGCAGCCCGGGATCTCCCCGCTCACCCTCCGGCGAGACTTTCTCGCTCAGACCTCCAGTGAGGAGATTTCCTGAGACTCTGCAAGCATCCGCACCAAATAAAGTTAGGGGCGGGGTGAAATTAATGCAGAGCTCAGCCCCGGAAAGAGGGCGGCGCGGGATCGGCACCGGGCTGCCCCTGGGAGCCGGCTGCAAGGAGAGAACGGGTTCGCACCCGTGTGTCTGCAAGGGAAGCTTGCCAGCCTTCCCTACTGAACAGCCCAAATTGGAAGTAAAGAGCTAACACACGAGGAAAGTGAAAGTTTCAGTTAAAGAGAAAGGGGCGGGGGAGAGAGGCGCGAGTGAAGAAAGAGTAGGAGAAGATCGGGGAGAGGTAGGAGGAGAGGGCTGGGTGAAAACAAGGAGAACGTAAGAAACTGATGACGAACCATGGGGAGGGGGAGAGAGCGGGAGGGAGATGGTGAGTGGGGAGAGAGCGGGGAGAGAGTGGGGAGAGCGGGGAGAGAGCGGGAGGGAGATGGTGAGTGGGGAGAGATGGAGAGGGGGAGGGAGATGGTGAGTGGGGAGAGATGGAGAGGGGGAGGGAGATGGTGAGTGGGGAGAGAGCGGGGAAGAGGGGGAGGGAGATGGTGAGTGGGGAGAGCGGGGAAGAGGGGGAAGGAGATGGTGAGTGGGGAGAGATGGAGAGGGGGAGGGAGATGGTGAGTGGGGAGAGATGGAGAGGGGGAGGGAGATGGTGAGCGGGGAGAGATGGAGAGGGGGAGGGGGATGGTGAGTGGGGAGAGATGGAGAGGGGGAGGGAGAGCGGGAGGGAGATGGTGAGTGGGGAGAGATGGAGAGGGGGAGGGAGAGCGGGAGGGAGATGGTGAGTGGGGAGAGCGGGGAAGAGGGGGAGGGAGATGGAGAGGGGAGGGAGATGGTGAGGGGAGGGAGATAGAGAGTGGGGAGAGAGGGGGAGGAAGATGGTGAGCGGGGAGAGAGATGGAGAGGGGGAGGGAGATGGTGAGTGGGGAAGAGAGTGGGGAGAGAGGGGGAGAGACATACACGAAAGAGTCTGTGGATGTTGGAATCTACAACGCTAGTTGTGACAGGTAGATAAAGACAGAGAGAGAACCCCACCCCCTCCCGAGACGTGTACATGTTTGAGGTCGCCCCTTCCGCTTACACATCCCCTCTTTGCAGTGAGGAGGCTCGGTCTGTGCGCTGCCCAGACACTGGGTGAAGAATGGGGTCTGAATCTCCAGCTCACCGCTTTCACCTCCTCTCCCTCAGGAGGGGATCTCATGGGCTGGTCCCCATACGAAGCCACTCGGAATCCCATGCATCTTGGGCTGGGGTCCGTCCCATCCCGGTGTTAACAACGGGGAAGATAATGTTTGACCGACACGGATTAAGAGGCTATGTGGTCCGACGCGCTCGACCCTCCCCGGGTACACAGTTATTTTCTAACAGTGAAACTATGATTGCCTTACACAGATGGGATAGGAGGACAGGGACCTGGGGTGAGGGGACCAGCCCCCGAGTTCCGGAGAGCGAACCCACATGCTCAGCACCGGGTCCGAGACAGGGAACCTCGGGGAAAACGGCTTCATCCCCCACACCACCGAGGGGTGGACACGCTGATGTGAACCCGCACAATCCTCATACACCCGGTAGCCCAGTGACTATTTACTCCTGGGCACCACATGCTCTTTCCAACGTACTCTTCGGTCAAAACTTCAGAGGTCATTCGGGATGACCTCTTCCGTCAGCGCTGACCGTGCCGCCAGACACCACGTGACCGACCTCTGCGCAAATCAGGTTTGAGTTGAAGTTGAATTGTCATCATTCAACCAAACATGACTACAGCCAGAGGAAAGTGCGCGGTTGTATGATTCTCCCTCTCTCGGGATTCCCCTGCAAAGTGGGAGCAGAGCAATCGTTGAAAGGGGGGATTGGCGGCCATTTTCTCATTGAACACCGCGACTCTCTGATGCAGAACGGTTGGAGGAGGAAGGCATTTGAGTTGGTGGGCGACTGGATACGGACATCGCAGTAACTTGTTAGGTTGCCTCTGGATAAGCTGCCATCTTTCACAGATACCTGCCCCCGCCTCCTCATCTCAATGATTCCGCCAGCACGGGGGGCGCTGAGTAGGCTACGGTCAATTATGGAAAACCCTGAACATCCTCTACATAGCACCATCCAGAGACAGAGAAGCAGTTTCAGCGACAGGTTGCTATCGATGCAATGCTCCTCAGACAGGATGAAGAGGTCAATACTCCCCAATGCCATTCGGCTTTACAATTCAACCGCCAGGAGTAAGATATGTTAAAGTGCCGGGGTTAGGACTCAATGTATTTAAGTAAACTACTTAAGAACTTTTTAAAAGCTATTATTAATGCTTTTTGAGAGGGTGATTTTAGATGCATATCATATTTTTACTGAGTTAAGTATTGTATGTAATTAGTTTTGCTGCAATAAGTGTATGGGACATTGGAAAAAATGTTGAATTTCCCCATGGGGATGAATAAAGTATCTATCTATCTATCTATCTATCTATCTATCTATCTATCATTGACCTGCAAACCCTACCCCAAACCCCAGCACAGCCACCAAACAGCCAGAAAGATTGATCGGAGTCCCCAGCCTCTCCTCCCCATCAGAGACTTGGTCTCAGTTAGGAAGTCACCCACGGACACTCCCAAATTGTCGTACCTGTACATCCCAGTCTCCACCCTGCTCATGGAATTGACCAGCCACTCATGTCGGACTCATCGCCTGCAGCCTACCTAACACGAGGGGCTGAATAGGCTGCAAGTGATGTATGGAATGATTCACTTGCTGCTCCGTGACAAATCCTGATTCACTTCACTTGTGACCTGGGTTTCCGGAACAGAGCGGTGGTGTAATGGAACAGATTATGGATTACAGTGTAATGGAACAGATTATGGATTACAGTGTAATGGAACAGATTAATGGATTATGGTGTAGTGGAACAGATTATTGATTATGGTGTAATGGAATGGACTATGGGGTAATGGAACAGATTATGAATTACGGTGTAATGGAACAGATTATGGACTATGGTGTAATGGAACAGATTATTGATTTTGGTGTAATGGAACAGATTATTGATTTTGGTGTAATGGAACAGATTATGGACTATGGTGTAATGGAGCAGATTATTGATTATGGTGTAATGGAGCAGATTATTGATTTTGGTGTAATGGAACAGATTATGGACTATGGTGTAATGGAACAGATTATTGATTATGGTGTAATGGAGCAGATTATTGATTTTGGTGTAATGGAACAGATTATTGATTTTGGTGTAATGAAACAGATTATGGACTATGGTGTAATGGAACAGATTATTGATTATGGTGTAATGGAGCAGATTATTGATTTTGGTGTAATGAAACAGATTATGGACTATGGTGTAATGGAACAGATTATTGATTATGGTGTAATGGTACAGATTAACACACGGAAGCTCATGGTTTCCAGTATCCTGAAGAAACAAGGTGGTGGTAGATGGTGAGCAAGGTTGTTAAAGGATTCAGCGGGATATAGATCAGATAGAAATAAGGCAGACGGACTTTAATCTTGACAATTGTGAAGTCTGGGAGGTGAGAACACCACAAATGACAGGACCGTCTTAAGGCAACGATGTACAGAGGGATCTCGGGATGCTCATAAATCCCTGAAAGAAGCAACACAAGGAGGTAAGGTTGTTACAGAGGCAGAGGTCTCATGTACCTTCACTGAATACAAAAGTCGGGAAGTCATGTTGCAGAGTTATAAAACTTTTATTCGGCTGTACTTGCCTTACTGTGTGCAGTTCAAGAGTCGGTAAATTATCCTGCAACTTTATACAAATCTCGTCAGTCAGCGCCTGGAAAGGTTATAGGAAATTATAGGAAAGACGGAGAGGCTTTGGAAAGGTTCCCCCGATTTAGGGAGTACTAGCTATAAAGAGAGGATGAATACACATGTATTGTTTTCTCTAGAGCAGAGAGCCTGAGGGGAGCAATATACCAGTCTTCAGAACCACAACTAGAAGGCCTGGAGTACAGACGAACCGCTCCCTGTCCCGGCTTGCTCATACGGATTCAGTCCGTGGATGGTAAAATCATCGCTGCTCAGTGACACAACCCCTCCGCAACCTAGACTCGTGGGCAGCCAGTTCTAACTCCGGGGATGTAAGCACACAGCACTGCAATCGGACTTGAAACACCCGCTCACCTGCTGTGAACTAACAAATCCCGCGTCAGTTTCCAAAGGGTGGACAGCATCTTTTCCCCGGCGCAACACAGCTGGTCAGCTGTGGAATGAGACAGGAGAGTGAACATTACAGGTCAAAGACCACTTATACCTCCGGCATGGGTCGGGGAGGAGAGCAGGTGGGAGGTGCAGATTGTGGTCACAGGAACAATGCTGATTCATTGGAAGTTTCGAGAGAAATATCGAGAGACTTTGTCCCCGGGAAAAGTTGGACAAAATTCGGTTGTTCTCCTTGGAGCGTTAGAGCCCTGATAGAGATTTCTAAAGTTATCAGAGGCATAGACAGGGTGGACAGAATCCTTCCCCAGGGTACAGAGGGCGTGCTTTGGAGGGCTAAGTTTTGTTTATTGCAGAGAGCGGTAGGTGCCTGGAAGGGCTGCCGGGGATAGAAGTGAAGCGGGCAATTTGATGGCGTGAATATAAAGGGGACGGAGGAATATGGATGAAATTCGGGAGAGTGGCATTTAGCGTCAGCAGCACTCAGCGGGCTGAATGGCCAGTCAGTGTAATACTGTTCTCTTCCAATTTGGAGCACTTGACTCCGTGGAAAGATTGGGACGTTTACTTTGGAACAGAGGAGGCTGGGGGGGAGAGTTAACTGAAGTGTGTAGGGGTAAAAGCCGCTGGAAATCTGAAATAAACTACAATCTACTGAAAATACCCGGGTCAGGCAGCATCTGTCGGAGGAGAAACTTCCCACCGGTTAGGGACTAATCATCAGAAAATTACTCCCGATGAAGGTTTTCGGCGCGAAACGTCGTCACTACCTTCTCCCGTAGATGCTGTCTGGCCTGCTGAGTTCTGCCAGCATTTTGTGTTTTTATCATAAAATTATGACGGCCATAGTCCAGACGGGGCGAATGGCCGAAATAGGAACTGATTCTAAACAGGAAGGGTCTAATTCTCTCAGCAGAGGGTCAAGACATTTCCCGCTCTGTAATTTTTTTTTAATAATCCGGATCTGAGCAAGGGAGGCCGCATCCGTGGAAAGAAGAGGTTACTGTTTCATTCGGCCCGTTACAATGTGATTTCCCGAGGAGATTCCCTCCACCCCCACCCCGGTAATGAAATACCTCCATTGTCCCGCTCCCCAGCGTCTTTCTTTCCAATCCGCTGACACCGTCAGTCATCTTCGACAAGTGATTAACACTCGCACGTACCCAGGCTTCCTCCCATATTCGCCACCAGACTCGTTTCACCTCTGGGGCTCCGCTACTGACCGCTGCTGACCCCCACGCCTGTCCATGGACACATCACACCTTACCTTACCCGTCCCATTAACGCCCCCCTACCCCGACTCCCCACAACTGAAATTCCCCGCACCCGAGCGCATCCCGCCCTCAGCCGAGTCACGGATTCACAACTCTGCTGGGGTTCGAGCTTGACGAGATGGTAACTGTCAGTGAACCGGTCCCGCACAGCCACCGATGAGGACCCAGAGATGCGCTCTGGGAACGAGCACCACCGGCGGCGGGACGAAAATCCCACCCGTACCACAAAGGTGAGGGGCTGAGATAGCGAGACCAGCTTCAGAAGTTACGTGAAATGTGAAAGAACTCCACCCCACACCCCGCTCTCGCCCACCTCAATCTCCAAATCCCATAAAGCCGAACCCCGTATAGTTTTCTTTCCTCTCCCCCGCCACGCCGCTCCGTGCTGAGACACCCAGGCCCGCGCCAGGTAAACAGCTCCCAGAGAGCCTCTTGTAACCCCAGGCCCTAGACCACTAAATCCCAAATCTCATCTGACTTCAAAACGGCACGGGCTGTGAAACACACCAGACTACAGGAAACCTACAAACTACAGGAACCCGGTACTCAGCCGGTCAGGCAGCTTCCGTGGAGGCGAAGGAATTTTCGACCTTTCGCCCGGGGACCCTGGATCAGTCCCGATTAAGGATCTGGACCCGAAACTCAGCTTGTTTGTTTTGCTCAGTGTGCCCGGGGTGTGAAGCCCCGACCCGGCATCGCCCGACAATGAGCCCGTGTGGGCAGGTAGCAGGGTAATAAAACTTTGCCCCAACTCTACACAGATTTGGGGCAATATTAATAACAACTCTCAGTCTGCAGAGTCAATGGGGGAAGGCAGAGACAAAACTCTCTCTCCCTCCGTGCTTAACGTTTCCGTGGTACCATAACCGAGCATCGGGACCCAGCACACTGTGTTGACATTACACGTGTGGGGGAAATGCTCTGGTACATTACAGCGCTCCGCAGCCTGTACACCGCGTTATTTCCGACACATGAACGCAAAGAGGACATAAATTAAGCAGCCTTAAAGAAAACAGCAAGACACTCGGTTCATCTCGAGCACGCGTACAAAGAGAGAACTCCGGGATCTGAAATGCCGCACTTGAAACGCACTTCTACAGGCGTCTCCGATGTTTACTGGTATTTCTTTAAAGCACAGGCGGGTCGCGGGTCGCTGGTCGCTGAAGTTGCTCATTAACTTAACTCTGGTGTTCGGAATTACAGTGGCACGGAAGGCTTAAGCCAGTGACGCGCCCCGATTGAAGCCCCTTCGTTGCCTGCGAGTGTAGGCAAGATAATAATGTGCCCCGATACTCCCGGAAGGCTCCAACACCGACCTTCAGCCGGATTTACCATGTCTCTGTCATCAGTTACACCAGTGTTTTGAAGTACAGTCACATGTTTGTGGTCATTTAGATGCGTTTGGTGAAATAGCAACAAGACATAAACAATTTCAGTGAATATACACTCCAACACAGTTTGTAAACAGCTATGGAAATGAATCAAACTATTATAACAATAGCTGTAAACGCTTCAAATAAAGTCTCCAACACAGTATATAAACTTTACACCTTTACACTTTGAAAACGCCAGCACAGTTTGCAACTTGCATATAATAAAAACACAATTCCTGAAACGTGTAAGCAAGACTACAAGCATTTGGACCATGTAACGCACACAACTCGCGTCGTTATTTGAATGCTACGGGACAGACAGAGCGTGTTCGGTACTCACATGAAGGCATGGTAAATGAAAGCCCACCCGCGAGGTCTCTCCAGCACGTTGTACAAGTAGTTCTGCAGTTTTCTGTAGCGAGCGTTCCGCTTGTTTCCATGCTTCAGGGGCAGCGGTCTGCCCAGCAGCCCAACGCGAGCACTCTGCGCGCCGTCCCCGGGCGCTGCCGCAAGTCCCAGTCTCTCTCCTTCTCCAGGCACCCCCGCTAGCCTGAGCCGGCTGCTGTGGTGCCGGTCTCCGGGACTGCCCGCCGACCCGTCCGGGCCGGGGAGCCCACTCTCCACCGCCGTCAATCCCACGAACTCCACCCGTTTCTCGTCCGGCATGTTGCCGTTATCCGCGTGGTTCCGGGGCATATCTCCCGGCCGTGGGCTGGGGGCGGTAGATTCTTGCGGGACGGGCGCCGCTCACGAATCGCGGGGGGTTGCTTGCAGAGCGTGGAAGATCGCGGCCGGGAGAGTTTAACAGGACATCCTGCCCGGTGGAATGGGAATTTGAGAGTGTGCGGCAGTGTGTGCTGTCCTCGGGTTCAGGTGGCAGGCGTCGGACACCCCCGCCTCCCTTCCGACGCGCGGCCGCCTACCAGCTCCGGCTCGGCAGCGACCCGCCCCCGGAACGCCCCCCTCGCCACCCAGCGCACAGATGTGACCAGCTCCACAGCTGGCGCAGTCCGGACCGCGAGAGGAGGGTCCCGCGATGGAGAGGAGTGTCCTGGGTCTGAGGAGGAGGGTCTCGAGTCGGTGGAGGAGGGTCCCGCGATGGGAAGGACGGCTTCGGGTCGATGGAGGAGGGTGTCGTCCGGCGGAGGAGGGTCCTGGGCCGGCGGAGGTGGGTGCCAGGTCGGTGAAGGTTGGGCAGGTCCCGGGATCGGTCAATTCCGATCGCACAAGTAACACTAAAGTTTACAGCCAGAACTCCCAGCGACTGGATACGGCCATCTCCGTGCACCAGCACATCCTGAACACCAACCCTCCATATCAATGAACAAACCCGCGGGTGTTGCCTGGGTGTTTGAGGGTAATTTGTTATTTTTCCGGGGGAGTGGGAGGGTAGATGTAGGCAGCAGCGGCGAGGCCAGCGTTCCCTGATCCCCCCGCCCCACCCCCCCTTCCCGCGGCTCGGACCTGTACCAGGTGAATATCTGGCTGGGTCTGCAGTCTCCTGCACACGGCAGCTGCAGCTTCGTCACCGTCCCACATACCCCAAAGGGATTTGGTGCGGTTTCAATCCCAGTCCGTATCTGTTGTCCTCCATAACCATGGAGTTACACAGCACAGCAACTCGTCCGCTAGCCTAAATGTCTTTCCGTGCTCGTCCCGTTTAGAACATAGAAATTGACAGCACATTACAGGCCCTTCGGCCCACAATGTTGTGCTGACCATGTAACCTACTCTAGAAGCTGCCTAGAATTTCCCTTACGCATAGCCCTCTATTTTTTCTAAGCTCCGTGTGCCTATGTACGAAGCTGTAAAAGACCCTACAATACCCGCTTCCACCACCGCCGCCGCCAGTGCATTCAACGCACCCTCATTCTTGTGTGAAAAACTTCCTCCCTGACATCTCCCCAACCCCCGTACCCCTTTCCAAGCTCATTAAAACTATGTCCCTTAGTGTTAGCCATTTCAGCCCTGGGAAAAAGCCTCTAGCTATCCACACGATATGCCTCTCATCATCTTATACACCTCTCATCCTCCGTCACTCCAAGGAGAAAAGGCCAAGTTCACTCAACCTGTTCTCATAAGGCATGCTCCCCCACTCCAGGCAACATCCTTGTAAATCTCTGCACACTCTCTATAGTATCCATACCCTTCCTGTAGTGAGGTGACCAGAACCGAACACAGTACTCCAAGTGGGGTCTAACCAAGGTCTTGTATAGCTGTAACATTACCCAATAAATCATTCCAATCCATGTTTTTATATTCATCCTTCTCCCCCCCCCCCCCGTTCAGAATCCAAAATCACATATTATTCCTCTCCGTGCAGCAAGTTGGCTGTGCAAATTTTGTATCTGTTTTAAACACTTGGTATGCTGTTTTTGGCCCATATCCCCGAGATGTTTCCTCCCCATGTACCAGTCCAAATGTACGTATTTTCAAAAGTCCTAATTGTACCCACCTCTGCCACTTCTTCGGGCAGTTTGTTCCACATATCTACCACCCTTGGCAGAAAAGTTTCCCCTCAGTTCCCTTTTGAATCTTCCCCCTCTCACCAGTGCCACCTAGTTTTAGACTCCCCTACCCTGGGAAAAAGACTCTGACAATCCATTTTATCAGCGCCTCTCATGATATTATTAAACCATCAGATATAGTTTACAGAATTAGGCCATTTGGCCCATCGAGTCTTTCCTGCAAACTCTTCCTAACCTCGATAAGGTCTCTCCTCAGCCTCCTACACTCCTTAAAAAAGCACAATTCTCTCCAGAATATCTTTATAACTCAAGTCCTGGTAGTACCCTTGTGAATCTTTTCTGTGCCTTTCCCAACTTTTGACATCCTCTTAGTTTGGTGTCTGTCCAAATATGAACCTCTCCAATACGTGGTTGGAGTTTCCTCCCATCTTACCCTGACTATTCTGGAGTGAATATCAAACTTCACCTAGATCACACTGAATTCCATGCTAAGATTGCTATTTATTCATGAATTTACAAACTGCTCTCCCCTCCATTAGTCTGTAAGCCATTTCAGGCGGTTATGCTGCTAAAAACAGAATATGTTGGTAAAACTCTGTGGGTCAGGCAGCATCTGCGGAAAGGGACGCTTTCACGGTTTTAGGTATGGGGGCTTGTCCCAATTGAGAAGTGGTTAGTTTAAGTGGCAGAGAAGGTGAGCAAGGTGATTTGGTGTAGCAAGGTGAATGTGAGTAATGGTGTAACCATTATGTGGATTGTTACATTGAGATGTCCACAGAGGTACACTGCCAACTGGCCCATTCCAGGTTGCACAAGTACATCCTGAAACATGCTCCGCAAGGACTTGCTGGGGAAGGACCACAGTAGAGGGTTCTTCTGAAGAGGAAGCCCCTCAATTACTATAGTTGTGTGCCATCCCAGGAGGGTTACAGTCTTGTTGGTTTTAGTGAACGTAATAGGACTGTACATAAGGCATTGATTGTGAATGTAAGAATGAAAAGACATTGCGTGGTTTATTCTTGTAAATATTTTTAATATTTTATTATTATTAAAGTCTATTTGATATAAAATGGCATGGACAGTTATATGCCTTTGACAGTGTAACTGTTGCTACTGTATACTGCGTTCTGTTGGCCTATTCGCTTTCCACTGATGCTTCCTGACCTGCTGACTACTTCTAGTATTTTCCATTTTAATTTCCGATTTCCAACATCGTTAGGTTTGTGTTGTTGAATTCTTATTTCGGATGACCGTGTTACTCTGCAAACAAACTACCCAAGCCCCTAGACCATGGGGGACCCTGTGGTTTTCCTTGCCCCTGGGTACATGGAGAGAGCCCCCAGCCCTCTGCCCATCATACCTCAGCACATCTCAGCTGTCTAGGCAGAGTGGGGTGGAGATGGAGGTGTGGAAACTGGACTGTTCCTCCATCGCTGGCCACTTGAGGGCTGACTGAAAAGGAAAGTGTCTGTAAAAGCTAAGCATTTGACCCAGAACAACACTTTCTTTTCTGCTGAGAGACGCTGCTGAGCTCCTTCAACAGTTTGCTCCTCTAGATTCCGGCATCTGGAGTCTCCCTGTCTCCAAATACTTCAGAGTTTGTTTTTTTTTTAATTAAATTGTTTAATTAATTCTGCTTCTTTTAAAAAATATATATTTTTAAATATTTGTTCAGAAATGTTTTTTTTAAAAGCCCCTTTGACAGCTGGGGAGGCCAGCAGGGCTTCAGCGCGTGTTGCTGGGGCCCCATTCACACCCAGAGCCCCGTCCACCTCGCCTCACACCTGTCGGAGAGCCACTCGAATCTGGATCAAGGAAGAGCAGGAGAGCAGGATGGTGGATGGGAGTCGGGGCAGGGGCCTATGTTCAGGATGAGCTGTCCGATTAACTCCTATACTCCTTGGCTGGATTCCAGCTTTCAGCCCTCTCCTGGGGACATCTGTCTGTGTGTAACCCAACCAAACTCCTTGACTAGGCTCCAGCTGCTAAATCATTCCCGGGTGTTCATTATCCAGTGCAGATGCCTTAATTACAGTTTCTAACTGCCTCATAGATTTCTAATCATCAGTCAATGAACTCTTTGGTTGGATCTGGCCTGAAATTTACTCCAGGGTATCTCCCTTTCCTTTTGTAAACCAAGCCGTACACTGAGGGTCTCTGCTGGATATCAGATACCGTGTCTAGAAACCCCGCAGTCCCTCACTTAACAGGAGAGTCAATCCCAGTGACTGGGGTACGGGACAATATTCCATATTTTGCAGCTGTCATGAATAATGGGTAAACGATGAGATGGGCAACAGTGGATCTCAGGAGGTTACAGACGTATGATGTGGGAGGGAGAGGGACGATGTGGGAGGGAGAGGCACGATGTGGGAGGGAGAGGCACGATATGTGAGGGAGAGGCACGATGTGTGAGGGAGAGGGACTATGTGTGAGGGAGAGGGACGATATGGGAGGGAGAGGCACGATATGGGAGGGAGATGCACGATGTGGGAGGGAGAGGCACGATGTGGGAGGGAGAGGCACGATGTGTGAGGGAGAGGCACGATGTGGGAGGGAGAGGCACGATATGGGAGGGAGAGGGACGATGTGGGAGGGAGAGGGAAGATGTGGGAGGGAGAGGGACGATATGGGAGGGAGGGGCACGATATGGGAGGGAGAGGGGCGATATGGGAGGGAGAGGCGCGATGTGGGAGGGAGAGGAACGATATGGGAGGGAGAGGCACGATGTGTGAGGGAGAAGGATGATATGGGAGGGAGAGGGAGGGGCACGATATGGGAGGGAGAGGGACGATATGGGAGGGAGAGGGACGATGTGGGAGGGAGAAGGATGATATGGGAGGGAGAGGCACGATATGGGAGGGAGAGGGCTGATATGGGAGGGAGAGGGATGATGTGGGAGGGAGAATCACGATGTGGGAGGGAGAGACGATGTGGGAGGTAGAATCACGATGTGGGAGGGAGAGGGACGATGTGTGAGGGAGAGACGATGTGGGAGGGAGAATCACGATGTGGGAGGGAGAGGGTTGATATGGGAGGGAGAGGCACGATGTGGGAGGGAGAGGGACGATATGGAAGGGAGAGGGATGATGTGGGAGGGAGAGGGACGATGTGGGAGGGAGAGGGACGATATGGGAGGGAGAGGCACGATATGGGAGGGAGAGGCACGATATGGGAGGGAGAGGCACAATGTGGGAGGGAGAGGGACGATGTGGGAGGGAGAGGCACGATGTGGGAGGGAGAATCACGATATGGGAGGGAGAGAGACGATGTGGGAGGGAGAATCACGATGTGGGAGGGAGAGAGATGATATGGGAGGGAGAGGGACGATGTGAGAGGGAGAATCACGTGGTAGAGAGAGGCACGATATGGGAGGGAGAGGGACGATGTGGGAGGGGGAGGCACGATGTGGGAGGGAGAGGCACGATGTGTGAGGGAGAGGCATGATGTGGGAGGGAGAGGGACGATGTGGGAGGGAGAGGCACGATGTGGGAGGGAGAGGGACGATGTGGGAGGGAGAGGCACGATGTGGGAGGGAGAATCACGATATGGGAGGGAGAGGGATGATATGGGAGGGAGAGAGACGATGTGGGAGGGAGAATCACGATGTGGGAGGGAGAGAGATGATATGGGAGGGAGAGGGACGATGTGGGAGGGAGAATCACGTGGTAGAGAGAGGCACGATATGGGAGGGAGAGGGACGATGTAGGAGGGGGAGGCACGATGTGGGAGGGAGAGGCACGATGTGTGAGGGAGAGGCATGATGTGGGAGGGAGAGGGACGATATGGGAGGGAGAAGCACAATATGGGAGGGAGAGGGACGATATGGGAGGGAGAAGCACGATGTGGGAGGGAGAAGCACAATGTGGGAGGGGGAGGCACGATGTGGGAGGGAGAAGCACAATGTGGGAGGGAGAGGCATGATGTGGGAGAGAGAGGGAAGATGTGGGAGGGAGAGGGATGATATGGGAGGGAGAGAGACGATGTGGGAGGGAGAATCACGATGTGGGAGGGAGAGAGATGATATGGGAGGGAGAGGGATGATGTGGGAGGGAGAATCACGTGGTAGAGAGAAGCACGATATGGGAGGGAGAGGGACGATGTGGGAGGGGGAGGCACGATGTGGGAGGGAGAGGCACGATGTGTGAGGGAGAGGCATGATGTGGGAGGGAGAGGGACGATGTGGGAGGGAGAGGCACGATGTGGGAGGGAGAGGGACGATGTGGGAGGGAGAGGCACGATGTGGGAGGGAGAATCACGATATGGGAGGGAGAGGGATGATATGGGAGGGAGAGAGACGATGTGGGAGGGAGAATCACGATGTGGGAGGGAGAGAGATGATATGGGAGGGAGAGGGACGATGTGGGAGGGAGAATCACGTGGTAGAGAGAGGCACGATATGGGAGGGAGAGGGACGATGTGGGAGGGGGAGGCACGATGTGGGAGGGAGAGGCACGATGTGTGAGGGAGAGGCATGATGTGGGAGGGAGAGGGACGATATGGGAGGGAGAAGCACAATATGGGAGGGAGAGGGACGATATGGGAGGGAGAAGCACGATGTGGGAGGGAGAAGCACAATGTGGGAGGGGGAGGCACGATGTGGGAGGGAGAAGCACAATGTGGGAGGGAGAGGCACGATGTGGGAGAGAGAGGGAAGATGTGGGAGGGAGAGGGACGATATGGGAGGGAGAGGGACGATGTGGGAGGGAGAGGCACGATGTGGGAGGGAGAGGCACGACGTGGGAGGGAGAGGCAGGCAGCACAACAGTAAGAGACAGTGCGTCTCTGCAGGAGCAGATCAATGAATGGTCACAGACAGGCTGCTCCAAGAGGAACACAGCCTGGTCGTGGTTTGGAGGTTTGCGTGCCTCAAATGTCCGGAGAGCTTTGCTGGATGGAGTCAGGGCTATATGCTTTGGCTCTTGGTAGGGTCACTCATGCCAAACAGGTCAAAGGGGCCAGACTAAGCGAGGTCCGCCAATCCTCCAGGTTAGGGGGTTCAGCTCAGGGTTAACAAAGAGCAATGAAGGACCCTCGTGTATCTCTGTGTGATGGTGTTGCTGAGGTTCTGTCCAGGACGTGCTTGTCAGTGAACCGAGAGGAAGCCGATGAAGGAGGCCATTAATGCCAGCAGAGGCGGAGGACCCTCACTGCCGTCCTAACCGCCTGCAGCATGAGGGGCAAAAGAAGAACAGGAGTGTATTTGTGTAAATGAGGTTGCTAAGCAGCAGGAACAGGTGGGAGAATGATGCCGGGGTAGTAACCAAGTCATGGCATTAGAGATGGAGGGGCCGGGCACACATCTTGAGCAGGATGTACACTGGATTGCAAAGGGAACTGGGAGTAGAGGTTGTGTTCTCCTTTGACACTGGGGCAGAGCTAGAGAACTGCAACGTAGCAAGGAGATCTGGACATGACTAGGAAATATGGGTTGGTTAAAATTACACAAACATAGGTAAATAGTCACGTAGCTAGTCGAACATTTTCAGGAGCAGGTGTGACCTCAGTGAGTGCAATGGCCCTCAGCTGTGATCCATCACTCCGTAAACACGAGACGCATTCCAGTGAAATGCATTCCCCAAAATCCACTTAGGTCCCAATCACTTCTGTTATCTTCAGACTGGTAACTTGTGCAGGTGTATCCATCATTCTGCATATAAATCATCGGAACGCCATCCTTTACACTAAATCTACATTTAACACAACTGAACCACTCACCATCTAAGTCACTCCTGACCATTTATTATTCTACACACGATGCACCCTAACCCCTCAATTAGACTGCAGTCTGTAATTCACTCCTGCCTTTCTATTTTTCCACATATTTTCCACTTGAACCCCTCAGTTAGATTCCAAACCATAATTAGATATCCTCTATTCCAAATATAAACCATTCAACCTCTTCAACTGGATTTTAGTCAATAGATTCCAGACTGTTAACCAGATCAGGGTGACCATTATCCTATACATGAGTCAGTTGATCCCATGTTTAGCATCTGGGCTGTAACTAAATTCTGTCCATCTATTATATATTATTTTTAATATTCTGAGTCCCTCCATTAGATTCCATTTTGTAAACTACTGTATCCTGCACTAAAGTGAGCCAAGACTTTTGATTAGATTCCAGAACAGCTCAATTATACTCTGTCTGCGCTAATGTAAGAAATATTATTACTACTCAAGGATAAAAAATATGCTGATGTTCAGACTTTCCACTATAATGAGGAGATGAGTGATGTAGAGTAAGACCAGAATCGAGAGCCAGGTGTGAGATTCCAAGGTTAGATCTTCGTTGACTCAGACAATACTCCATCTTCAATCTTGTGGCTTATTCTGGTCAAATGGCCTTATTGCATTTGTAAACACTTCATTTTTTAAGGAAGCACTACAACATTAAAACAATTCTATAAATGTGGAATGATAAAATAAATGGAACAGCCGGAATCTAACTCAGTTGTCCTAATCTTGAATACCACTGAGACCCTGACACAAAGCTGCCATCTCAAGGGTCTCAGGGAGGGAAGTGACACTAGATTCAAGATTGAAGTTTGTTTATCGCATGTACCATAAAATGGGCCATTTACGTTAACAACCAACACATCCGAGGGGGTGCAGCGGGCAGCCCGCAGGGGTCGCCACACATTCCGCTGCCCACATAGCATACCCACAATGCTCGGCAGAACAACACAAAACACAATAAGCAACAATACAAATCTCTGTTGCTCCCCGTCACCCACAAGACAGTCTCATTCTTCAGCCCCCGCAAACCAGGAACTGCATACGGATTCAGACACGGACACAGACGTTGGCCTTCCCACTATGGTGAAATACCACTGTGAGGGTCACGGTCCTTGAAAGGGCGCGGATCGAGGTTGTTAAATGAGAAGGGACAGTCACTGTTTATATTACACAGAGTGAGTCAGACTCCAATAAGAGTGACTTCTCACCCGTGTGCAGGATTCACTAGGACTAAGCAATCACTAGTGCACCCACTATGAATCCTTCAACTCAGATGGATCTCACCACTGTGAGTCAGATTTAATGAGATTGAAGTCACTATTTATTCTCTGCAGTATGATTTGGAATTCCTAGAGGTAACTTCACTATTTACAGTACGTAGAGTGAGTCACTTTAAAAAGAATAAGTTGTTACGACTGCAGCACAGGCAGCGTGTCAGATTCACTGCAAGAGCAATGAAATTATTTATAGTGCTGAGTGTAATGGAGCAGCTTTATCTGTTCCTTCAGTCATTCATTCATGAGGATTTGGGCATTGCTGGACGTAACTCTCCAGCCCTAATTGTCCTTGGCAAGGTCATGGCGAGTTGCCCTCCAGAACCATCATAGTTTATACATTCAAACAGAAACTGCGTGGTCAAAGTACTTCATCAGCTGTAATTTCAGAGACTATGAAAGGTAATGGGAAGGCATTATATAAAGCGAGTTTCTTCTTTTTTGATTTTGCTGAAGGTGCCCCAGGACACCTTCAGGAGGGAGTTTCCAGACATAATGAAGAATTCGATGACTCTATTAGCGCAGGTAGATGGGATCAGGCAGATGATCGGGTTGGCATTTACTAGATGGGCCAAAAGGCCAATTTCTGCACCGAAGTACTCTATGATTCTAAGAAACCATGATACTTTTCACGGGTAGGTAGGACGTGCAACTTGGCGGGGAGCATAGAGGAGGTTGCGTTCCATGTACCTGCGGACTTAGACTTTGTATTTGGTAGCGGATGTACAAAGAGCCAAAGCTTTGAAGAAACATTAAAACCGCAGTTCTTCCAGAACTTTGTGTGTTACACCAGTTTTCTAGCACCTGCACTCTCTTGTGTCTCCTCGACACTATGTTTGCCAGTGGAGGAGGACCTGCCAGCTTCTGCCTGGGTGGCACTTAGTGGTGTCGAGGCATAGGCCATTCAGCCCAGCACGTCTGTGCTGACCATTTCTACAATAATCCCACCTCAACCCATTTCACTCTCCCCACAATCCTATCAGCTCTGTTCTGATTCTACCAATGACTGACGCACTAGGGACAATACACAGTGGCAAAATATCTCATCAACCCACATGTTTTTGGGATGTGGGGTGGAAAGTAGAACCGGTGGAAGAAACCAATGTAGTCACAGGGAGAACACAAAATGTCCACACAGCGTGTTGGAAGATGGGATTGGAGCTGGGCTGCTGGACATATGAAGCAGTATTTCTGCTGTCTGCACTGTGTTGGAAGTGTTGTTCCATGCAAGCAAAGAGCATACCACACACCTTGTGTATATCCTATCCATGGTGTAAAGGCAGGAGATGAGTGACTGATTAAGAAGATCTAGCCACAAACATACAAAATGGTGGAGGTCAGGTCAGGCAACGTCTGTGGAGGGAAATGGGCAGACAACGCTTCAAGTTGAGACCCTTCATCTAGGCTGGATGAAGGATTTCCACCTAAAACATTGAGTGCCCATCTCAATGCCAAGGGAAGTGGGAAGATCCTGTCTTAATGGATGCCCAATATCTGACACGTGTATGATCTAAATGGTACTTGCCACTCACCAGCTCAAAGTCAAAGTAAACTTATTTTCAAAGTACATACACGTCACCACATGCTACCTTGAGATTCATTTTCCTGCAGGTATTTGCAGGAAAATGAAGAATTACAATATTATCATGGTTGTAAGGTAATAACTGTTCCTAAACCTGATGGTGGGACCTAAGGCTTCTGTACCTGCTGCCTGATGACAGAAGCATGGTGGGGGTACAAGTGTCTTCTTGTGGCAGTGCTCCTGGTAAATATTCTCAGTGCTGGGGAGGGCTGGACTGGACTGTGCCCACCACTTTCTGTAGACTTTTCCGTTCCCGACATTGGTGTTCCCGTATCAAGTCATGATTACTCTTCACCGTGCGTCTATAGAAGTTTGTCGAAACTCACACCTGTTAATGTTGCCCATGGCAAACGTTGCACAGACTGATTGATTGTGTATGGCTCAGAACACTTCCCAATTATCAGCAAACATACCACTTCTGGCTTTATTTTTGGAGGGCGGGCATATGACGCAGCTGCTGGAGATGGTAGAGACTAGACTAGGGATTCCTGCAGTGATATCCTGGGGTCAGGATGGACGGTTCCCAACAGCAATAAGCTGAAAGGCTCAATGGTACCCAATGGAATCAAAAGATGACAAGTGTCACTACTGCTTGCTGTACTGATGGCAGAGAATCAACGTTAACTACACATTCCTCCTGCTGCCCATGATAATTGACTTCTTCAAGCTTTCTCTCACTCTGCTCTTCGCAAATCATTCGACATCAGTAACTCCAGAACCTCACTGTCTCCACTCTACCACCATGTCTGCAGTTTCACCTACTCTGCAAAGGCACAATTCACACCAGAAGACAGAGGGTTGAAGGGACTCATTCCAGCTGGAGGTCTGTAATTAGTGGAGTTCCACAGGGATCTCTGCTGTTTGTGCTGTATGTAAATGACCTGGATGAAAATATAGATTGGTGGGTTAGTACATTTGTGGATGATACCAAGACTGGTGGGGTTGTGGAGAGTGTAGAAGACTGGCAAAGAGTACAGCACAATATAGACCAGTTACAGATATGGGCAGAGAAATGGCAGATGGAATTTAACCCAGATAAATATGAGCTGTTGCACTTTGGTAAGGCAAATTCAAGGAGACAGTACACTGTTAAATTCAAGGAGACAGTACACTGTCAAATTCAAGGAGACAGTACACTGTTAAATTCAAGGAGACAGTACACTGTCAAATTCAAGGAGACAGTACACTGTCAAATTCAAGGAGACAGTACACTCAAATTCAAGGAGACAGTACACTGTTAAATTCAAGGAGACAGTACACTGTTAAATTCAAGGAGACAGTACATTCAAATTCAAGGAGACAGTACACTGTCAAATTCAAGGAGACAGTACACTGTTAAATTCAAGGAGACAGTACACTCAAATTCAAGGAGACAGTACACTGTCAAATTCAAGGAGACAGTACACTGTTAAATTCAAGGAGACAGTACACTGTCAAATTCAAGGAGACAGTACACTGTTAAATTCAAGGAGACAGTACACTCAAATTCAAGGAGACAGTACACTGTCAAATTCAAGGAGACAGTACACTGTTAAATTCAAGGAGACAGTACACTCAAATTCAAGGAGACAGTACACTGTCAAATTCAAGGAGACAGTACACTGTCAAATTCAAGGAGACAGTACACTGTTAAATTCAAGGAGACAGTACACTCAAATTCAAGGAGACAGTACACTGTCAAATTCAAGGAGACAGTACACTGTTAAATTCAAGGAGACAGTACACTGTTAAATTCAAGGAGACAGTACACTCAAATTCAAGGAGACAGTACACTGTTAAATTCAAGGAGACAGTACACTCAAATTCAAGGAGACAGTACACTGTCAAATTCAAGGAGACAGTACACTGTCAAATTCAAGGAGACAGTACACTCAAATTCAAGGAGACAGTACACTGTTAAATTCAAGGAGACAGTACACTGTTAAATTCAAGGAGACAGTACACTCAAATTCAAGGAGACAGTACACTGTCAAATTCAAGGAGACAGTACACTCAAATTCAAGGAGACAGTACACTGTCAAATTCAAGGAGACAGTACACTGTTAAATTCAAGGAGACAGTACACTGTTAAATTCAAGGAGACAGTACACTCAAATTCAAGGAGACAGTACACTGTTAAATTCAAGGAGACAGTACACTCAAATTCAAGGAGACAGTACACTGTTAAATTCAAGGAGACAGTACACTGTTAAATTCAAGGAGACAGTACACTCAAATTCAAGGAGACAGTACACTGTTAAATTCAAGGAGACAGTACACTCAAATTCAAGGAGACAGTACACTGTCAAATTCAAGGAGACAGTACACTGTCAAATTCAAGGAGACAGTACACTCAAATTCAAGGAGACAGTACACTGTCAAATTCAAGGAGACAGTACACTGTTAAATTCAAGGAGACAGTACACTCAAATTCAAGGAGACAGTACACTGTCAAATTCAAGGAGACAGTACACTGTCAAATTCAAGGAGACAGTACACTCAAATTCAAGGAGACAGTACACTGTTAAATTCAAGGAGACAGTACACTCAAATTCAAGGAGACAGTACACTCAAATTCAAGGAGACAGTACACTCAAATTCAAGGAGACAGTACACTGTTAAATTCAAGGAGACAGTACACTGTTAAATTCAAGGAGACAGTACACTCAAATTCAAGGAGACAGTACACTGTCAAATTCAAGGAGACAGTGCACTCAAATTCAAGGAGACAGTACACTGTCAAATTCAAGGAGACAGTACACTGTTAAATTCAAGGAGATAGTACACTGTTAAATTCAAGGAGACAGTACACTGTCAAATTCAAGGAGACAGTACACTGTCAAATTCAAGGAGACAGTACACTCAAATTCAAGGAGACAGTACACTGTTAAATTCAAGGAGACAGTACACTGTTAAATTCAAGGAGACAGTACACTCAAATTCAAGGAGACAGTACACTGTCAAATTCAAGGAGACAGTACACTGTTAAATTCAAGGAGACAGTAAACTCAAATTCAAGAAGACAGTACACTGTCAAATTCAAGGAGACAGTACACTGTTAAATTCAAGGAGACAGTACACTCAAATTCAAGGAGACAGTACACTGTCAAATTCAAGGAGACAGTACACTGTTAAATTCAAGGAGACAGTACACTCAAATTCAAGGAGACAGTACACTGTCAAATTCAAGGAGACAGTACACTGTCAAATTCAAGGAGACAGTACACTGTTAAATTCAAGGAGACAGTACACTCAAATTCAAGGAGACAGTACACTGTCAAATTCAAGGAGACAGTACACTGTTAAATTCAAGGAGACAGTACACTGTTAAATTCAAGGAGACAGTACACTCAAATTCAAGGAGACAGTACACTGTTAAATTCAAGGAGACAGTACACTCAAATTCAAGGAGACAGTACACTGTCAAATTCAAGGAGACAGTACACTCAAATTCAAGGAGACAGTACACTGTTAAATTCAAGGAGACAGTACACTGTTAAATTCAAGGAGACAGTACACTGTCAAATTCAAGGAGACAGTACACTCAAATTCAAGGAGACAGTACACTGTCAAATTCAAGGAGACAGTACACTGTTAAATTCAAGGAGACAGTACACTGTTAAATTCAAGGAGACAGTACACTCAAATTCAAGGAGACAGTACACTGTTAAATTCAAGGAGACAGTACACTCAAATTCAAGGAGACAGTACACTGTTAAATTCAAGGAGACAGTACACTGTTAAATTCAAGGAGACAGTACACTCAAATTCAAGGAGACAGTACACTGTTAAATTCAAGGAGACAGTACACTCAAATTCAAGGAGACAGTACACTGTCAAATTCAAGGAGACAGTACACTGTCAAATTCAAGGAGACAGTACACTCAAATTCAAGGAGACAGTACACTGTCAAATTCAAGGAGACAGTACACTGTTAAATTCAAGGAGACAGTACACTCAAATTCAAGGAGACAGTACACTGTCAAATTCAAGGAGACAGTACACTGTCAAATTCAAGGAGACAGTACACTCAAATTCAAGGAGACAGTACACTGTTTAAATTCAAGGAGACAGTACACTCAAATTCAAGGAGACAGTACACTCAAATTCAAGGAGACAGTACACTGTTAAATTCAAGGAGACAGTACACTGTTAAATTCAAGGAGACAGTACACTCAAATTCAAGGAGACAGTACACTGTCAAATTCAAGGAGACAGTACACTCAAATTCAAGGAGACAGTACACTGTCAAATTCAAGGAGACAGTACACTGTTAAATTCAAGGAGATAGTACACTGTTAAATTCAAGGAGACAGTACACTGTTAAATTCAAGGAGACAGTACACTGTCAAATTCAAGGAGACAGTACACTCAAATTCAAGGAGACAGTACACTGTTAAATTCAAGGAGACAGTACACTCAAATTCAAGGAGACAGTACACTGTCAAATTCAAGGAGACAGTACACTGTTAAATTCAAGGAGACAGTACACTCAAATTCAAGGAGACAGTACACTGTTAAATTCAAGGAGACAGTACACTGTCAAATTCAAGGAGACAGTACACTCAAATTCAAGGAGACAGTACACTGTAAAATTCAAGGAGACAGTACACTGTCAAATTCAAGGAGACAGTACACTGTCAAATTCAAGGAGACAGTACACTGTTAAATTCAAGGAGACAGTACACTCAAATTCAAGGAGACAGTACACTGTTAAATTCAAGGAGACAGTACACTCAAATTCAAGGAGACAGTACACTGTTAAATTCAAGGAGACAGTACACTCAAATTCAAGGAGACAGTACACTGTCAAATTCAAGGAGACAGTACACTGTCAAATTCAAGGAGACAGTACACTCAAATTCAAGGAGACAGTACACTGTTAAATTCAAGGAGACAGTACACTGTTAAATTCAAGGAGACAGTACACTCAAATTCAAGGAGACAGTACACTGTCAAATTCAAGGAGACAGTACACTCAAATTCAAGGAGACAGTACACTGTCAAATTCAAGGAGACAGTACACTGTTAAATTCAAGGAGACAGTACACTGTTAAATTCAAGGAGACAGTACACTCAAATTCAAGGAGACAGTACACTGTTAAATTCAAGGAGACAGTACACTCAAATTCAAGGAGACAGTACACTGTTAAATTCAAGGAGACAGTACACTGTTAAATTCAAGGAGACAGTACACTCAAATTCAAGGAGACAGTACACTGTTAAATTCAAGGAGACAGTACACTCAAATTCAAGGAGACAGTACACTGTCAAATTCAAGGAGACAGTACACTGTCAAATTCAAGGAGACAGTACACTCAAATTCAAGGAGACAGTACACTGTCAAATTCAAGGAGACAGTACACTGTTAAATTCAAGGAGACAGTACACTCAAATTCAAGGAGACAGTACACTGTCAAATTCAAGGAGACAGTACACTGTCAAATTCAAGGAGACAGTACACTCAAATTCAAGGAGACAGTACACTGTTAAATTCAAGGAGACAGTACACTCAAATTCAAGGAGACAGTACACTCAAATTCAAGGAGACAGTACACTCAAATTCAAGGAGACAGTACACTGTTAAATTCAAGGAGACAGTACACTGTTAAATTCAAGGAGACAGTACACTCAAATTCAAGGAGACAGTACACTGTCAAATTCAAGGAGACAGTGCACTCAAATTCAAGGAGACAGTACACTGTCAAATTCAAGGAGACAGTACACTGTTAAATTCAAGGAGATAGTACACTGTTAAATTCAAGGAGACAGTACACTGTCAAATTCAAGGAGACAGTACACTGTCAAATTCAAGGAGACAGTACACTCAAATTCAAGGAGACAGTACACTGTTAAATTCAAGGAGACAGTACACTGTTAAATTCAAGGAGACAGTACACTCAAATTCAAGGAGACAGTACACTGTCAAATTCAAGGAGACAGTACACTGTTAAATTCAAGGAGACAGTACACTCAAATTCAAGGAGACAGTACACTGTCAAATTCAAGGAGACAGTACACTGTTAAATTCAAGGAGACAGTACACTCAAATTCAAGGAGACAGTACACTGTCAAATTCAAGGAGACAGTACACTGTTAAATTCAAGGAGACAGTACACTCAAATTCAAGGAGACAGTACACTGTCAAATTCAAGGAGACAGTACACTGTCAAATTCAAGGAGACAGTACACTGTTAAATTCAAGGAGACAGTACACTCAAATTCAAGGAGACAGTACACTGTCAAATTCAAGGAGACAGTACACTGTTAAATTCAAGGAGACAGTACACTGTTAAATTCAAGGAGACAGTACACTCAAATTCAAGGAGACAGTACACTGTTAAATTCAAGGAGACAGTACACTCAAATTCAAGGAGACAGTACACTGTCAAATTCAAGGAGACAGTACACTCAAATTCAAGGAGACAGTACACTGTTAAATTCAAGGAGACAGTGCACTGTTAAATTCAAGGAGACAGTACACTGTCAAATTCAAGGAGACAGTACACTCAAATTCAAGGAGACAGTACACTGTCAAATTCAAGGAGACAGTACACTGTTAAATTCAAGGAGACAGTACACTGTTAAATTCAAGGAGACAGTACACTCAAAATTCAAGGAGACAGTACACTGTTAAATTCAAGGAGACAGTACACTCAAATTCAAGGAGACAGTACACTGTTAAATTCAAGGAGACAGTACACTGTTAAATTCAAGGAGACAGTACACTCAAATTCAAGGAGACAGTACACTGTTAAATTCAAGGAGACAGTACACTCAAATTCAAGGAGACAGTACACTGTCAAATTCAAGGAGACAGTACACTGTCAAATTCAAGGAGACAGTACACTCAAATTCAAGGAGACAGTACACTGTCAAATTCAAGGAGACAGTACACTGTTAAATTCAAGGAGACAGTACACTCAAATTCAAGGAGACAGTACACTGTCAAATTCAAGGAGACAGTACACTGTCAAATTCAAGGAGACAGTACACTCAAATTCAAGGAGACAGTACACTGTTAAATTCAAGGAGACAGTACACTCAAATTCAAGGAGACAGTACACTCAAATTCAAGGAGACAGTACACTCAAATTCAAGGAGACAGTACACTGTTAAATTCAAGGAGACAGTACACTGTTAAATTCAAGGAGACAGTACACTCAAATTCAAGGAGACAGTACACTGTCAAATTCAAGGAGACAGTACACTCAAATTCAAGGAGACAGTACACTGTCAAATTCAAGGAGACAGTACACTGTTAAATTCAAGGAGATAGTACACTGTAAATTCAAGGAGACAGTACACTGTTAAATTCAAGGAGACAGTACACTGTCAAATTCAAGGAGACAGTACACTCAAATTCAAGGAGACAGTACACTGTTAAATTCAAGGAGACAGTACACTCAAATTCAAGGAGACAGTACACTGTCAAATTCAAGGAGACAGTACACTGTTAAATTCAAGGAGACAGTACACTGTCAAATTCAAGGAGACAGTACACTGTTAAATTCAAGGAGACAGTACACTGTCAAATTCAAGGAGACAGTACACTCAAATTCAAGGAGACAGTACACTGTTAAATTCAAGGAGACAGTACACTGTCAAATTCAAGGAGACAGTACACTGTTAAATTCAAGGAGACAGTACACTCAAATTCAAGGAGACAGTACACTGTCAAATTCAAGGAGACAGTACACTGTCAAATTCAAGGAGACAGTACACTGTTAAATTCAAGGAGACAGTACACTCAAATTCAAGGAGACAGTACACTGTCAAATTCAAGGAGACAGTACACTGTCAAATTCAAGGAGACAGTACACTGTTAAATTCAAGGAGACAGTACACTCAAATTCAAGGAGACAGTACACTGTCAAATTCAAGGAGACAGTACACTGTAAATTCAAGGAGACAGTACACTGTCAAATTCAAGGAGACAGTACACTGTCAAATTCAAGGAGACAGTACACTGTTAAATTCAAGGAGACAGTACACTCAAATTCAAGGAGACAGTACACTGTCAAATTCAAGGAGACAGTACACTGTCAAATTCAAGGAGACAGTACACTGTTAAATTCAAGGAGACAGTACACTCAAATTCAAGGAGACAGTACACTGTCAAATTCAAGGAGACAGTACACTGTTAAATTCAAGGAGACAGTACACTCAAATTCAAGGAGACAGTACACTGTCAAATTCAAGGAGACAGTACACTGTTAAATTCAAGGAGACAGTACACTCAAATTCAAGGAGACAGTACACTGTCAAATTCAAGGAGACAGTACACTGTCAAATTCAAGGAGACAGTACACTGTTAAATTCAAGGAGACAGTACACTCAAATTCAAGGAGACAGTACACTGTCAAATTCAAGGAGACAGTACACTGTTAAATTCAAGGAGACAGTACACTGTTAAATTCAAGGAGACAGTACACTCAAATTCAAGGAGACAGTACACTGTTAAATTCAAGGAGACAGTACACTCAAATTCAAGGAGACAGTACACTGTCAAATTCAAGGAGACAGTACACTGCAAATTCAAGGAGACAGTACACTGTTAAATTCAAGGAGACAGTGCACTGTTAAATTCAAGGAGACAGTACACTGTCAAATTCAAGGAGACAGTACACTCAAATTCAAGGAGACAGTACACTGTCAAATTCAAGGAGACAGTACACTGTTAAATTCAAGGAGACAGTACACTGTTAAATTCAAGGAGACAGTACACTCAAATTCAAGGAGACAGTACACTGTTAAATTCAAGGAGACAGTACACTCAAATTCAAGGAGACAGTACACTGTTAAATTCAAGGAGACAGTACACTGTTTAAATTCAAGGAGACAGTACACTCAAATTCAAGGAGACAGTACACTGTTAAATTCAAGGAGACAGTACACTCAAATTCAAGGAGACAGTACACTGTCAAATTCAAGGAGACAGTACACTGTCAAATTCAAGGAGACAGTACACTCAAATTCAAGGAGACAGTACACTGTCAAATTCAAGGAGACAGTACACTGTTAAATTCAAGGAGACAGTACACTCAAATTCAAGGAGACAGTACACTGTCAAATTCAAGGAGACAGTACACGTCAAATTCAAGGAGACAGTACACTTCAAATTCAAGGAGACAGTACACTGTTAAATTCAAGGAGACAGTACACTCAAATTCAAGGAGACAGTACACTCAAATTCAAGGAGACAGTACACTCAAATTCAAGGAGACAGTACACTGTAAATTCAAGGAGACAGTACACTGTTAAATTCAAGGAGACAGTACACTGTCAAATTCAAGGAGACAGTACACTGTTAAATTCAAGGAGACAGTACACTCAAATTCAAGGAGACAGTACACTGTCAAATTCAAGGAGACAGTACACTGTTAAATTCAAGGAGATAGTACACTGTTAAATTCAAGGAGACAGTACACTGTTAAATTCAAGGAGACAGTACACTGTCAAATTCAAGGAGACAGTACACTCAAATTCAAGGA
The DNA here is from genome assembly GCF_048418815.1 of Hemitrygon akajei. Lineage (NCBI taxonomy): Eukaryota > Metazoa > Chordata > Chondrichthyes > Myliobatiformes > Dasyatidae > Hemitrygon > Hemitrygon akajei. The sequence continues at coordinate 34,581,837 of NC_133155.1, forward strand.
GACAGTACACTGTTAAATTCAAGGAGACAGTACACTCAAATTCAAGGAGACAGTACACTGTCAAATTCAAGGAGACAGTACACTGTTAAATTCAAGGAGACAGTACACTCAAATTCAAGGAGACAGTACACTGTTAAATTCAAGGGAGACAGTACACTGTCAAATTCAAGGAGACAGTACACTCAAATTCAAGGAGACAGTACACTGTTAAATTCAAGGAGACAGTACACTGTCAAATTCAAGGAGACAGTACACTGTTAAATTCAAGGAGACAGTACACTCAAATTCAAGGAGACAGTACACTGTCAAATACAAGGAGACAGTACACTGTTAAATTCAAGGAGACAGTACACTCAAATTCAAGGAGACAGTACACTGTCAAATTCAAGGAGACAGTACACTGTCAAATTCAAGGAGACAGTACACTCAAATTCAAGGAGACAGTACACTGTTAAATTCAAGGAGACAGTACACTCAAATTCAAGGAGACAGTACACTCAAATTCAAGGAGACAGTACACTCAAATTCAAGGAGACAGTACACTGTTAAATTCAAGGAGACAGTACACTGTTAAATTCAAGGAGACAGTACACTCAAATTCAAGGAGACAGTACACTGTCAAATTCAAGGAGACAGTACACTCAAATTCAAGGAGACAGTACACTGTCAAATTCAAGGAGACAGTACACTGTTAAATTCAAGGAGATAGTACACTGTTAAATTCAAGGAGACAGTACACTGTTAAATTCAAGGAGACAGTACACTGTCAAATTCAAGGAGACAGTACACTCAAATTCAAGGAGACAGTACACTGTTAAATTCAAGGAGACAGTACACTCAAATTCAAGGAGACAGTACACTGTCAAATTCAAGGAGACAGTACACTGTTAAATTCAAGGAGACAGTACACTCAAATTCAAGGAGACAGTACACTGTAAATTCAAGGAGACAGTACACTGTCAAATTCAAGGAGACAGTACACTCAAATTCAAGGAGACAGTACACTGTTAAATTCAAGGAGACAGTACACTGTCAAATTCAAGGAGACAGTACACTGTTAAATTCAAGGAGACAGTACACTCAAATTCAAGGAGACAGTACACTGTCAAATTCAAGGAGACAGTACACTGTCAAATTCAAGGAGACAGTACACTGTTAAATTCAAGGAGACAGTACACTCAAATTCAAGGAGACAGTACACTGTCAAATTCAAGGAGACAGTACACTGTCAAATTCAAGGAGACAGTACACTGTTAAATTCAAGGAGACAGTACACTCAAATTCAAGGAGACAGTACACTGTCAAATTCAAGGAGACAGTACACTGTTAAATTCAAGGAGACAGTACACTCAAATTCAAGGAGACAGTACACTGATCAAATTCAAGGAGACAGTACACTGTTAAATTCAAGGAGACAGTACACTCAAATTCAAGGAGACAGTACACTGTCAAATTCAAGGAGACAGTACACTGTCAAATTCAAGGAGACAGTACACTGTTAAATTCAAGGAGACAGTACACTCAAATTCAAGGAGACAGTACACTGTCAAATTCAAGGAGACAGTACACTGTTAAATTCAAGGAGACAGTACACTCAAATTCAAGGAGACAGTACACTGTCAAATTCAAGGAGACAGTACACTGTTAAATTCAAGGAGACAGTACACTCAAATTCAAGGAGACAGTACACTGTCAAATTCAAGGAGACAGTACACTGTCAAATTCAAGGAGACAGTACACTGTTAAATTCAAGGAGACAGTACACTCATATTCAAGGAGACAGTACACTGTCAAATTCAAGGAGACAGTACACTGTTAAATTCAAGGAGACAGTACACTGTTAAATTCAAGGAGACAGTACACTCAAATTCAAGGAGACAGTACACTGTTAAATTCAAGGAGACAGTACACTCAAATTCAAGGAGACAGTACACTGTCAAATTCAAGGAGACAGTACACTCAAATTCAAGAGACAGTACACTGTTAAATTCAAGGAGACAGTACACTGTTAAATTCAAGGAGACAGTACACTGTCAAATTCAAGGAGACAGTACACTCAAATTCAAGGAGACAGTACACTGTCAAATTCAAGGAGACAGTACACTGTTAAATTCAAGGAGACAGTACACTGTTAAATTCAAGGAGACAGTACACTGTCAAATTCAAGGAGACAGTACACTGTTAAATTCAAGGAGACAGTACACTCAAATTCAAGGAGACAGTACACTGTTAAATTCAAGGAGACAGTACACTGTTAAATTCAAGGAGACAGTACACTCAAATTCAAGGAGACAGTAGCACTGTTAAATTCAAGGAGACAGTACACTCAAATTCAAGGAGACAGTACACTGTCAAATTCAAGGAGACAGTACACTGTCAAATTCAAGGAG